>NW_008824905.1:1122103-1126210 GCF_000699105.1 Pygoscelis adeliae | reverse complement strand
CCTTAAATCAATTCCCACTCCTGCTTTTGTTTCCGAGATGACATCGTGACATGCTGACAGAAATATTGCGCAAGCAAGCTGAATAAAGGGCTCAATTTCCCTTTCCCTGTTCCTCCTCTTCCCCTGCCACATACATCTCTCCTCAAGTTCTTTCTCCACCTCAATTCCCCACTCCGGGAGAGCCAACAAGTCACTAAAAGGAGTGAGCATGACCATCAGTAGCAGTCACAGCAACGCAATGAATCATCAGTGAGCCTGGGTAGAGCGTGGAAAATCATGCCAGATAATGGCATTTCATCAAAATAGAAGATAAAGACGTACGGGATGACATCTTATTTTGGACTTCCAAAAAGCCTCCAAGTGCCCCATAAGACCTTCCAGGAGAATTAAGCAGTTGTGCACAGACATTTTGGCTGCAAGTTAGACAGAAGGATGAAGGGAGGGGCAGGGGAGAGATTAGGATCAATTGGTCAATTAATATAATGGCTGAGGATTAACAAGGAAGTGCCTCAAGACACTAAGACCAGAGTTATTTAGAGTCATTAGTCATGATTTAGAAAAGAGACTGAGAAATTATGCGATGACCTGTGCAGATAACACCAAATCATTTGGATTAGTCAAATCTAGAGAAGACTGCAAGGAACACAGAAGAGAGAAAAGACAGAACAATTGCAGCAGTGAAAAAGAAAGGTAATGAGCTTTGGAACAAATAACCCAAATGCTGCTGCGCCAAATTCTAGGCAGAGACTATTGCAAATCCGAAAAGCCAGCCAGGGTTTTCAGACAGCTAGACAAGTAACTTGTCTCTTGTAGCGGTACAGATAAAGGAGAACAGAAAAGTGTACTGGAAGTATCTAGGTACGGAAGCCATACTATAACATGGCTCCAGATACAAACACTACAAATGATCATAGGTTCCCTGTAAAGGACTTGGATTTATTTTTTTCCTTTAATTACACATAATCATTTCAGAAAACGATAGACAAAAACAAAACCAGGCAAATTTGAACAAACCAACATAACTACTTAGTATGAAGAGAAGATTACACTCAGACTGAAAGGCAGCTACACTAAAATTCAAGATCAAAATCCTTCTTCGTATTTCTGCCATTAATCCTTCAAACTCATTGCACCCAACTTTATTGTTTTATAAAATAAAACTAGGACAACCATACATTTTTCTGTATCAGACAGCTGCCATAAGCAAGACTTCCTATTTATGTTTAAAAATAGCCATCTATACCATCATGTATCAAACATGTTCACACTTTACTGCTCATCCTGTGTCATTTTGCAACTGCCCATTCTGGAATGATTTTTTCCTTTTAATTTTCCCCTGGAATATTCAGTCTGCTCATCATCAGCAAGAAGATACAGGATTGCACATTCAGTGTAATGTTCTTATGTTTCTGCTGCATTACTTCATGACAGTATGAGCATACAGAACGTATAAGACTTACGAGACATAAAATTTATCACCTGGCTATATCCAGGTATCCATGGATCACTGGTGATGACAAATTAACAAGTTAAAAAAGTATGTCTAAACTAAAAAGCAAGCAGTGAAATTCAGGCAGAGAAACAGAATTCCTTCCAAAATGACTAGTGGTCTCTATCATCTGGAGGATAGAAGTGAAAACTACGTAGTGGTGGGAAATCATTTTTCTATTACTTTTATGCAGTATTTTACAGCCTCCCTGTGTTCCTGTTGCTCCCAACAATTTTTTAACTTCTTACCAAATTAAGAAAAGACACAGCAGAAAAATATCTCCTGGTTACTCTGCACGCGCTTCTCATTGGCCATCACACCGTTTGTCAGCTGTGACCAGGACCTGAAATACATCCTTAGTGACGTTCCAGAGCCAAAGAGATCCAGCACATCCTTCAACAAGGCAACAAAGCAAATACTGGCACAAAGCCCGGGAGTGTGCCCTAGTGGCCAGATAGTAGGTTGTTGGAGCAGAATACAGACTTCTCCAGGTCACTTGAACTCCTCTTGCAACCCAGCTGGGAAACTGTCTTGGCCTCATGAAACTCTTCAGAAAAAGAGAAAATTCAGGGAGAAACAGCAGACCTTCCATTTGCACAGTTCCGGAAACAGACTGTAGATAAATGGACGCCCCAATACATCTCGTCCCTGATATAGGATAAAGAAGTCCATGGCCGCTCCTCACTACGTCATCTACTGAGAACTGCACGGTTCCCTCACGACCTGCAAGGTTTCACAGCACGTATGCACACTACCCTGCAAAAATACACGTCTTCTCCATCACTATTTCTTCCAGAGATTGCAACCATTCAGGGAACACAAGAATCAAGAGGGCTCAAAGCCACCAGAATATGCCACCTAGAAGCCACGACAGTTGAAAGCAAGCAGAGGAGCTGTAGTTACACCTCACAAACACCAGTGACAACTGCTTATTTTGTCCGGTTCGGCAATGCTCAGGAAGTTTCCGTATGAGGAGGAGACACTACTATGAAGTTACATGCTCAAACCACTTACCAACTGCATGCAGAAAGCCGAGTATGGTGGGATCCTCTCGTAAGTATTTAATATTACGTAAAACATCGTTCATTTACTGCAAGGAACCCCTTTTCCTACGTTCCGATGTGTCCGCTTTCAATTTCACAGCAAATAATGGAGAAAGCAGTCACATCCAAATCAAAAAAATATAATCAGTACACTAACTTCCCAGAAATGATAAAAATCCAAACCAGGTCTCACTCATCACAAACTACTACTTTTTCTTATTTGTTAGCTACCCAACTGCATTGTTTATGACAATCTGAAACGACCAAACTCTCATTTGAGCTGAAATACTATTTTTCTCAGACATTAACAAGACCCATTCCCCATACATACGTGCAAGCAAGCCATTCTTATAAATAGAAAACAAAATGGAGTATGAACATGGCTGAACACAGACTGTTCCAGCGAGCTACCTTAATGGGTGCCTCAGAGCAGCTCGTAATTATGTATGTGCATGTACACCTCTAAATAAAGGACAGATTTTCTGACAACTTCAGACTCAAAGGAGACAAATAGGAGCTTAACTGTGCTTCTTTAAAAGACTCCCAGTGCAACATTAGCCAATTTTTGCGGTCCCTGTTCTAAGACAGAAATAACATCCTATTTACAGCTCATCTCATACTTATACTTACACTGTCTTTTCTTTTGTGTTTGCACAGCGTCCTGCTCACTGTACTGAGCCTTCCCCATTCTTGGTTAGATCTAAGCAGTGTTTCTATCAAATGAACAATGACTATAACAATACTAATGAACGTTTCTCTTGCTAGATCTGTGATATGGGTTGTATGATTTGGTACCCACAGTTACCAGCACAGGCTTGGTTTCGTCTTTCTCTTCTCACCACTAGAGCGTCCTGCCACAGAGGCTTAGTATGCCACAGAGTCTCAGTTACAAAAGCAGTCAGAATTCCGGTGCACTGCTAGCTGTCTCTTCCTGGTATTATTTCCTGTTAAGTTCCCATCAATGGCAAGTAGATGCAACTAAAAGCTCCTTTGGGTTCCAGCTGTCATCTCTCATCCTTATGCCATCTTTTCTTGCAATTTCAGGCCTGTTCATTCCAAATGCGCTTAGTTAAAAGCTTTTCTTTCGTCTCTCAGGGCAAAAACTTGAGTACTCAGTAGCTTTCCCAGTGTTCCTGTCTAATCTTCCTATTTATCACACTGGATATTCCTCAGCTTTGCTAATCTTTCCTGAGAGCACATAATCTTGATAGTGATTTCCTAAGCAAGAGAGTTAAACAAACTGCTTGATAATTGCCATTTGGAACTTAGAATCACAGAATACTTTGGGTTGGAAGGGACCTCTAAAGATCATCTGGTCCAACCCCCCTGCCGTGGGCAGGGACATCTTCAACTACATCAGGTTGCTCAGAGCCCCCGTCCAGCCTGACCTTGAATGTTTCCAGGGGATCGGGCATCCACCTCTCTGGGAAACCTGGGCCAGTGCTTCACCACCCTCAGCGTAAAAAATTTCTTCTTTACATCTAGTCTATATCTACCCCCCTTTAGTTTAAAGCCATTCCCCCTTGTCCTGTTGCAACAGGCCCTGCTAAAAAGTTTGCCACCATCTTTTTTAGA
>NW_008824905.1:1098554-1118076 GCF_000699105.1 Pygoscelis adeliae | reverse complement strand
CATAGTCCTCAGACTGCTCCCGACTGTGTCACTGGTGCCCGCGTGAAACAGCAGCAGCGGATAATAGTCAGCGGACTGTACAAGGCTCGGTAGCCTCTCGGTGACATTCCTGATGCGAGCCCCCGGTAAGCAGCACAGCTCTCTAGACAGTGCCTCCGATCGGCAAATGGGTGCCTCCGCACCTCTCAGAAGGGAGTCGCCTACTACTATCACCCGTCGCCTTTTCGTAGTGGCGCTGGTTGTTATACGGGGGGCAGATCGGGCTGCATCAGTCAGCTCCAGCGCTTCTCCTGGTGTGACGGGACTTTCCTCTTCGGCCTGCAGAGCGGTGAAGGGGTGCTGCAAGGGCACCTCAGGCTTCGGAGGACGTCTCTTCCTCCTGCTGGTCTTTACTAAGACCAGACTCCTTCTGGTCTTATTTTGTACATTGTGCTCCAACTCCACCAGGACTATATCATTTGATGCAACACAACTGCAGCATGCCTTTAATTCCCATTCTCTCCTCAAATATATAACAGGACCACATCTTTTTTATCCAGCATGGAGAACAGCAATTCCTTGCTATTCCCCTTGACTTCAGTGTCCACAACAGGACTGCTTTATCTGTGGTTGGCAGCACTATCCAGACAACAGCTTTTTTTTTTTTTGGGGGGGGGGGGGGGGGTGTTTTCATTGGGAAAACTACCCACCACACCCCTTTTCTCAATAAGCTGATCACCAGGTAAAGCAACTTTTCTTACTGCTGCGCTAAGCAGTGGCTTGACCTTGAAGGCAGGACTGCCCTTTTGTTCTCTTTACTAACCTACAAAAAATCCTCCCTCATAAATGTTAGCTGCTCTCCTCTAAAAAGGGAGAGTGAGCAAGAACAAGATCCAGCCCTCACACAGTCCGTGATCTCTACCACACTATTACTTTGCCAAAACTCCTGCATTCGTCTTCAGAAAGTAGATCTGTACTATGTCTTCTCCCCCTACTCAAAGAGGGGTGACAGCAGTATCAATAAAGACTTTTAGATAGATTTAAGTTTTAATAGAGCAAATTCTGTCGATTTATTCCTTATTTATATGTAAAATACATACATACAGTAGTCCAAACACTTCTGTACTAGGTTGAAGACAACACTACGTACAATATGGACATTTAGGCTTTTTTAATATGTATGTATCTAAAATAAACGAGTATAAATAAATACACAGATTATTAAGTTATTGTATTGAGCAGCACATTAGTCTTCTGGAAGTACTCCTTCTATCCACATGTATTCCAAATCGCTTATTCTGTCATCCCGCTATGGGAGGCGGGCATCTTTGTATCCTACCTTCAGTGGCATGTAATCTTGTCCCACATGGCATCTTTCCTCTACCTGTGGTTCAAGAACTGCTTTTCCTGCCATTTTGCACCAAGATAAAAAAAAAAATGGCTTGCAGAAATGTGGCTTTTTGATATTACTTCCTGAACATGATTCAACTCAGGCCTTAACAAGGGGCTTGCAATTAGGTATTGGAGTCACTAACTCAGAGGAGGCTGATCCCATCCTCAGTGGAGCAACATCAAGTCAACACAGACACAGATTCAGCGTTGCTATCTTCCAATATTCAAGGACACAGTAAACAAAGGCCTGGTTGCTGCCAACCTTTCAGATAGTTCACAAGGAAATTCAAAGTGTTGAAGTAAGTAAAATAATTCTCTATTCCATATTTCCAAATTTCTCTGCTCTGTTAGTATACTGCCTGGCAAACTGCTTTGTTTTTGCTTTCTTCCCAGCAAGAAGAGACACACAGCTAGGCAAGAATTTAAACACCACTGCCACCGCCCCCCCTCCCCCCAATCTCTGTACAATATCTTTTTAATCAAGAATCACAGGTTAATCCTAGCTTTCCAAATACAATAATCATAGAACATTTTATATACTACACTCATTCCAGAACTGGACATGAAAATACCTAATCCTGTAAAACTACAGATTTCTGATCAAATTAGAGCAGGTAAATCAAACCTGAAATGAAAGGATTAGAAACCGTTACTGTAATTCTTTCCCGTTAAGTAACACAGAAGCAGATTTCACTGAATCTTGCTCTGTAATTCCCATCTGGAAAAGCAGCACTGGAGGAATGAACAGGTTTGAAGAATGCCTTTTCATGACATCCATAAAGTAAAACACAGCAATTGGAGCCCATCATTCATCCAGCAGCAGGTACTTTGCATACAATCTCAGCAGCACTGATCAAAACCCAGTACTTGGGGTAGCCACACTGATTCAAACAAGTTGTGCTCTTCCCCCAGCATTGCTGGTCAGGTTTCCAACTTCTCTAACCCAGCTGAGAGCCAGGTGCGTAGTCAGAGAGAGGTTTCCTCCTCCTCACCCACTTCACTCTATCTGGCACCCACATGCTCTATGCATTATTAACATACATCATTGCGCAGCGGTATCAAGGCCTGTGGCACTCCACAGACTAACAGAAGAACATTAATGGGTTGCTACTCGGAGATACTTACCCAAAGGACCAACTCCACCTCCTCCACTCCTCCTTTTTCATGAACACTTTATTTACAAAATAAAGACACAAACATTCATTTCGCTAGCTCCCACTGAAACCTAAAGGAACACTTGGGAACACGGCATGGATAGGAACTACGCATCCACCTAGCTCTGAGGCACCAAAGGACAACAAAACCTGAAGGATTCCCTCTTCCTTACAGATGATCCGATACTGCCCAGAGCCAAGAGACCACCTTTTACTTGCTTCATCAGGACCTGAACTATCCCCATGTGGTCAGCTCAGCACTGCAAAACATTACACAGCAGCCAAAGGAATTTCACCATGCTATATGTGAAGATGCAGCACGCAGAAGTTTTTTCTCCTGGTTTTCCTCCATCCCAAAAAGCTTAACGGACAAATTATTTCCCCACATCACTGCTTCCCCCTGTGGAAGCCTGAAATAAATCCTTCACAACAATGAACTGCAGGTCTGTAATCGCCCTGCACATGGCCTCCTACATGCTAATTGCATTCAACAGAACTGCTTTTCAAACAGATATGAGCTAGAAGGAAAGTCCAACCAAACATGTTCCTGGCCCCTTCCTGTTAAAGCGTAATCAAAGAACTACTGCAGTGTACTTTTAAAACAAGTGAACAATCCTTGTTCATCTTCTCATTTACTCCTTAGAGCTTTGCTGCAGTTTTCTCCCTGTTGCACTTAGGGAAGGAGGACAACAACCCCTCATGTTCTAGCTAGAATTTAGACTGACTGCCTGTATAAACCGCTTCCATAATCATTTCTGAGTGTGGCCTTTCAAATACTTAAGAGTGCTTAGGACATAACCACCTCAGCAGCAATCTCAGGGGGAGAAGCACATACAGAAAAGCAACTGCTGTATCAGTCAAGGCCTAGCTAGCAGCATCAAGATAACTGCATGTTCCAGTAACATCTATACATGCGTTCCTGCAATCATCCACCCCAAACAAAACGGGTATTAAAAACCCGGCTACTGCTTCTGCATTTTGCTAGTATCACATGTTTCAGCACCATTCTCCCCCTCGTAGAGCCACAAAATGCTTCTGACCTTGCATAAAGTATCTATTTTTCCTTCTTACAACATATTAATTATTGTTCTGGCACCCTGGCCTTATCATGAAACCAGTTAAGCATGAAATGTCTCTGCACAGAATAGTATTTCATATTTTCTGTCTTATGTGTTAATTACTTGCCTGCTTTTCTTCATTTCTGTGTGTGTGTGTGTTTGGGGGGCGGGGGGAGGAAGAATTAACCCACACAGACTATGAGAACAAACTAGTACGCCAAGAAAAGGAAAAATAGCCTACTGTACTCCTCTGCTGCCCATTTCAAAGACTTTCATCCATACTAATACTGCTTCTCAACCCCTAAACTACAGTTTAAGAACTAAATCGGATTCATTCCATTCGAAGAGCAGCCTGTAACTTATTAATCAGAGATGCTACACCTTGGAAATACATGATTTATTTGTTTGTTTTAAAACCATGTGGAAACTCTAAAATGACACACTCATGTCACACTGAAAGAAAAACAATGAAAGGAAACAAATTAAGATGCATACGACCTTGATCTAAAAGGAGTATATAATGCTACATGATTCCTTCATTCATACTGGAAAAATTGAGTTGCTGGTTTTTGACTAAAAAACTTCTGTGAGGCAGAGAGATGCATAGATCTCCGACTCTGAAAATTACATATTGTTAAGAACAGCTGAGAGGGACTGTCAAGAAGTAAAAGCTACCTTTGAAGTTAACAAATGGTAAAGTAAAACACTGCTTGATCTACCCTTTTCGTTTTATTTTTAAATAATGGAGACAAAACAAATAGTGAAATACAAGTAGAAAAAACATCCATCAAAGACTAAACACTGCTAACCAATCCAGCTCAAGCAGTCGATTTTCATCACAAATACTTTGAGTATTGCTAATGGTCCTTCCCACCGAAAGAAAAACTTACTCTGAAAGGGTTAAAACAGATACTCTGTCAATAGAGATTCTGGAGCCTTTTTGGTTTATTTTTTCCCGAGCCAACAAAAAATTGTGAATTAAAAATACACATTAAAAAACTGAAAGCTAAGGTTTTTATATTAAATTATCCCTACTTTTTCTTTTGTTAAATACTACTCATTAAGCCCCAACTAGGAAAATCAAGCCTGACATTTTGATTCAGAAGCCACATGAAGCCATAATGGTTTTCTGTAATTTACAATGAAGAATAAAAGACAACCTAAAAGACTCCAGCCCCAGTTTGTTTAAACAATACATCTCAGAGGCCACCCAAGGGCCAAAAAAGCTTTCCTGCACAATATACTTCACTGTCATTAGTTACTGTTTGTTGCCAGGACTTTCTGAGAATCAGGCACTTCTGTAAAAAGCCTTACTAGCAACTGCTAGATCCCGAGCTCTTTTGCTTCTCTTGGACTTTCCTCTACTCAAGTGCCTCCAAACCAACCACCTCAACCCAGCTGTTGGCCAGCCCCTGAAATCTAGGCATACGCACTGGGCTGAGGCATCGATGATCCATGCAGTTTCTTCAAAGCATGGTGGAATGGTACCTCAGTACAGCATTCCATCATGACTTGATCTTGACTTTTAAGTCAATGCTTTGAACACGCTTTGATGAAGCTGCTCTAGAAGCCGTAACAGTTCAAGGCTCCTGAACATCAAGTTACCGGAGGACTGACAGGGAAGTATTAAGCACCTTGCTTTCCTCTGAATAACCAAAACATCAAGTTCCTCCCTCTGCTTTTACTCAGAGGGGAAACAAACACCAAGCAAGCACAGGTACAGGCTCATTCTATTGAGCTTCACCTCTTGTTCTTCACAGCTCAGTACTAATCATCAGTCCATAATGCAGTGTAGAATTGCCAGCCCCATCCTGACGATGTAGTTATTTCCAATTGGCACTTGGGAGCAGTGAAGATGGGAGGCATTACTCATCGCCAAGAGTACAGATGTTTCTAATTGCTTTCCATTACCAAGAATAACAGCTGTTTACATCTATCAGCAAATAATTCACAAGAGCTCCAGACTATTAAGATAACACACCCCACCTGGTCACCATCACAAGTTGTCAAGGCCAAGGTAGTGGCTGCCAGAATCCCCTTCTGCATCTCTGTTCATCAAATGACAGCATGTGTCACCTTCAGATATCCTTATGCTACCCCACAAGCCCTGGCTTCTTGGTGGCCTGACAGATCAAATGGACATATGGATTCTTCATGGCTTCGCAGTAAATGTTTTATGGTTATGTTGCAGCCAAGGGCAAATGACAGAGGAGCAAGGGACTTGCAAATAACCCAGCGAAAGAAATATCCACACTTTTAATAAATTAGCCAAAAAAGTGTGCCTGCTTTGCTCTGCAGCTGTGCGCAGAACAGTCTTTAAAAATACCAAGTAGCTGATGAAATGATGAATTCTTCAGCTCTCTTGTGCACTGCACAGGGATCAGGTAACTAGCCTGCAGAAAATGGTCAGCAAGGGAACTCCGTTGCTCACTTAACTGAATCAAGTCATCTTTTCTAAGGCTAGTGTAGGCAGATGTCGGTGCAAACAGCCATTGACTCTCATTTTTGTCACGTCAGCCAGTCCAGATTGTGAGCTCCACGGCAGGCAGGACTGTCCTTTTTACAGCACTTCGCAGCTTGGGGTCCGGGTTTGTGGCACAGGCTCCCCACCACTTATGCAGTACAAATAGATAAGCAGCCAATTAAAATTAATAATTAGGAAACAGGCAGCACAACACCCTACAAGTGACTGATATCTAATGAGTTCATCAGTATTAACTATTTCCTGATAATTAAAACTGCATTTTTATTTGCCTTACAGAGCTCTGTATGTTCACATGTCTGTAAACAAAAAACCTGACCGCACAAATTAAAGCGGATTACTACACAGATTCTGAGCCAACTGGACTGACTTAATGAGAAACAAAGGAGAGGGAGAAAGAAAAGTAAGGTCTCCATCAAATGTTTTGATCCATGCGTAAACCCTTCTTCCAGCCATTCTCTGGGAAACTTTTTCTCGTATATAAATCCCTTGCAGAACATATTTGCTGTCTCTGGTAACAGTACTGGTATATCAGGATCTTCTCTTAATGGTATTTTACCCGTTATACAAAACTGTTTCCACTAAGGATAGCTTTCTTGACTATTGTTTTATACCCTAATAAGTATATCCTTAAAATACTAACGTAACCCTTGACCCTATTTCATTTTGGTCCATGCTAAGCAGCTTGTACTGCTTTAATTAGGTTAGCATAAATGCGTCACAAATCCTTCAAAGTGTTAGCGTGCAGTTCCTATGAGTTCAATATACCAAAGAAGAGGATTTTGACAAAGTACATAATTTGGAAGCTGCTGCTATTTCAGATGTGTCATGGTACATAATTTGGAAGCTGCTCCTATTTCAGATGTGTCATGTGTGCCCCCCCCAGACCCCCACCCCACCCTTTATGCCTTAAAAACAAGTTCCAAAAGGTTCTTTCCTGAAATTACAGAGGTATTACAGGTACATCCCTTTAATCTACTTTTGAAAACTTTATTTAGCCCCTCATACACAGGAATGCATCTCTTCCGTTAGTCCCTTGCTTTTTTTTTTTTCCTTGGGAACATCAAGATACCCCATCAGCATCTGCTTTGCAAGTTCCTTTAAACACGTCTATCCTAGACAAGGAATTTCTCCGTTATTTTTTGGTCTCCCAGAGTTGTCTAGCTATTGTTGTTCTCATCATTTCTGCTATTTCAGGGCAGCGTCTCCTGCCCAGGGATGCCTGCCAACAAGAGCAGAATGCCATTACAAGAGGAGGCTGCTGTGGGCTGCCACCATCACAGGGAATTTATCACTGCAAGTCACGACCATAATGGACTCCTTCACCAAATGACTTTGGATGCACAGGGCTTTGGCATCAAGTCTGCCATCCACACGCAATTATTAAACTGAAAACGCATATAATAGGAGCAGGGGACAGGGACATCACATCAGCGCAGGCAGCAATCTCTCAGAAGCTCTGCACACAGAAGCAGAGGAATTCACTCCAAGAGTCCAGACTGCCCGACAGGCGGACAGGGGGGAAAAAAAAAAAAAGGAACTCCAGAGCTTTACTAAATCCAGCAACCCAGGAGGGATGGTAATATTGAATGCTTTTGGCTGTGAGAACGAGCTTGGCCAGAAAAAACGAGACGCAAAAGCCGCAGCATTATTTGCAAACCTTCGATGCCCCAACTCTTCATCCTTCCCTACCCTATTCTGGATAATGTCTCAATACATGAGCTCTGTTAAGCACATGGGGACTTTCCCCAACATTCACTTCCCAATCAGGCAATTAAGTAGTTGATTTTCCAACGTGTTCAGCAGCTCAAGACTCTCACAGTACTCAAAGCCACTCTGTGTGGCCTTGTGATCCTTCTAGGCCAGCACAGAAAAGAAAACCTTGTACTCATGAACGCAGACAGACAGGTGGATATACAAAATGGAACAGCAGAGCACAACTAGAGAACTCACTGAATAGCGTTGTCTCGAGTACACGCAAGCCATACGCTTTCACAGTCTGGCTAGAAGCCCCAGTTCTTCTGAAATGGTTACTACCATCTCTTATGATTATGTCACCTCTCTCTCAAGCACACCTCCCTGAGGCTGCCTCACTTAGAACTAATCTAGATGTTTTCATTTTCTTTAGGCCTACATGGAATTTCACCATCTTAAAAAACCAACTGTCCATCTACCAGAGACAGGTGCAGAGCCATGAGAACAAGGGATGTATCACTAAACCCACACCACAGTCTGCTGCTGTCTTCCCCCTCCCGTCCTCAAGCAGCTATAGGTTCTCCCACAGCTGTTCTTCAGTCCCTGTGAAAGAGTTGGATTCTTTAAACATTTAACTGGGAGCAACACGTGCTGCCAAAACTAGCTTCAGCCCCCACTCACACCATTCTGGCCCCTGTAGAGTTTCCTAGAGCCTTACCAACCTGTTAGCTTCTCACACATTCAACAAAGGAGGAGATAAGGTCTGGATTTAGGTTTACTGGCTTTTTACATTATTTCTGTTACTGAGGCTCTAAGCAATCCCAGATCAGCCATCGAATCAGAGCTGCCAAGGTGCAAACCACAGGTCAGGGTTTGAAGCCCAAGTCATCCGATCACTCATTTCCCATTTCAAGTCCCTCTTATTTTCCCCAATGTTTTCACCTTCCTGCTTTGCTTTCTTTTTTTTCCTTTTTATCCCACCTCTGCCAGCCACCGGCCCTTGCTACCAGTTGTCGCCTCTCCGAATTCCCTGCCTTTAAAAAAAAAATGTACAGCCAGGGTAGAGAAGGCACTGAATGTCCGCAGATACGCAGACCGCAGCAAGGCTTCTCCTCTGCTCCGATGCATGGCCCCCAACATGATAGCAAGCTGCATTTCCTAATGTCCGTGTCTCAGAACTGTGATGTGTAACATTCAGAGTTCCCAGGCAGCTTCCCCTCATTCCGCAGGCCAGAGTGTCCCAGGAATGTGGATGTATACGTAAGCAAACACAACCAGCAAGCCCATCCATGCAAATTTTTTGACAGCTAATCAATTATTAAGATATACCTAGGACCACAAGGGATATGGAATACAATGCATTGTCACTTCCTTAATCTCTTCACTCCCCCGGGAATCGCCACTGGTTGGTGACCAGATGAGCTTTTTCACTTGTATTATCCATGCTGTGCATTTCATGCGCGTTACCCTCAGCCTTCTCTCTCCCTTGTCATGTCTTTCTGAATAAAATATATTCCTGTTAGGCACTGGTCCCTTTTGCTCTCCATCTTTCACTGTTTCCAGCATACCTCACCACCCTATTCCAACCCATACCGAAATTCTCCATCTACAGATTTCTTGCTGGAAGTAACTAACAGAGCTCTCAGTGCCTTCAGTATCTGTCTCCACTCCTCAGTCAAGACTCATGAGCCTGATGCCATCTACAACTGTGCTGTATGCATCAGCTTCTAGAATCATAGGATGGTAAAACAGTTCCCAATATCATTAAAAAAAAAAAAAGAGCAAGTTGTTCATTCTCCTGGTGACAGCTTCTTAAAAGCCTCATAAAACCTGAATATTTAAAGACTCAAGAAGCAAATGCTGTTTTAGGCCTTTTTTTTTTTTTCCTCTCTCTCTCCTTACTATCATGATTTGAAAACTAGCCTCAGGATTTCTACAGCACTAGGCTCCCAGTTTTGCATGCTTGAGGCTGCCACCTGCTGTGAGTGTTGGCAAAGCAGCAAGCTGGGAGTAGAGAGATTTAAGAAAAGAAACCATTAACAATAACCAGGAACATAGCAGAGGAGTTTCTATCCAAGACTAACCCTCCTGTGGGCTCCTTCGCTTTCTGTGTTGAAAACCACAAAGTCCTGGTAACAGGAGCTGCATAAGACAGTCAAAGCCTCCGTCTATCTGTAAGGAAGTGTTTAATTTACCCTTATGTTTTCTGACTTGAGCATACAATGCTATAGTTGATGTGTGGAAGATGGATAGATAAACCTAAAATGTTGAGTCCTGAAAGATGCCGGCACAATCTGAAACAATTAATCTTCCTGAACTGAATGTGCTCTAATAGGGTGCCCAGGCATACGCCATTCATCAAACCACGTCTATTCATTATGCTGCACCAGGTACGGAGCCTGGCAGGGCTGCCACGATTGCTGGATGACAGTGCATCTCTGAATCTGTATAAGGTAGTATCTCTAGGTAATTATTGATGTTTGTCCTGAAAAAGAGGAGCCGAAACCTCTTACAAACACTACTTATTTCTTATGAAGACATCAAAAGAAAAAACTTCTTCTTTGACACAACTTGCCTATTTTGACAAAAACGAGAAGCTCATTTGCAGTAAGTTTTAAAATACATTCTTCTTTTTGAGGATGGGGTGCCCCAAAGAGACGCCACCAGGACTAATGACTGCATTTTCAAACCGTATATAAACAGCTATTATTATGCCACCCTGATCAGCGTTCCTACATCTGACCGAATACAAGCTCTAGTCACTTTTTTACTTGCTCTCATAGCACTCAACGTGGGCAGAAGAATGTAAGAGATCCTGATAAAAGACACGTGTACCACGAGGTATATAGGAGAGGTATATACCAAGACACATATAGGAGAGAAAGGGGCGGAGGGAGGAAACAAGACGCTGTTTATGTCTCTCAAAACAGTACTCTGTAAGGAGAAAGGCAAATGCTGTCCACCAGGAGAGATTTTCATAGAACAAAGTGGATCACATATCCAAGAGATTAACATGGCTCATTGCAAGTGTAACAGCAATGATGTATCGTAATACATCTCATTTGGCTATCAATTGTTAGAGAGCTCTAAGTACCGCAGCTACTGCTGTACATTCCAATGGGAGCTGGTGGGAGCTCCGTGTACAGAGGTAAACCTGAGAACAGTTACCGTGGTGTTCATCACAAGCATTACAACGCTCACAACACAGAGCGGGTCACATCCCGCTTGAACAGACAACACCCTCTAGGCTCCTGACTGCTGGAGAAACAATGCCTTTGATCTAAAAATGACTACGTGATGCAGTGGCCATACTGGACTTTGTAACGAGCAATCATCCTCTATCATACAGACGATCACTGAAATGGCACTAACTGCAGTGACTTAAGTCACATTTCATGTTCCTCCTGGTTACCTTCTCTTCTACAATATACTGGGGAAGCTTTTTATTTTATACAGCTTTATCTTCCTGACGTTTTTCCAAAAATCTTGTCATAGCCAGGGCACTCATCCACCTGTTTCAGTCCAAAGATTCACCCGAATTCTTCCTAAGGTATTCAAACCTCAGGTTTTGAGATGCCTGTTAGAACTTAGACACACCACAGGCCCAACACAGATGCACGGACCGACTCAACAAGAACTTCAGTTCCAGTAGCAACATCCATAAAACCTTAGGGTAATTCAGATCAGAAATGACTGCAGGAGGTCACTAGTCCAACCTCCTGCTCAAAACAGGACCAGCTGTGAGGTCAGACCAGGCTGCTCAGGACCATATCAAGTCAGGTCTTAAAGTTCATCTCCAAAAACGGAGGCTGCTCAACTTCTCTGGGCAACTCATTCCACTGACCAACCGTCCTCATCATGACAAGGTTTCTCCTTACACTCAAACTGAACCTCTTCTTTCAGTTGCCTGCTGTCTCCCAACGTCCTACCATGTCTCTCTCTGAAAAGCCACACTCTTGTCTCCTTGATGACCTTATTGTAGACACTGGGGTGCTGCTATTAGGTCCCTTTGTACCAAACCTGCCTGGGCTAAACAAGCCTAGCTCCTTCAGCCTCTCCTCACAGGCAAGTGCTCCAACCTCCCTATCTTGGTGGCTGTCCGCTGAACTCGCTCCAGTTCATTTAAACCTTTTCCTGTATTGTGGGGCCCAAAACCAAGCATACTGCTCTGGATGAGGTCTATGGAGGGCTGAGTAGAGGGAGATAACCTCTTCTTTCAGTATACTGTCTGTGCTCCTGTTAATACAGCCCCATAGGCTGTATTCCTGTCAGGGCACAGTGCAGGCTCACGTTCAAGCCTGCTGTCTTACCAAGGCCCTCACGTCCTTTTCAGTAGAGCTGAAAGACCATCTTCAATTGGTCAAACTGAAGAGCAACACCTTTTCAAGTTATAGACCGACCCGACTTGTAATTCCTCATCCAGAATACCACTGCCTACCGTATGAAAAGAAACTGATTTCGGCTGATTTCAGCAGAGCCCACCTTTGTGCACTGTACAATATCACAAACGTCCCACATCAAAACAATGCACCTTTCATCCTTTCCAGCAAGGCCTATCTGGATTCTTTTATCCACCTCAAGTCTACTTTTATAGACTTTCTGGCCATTTTAAATCCTAAGCAAGTTATAGCCAAGTAACATCTCCATTGTATAAAGGAACCGCATACTCCCCCGGTTTACACTCCGTTTAAGCTAATAGAAAAAAGGCATCACAAAACTTAAGACTACAGAGGATGGCTGAAACAAACTAAAGTGACAGAAAAGATTCTTTATTAGGAAAGACTATATGTTTATTCGTGCTTTAATCAGAAAGAAGGAAATAAAGTGACCCAATATAAAACTTCAAAAAGATGAACAAGTTATTCTCTGCTGTTTCACATATACTGGAACAACCAAAGAGAAAAAAATAACTACTTCAGCTAACTAAAACAAACTTCTTCACATAACGTTGGGTAGTTACCCTGCAGAACTCGCTCTTATCTTTCCCTTTACCCTCATGCAAGAAATTTTTCGGGTCTTATGACACTTGACTGCTACATGCAGCAAAACCAGTTTCCCAAAAAAACATGCAGAATTTTCATGCAAACACAACACGAACTGTAGCTCTGGTGTCTTCTTTGAACTGACAAAGAGAATTTATTCAGACAGAAAATTATTTTACTCCCTGGAACAGGCCTCCCTCACCAAGCCAACTCAGCAACAACTTCCCCTTCAGCAGGCTATTCAAAACTGAAACAGTCCTTAAATCTCCTCGTGAATTACCTGGCACTGACCCTTGTCAGAACAAACAAACAGGGCCCTAGACTACCTTCTCCAAGAAAAAAAGAATAAAGAGCGCAGAAAGCATTAGGTCCATTTCAAGTTTTAAATGGAGTCTGTTCTTCTTGGTTAAGAATTACCAACTCATGCCTTTTAATTACACTGTTTCCTCAGCCCAAGGTGACATGTGTCTCGTTTCAGCCCGAGAAGGACATGCTGTCCCCACATTCTGAGCCATGGAAAACAGGGTCTGCTACAGAAACGTCCATCTGAACTCGTCTCAACTGTGGCTGTGCAGAGCTACCACGCTGCTGCATTTGTGAGTCTGACAGCTTTCTCGCATGCTTTTCCACCTAAACCTAACAGACAGTCAGTTTGCAAATTTTTTACAAGGGAACTTAAAAGGGGTCATTCCCTGGTGCATTCCCATGCAGAAACTCCAACAGATCTATCCACGTCCCAGTGACTACCATTCTTTGTTCACAGCTATGTGCAAATGCAGTCTAGCTAATGGGAGCACAATATGCAAGATGCCAGAGCATCTCTGTGATTTACAATATGTCTAATGAGCAAATCCAATGAAGAGGTTTGTTGTCTACCATAAAACCAGATGGATGTAAGCAGTGATTAGAAGCAATTAACTCCATGCAGCACTAAATAACTTTCCATCATTAATGTACTTTTTTTCCACCCCATTAGAGGTACACAGGCAAATATATGAAATAAGGCACACTCCATCTGAATTTCATACGTTCGTATGCTTGAGTCAGGTGGAGGATAAGGGGGAGGCAAGAAAAAAGGATGGAACCAGTTCACAGCAAAAAAAAAAAAATGCATGTAGCCAAGTAACTTGGCACTCCGAAGCCATCTCTACCACATATAGTAGACTTTAGGTGACACAAGCCTTTTCTTTTACTCCTCCTGATGTCACAACTGCCACATAAACACTGCAGCAAATAACCACTGCTTACAGTAACCTTTGACACATCATTTTAGTCATCAGCAAAACAGCCATAAGGCCCTAACAACAGTGATGGAGTACTGGAATACTTTCAGTGAAAATGACGCAAGGACATAGCCCAGGGAATTTAGGTTCTGTGTGCTAGGACAAGATTACCGAGTCATTAGAAGACAGTGCTTCTAACTACCACCGCACAGCTTTAAAGCCCTTATTTTAGTATCAGCAACCTAGATGCATCCCTAATGTCTTTTTCACTGCACATGTCAAGCAGTAGAGTCCTTTTCTATAAGGCCCTGCAGATTCCACAAGCTTGCAGGGGTTCAAAACGCAATTGGCCACATAAGAAAATTCAATGTAGCTAGGGCTATTAACAATAAACACCACCACTGACTCAAAGTCCTCGTGCAGCAGACAGCCAAAACCAGGAATAACATACCTGAAAGACCAGAAGCTTTTCCATTTTTATTCACATTAACAAGGACAGGAAGCCCCGCTAGAGGCATCTCTGGTATTCCCTAGCACCATCAATCATCAGTCTGGCTTATTTAAGAGATTCAGAACAAGAAAGGCAGTTAATAAGCTAGTGCTACAGGTGAATGTTTAAGGACAAGAGCTCCTAGGTATAAAGTCTGCTTATGAGCCCATCAGCACTTAAAGCCATCATCATGAGGAGTATGGACTATGCATCACCCTTGAGCTGCAGCCGAAATAAGGCTTACGTAAAGGAGCACCATCACCCCGTTACTCTATCTTTCTTGATAGACCTCAGGGACCTTGATAAGGACCTCAGAGAAGTATGCCCCAAAACCAGCAGCAAGTAAGTTAACTTCCCTATTTGTTCTCTTTCCCACAGTACTCTGGTCCAGTGCAAGAATTACCAAGTAGGATCAGAGCTACATTCCAGCTGGAACAGAATCCTATCTGCGACAGCAATCCATACCAGATAGTTCAGAACTCAGTGTGACAAATTCTGCTATGAGCAGTAACGAACTAAACAGCTTTTGGAAGCTGTTTTTCCCCAACTCCAAGCTGCTGCTATAGTTGGTTTGTATTGAAAGCACCGATAGGTGGGATTTGGGCTGTTTGTAACAGACTAATTTTCAAAAGCATTCTACACTTGCGTCTTATCCGCTTCTGTCCAGTTAACTAACAGTAACATTTACCCAAAAGAATTATCTTCAACTACACCAACTTTAATAAAAATAACGTGCTTCTACAATAATCGCATGATCATTTAGCTGTCCTTTCACCGAAGTTTATACAAAAGAAGTGCTCTGTACACAGTTAAGGCTGGTTAGTCATTATTTCCAGTGGAGATGGCAAAGATAAACATTATCGTTTCTCCTATTCCTCTCCATTTGTTTGCAACAATCAAAGTTTTCAGACTCTGCAGGTATGCAGTAACCACTCGGAGCCCAACATCTACTGTTCTGACTTAACACACAGGTGCAACACGTTTCACATGCCTATTTGAGGAAGTCAAGTAGTAGAGCAAACGCCTCACTGCTGCTGCCAGAAGGGGTATAGTAAATACCTAGCCTCTGCTACCCCGATGTTAAATAAGCAGGCATCTGCTTTCTTGAGAACCTAAGTTCTGCCTGAACAGCATGATGTAAAATAAACCTCCGCAGAACTTACCATCCGCTTGGATGGAACAAAAACCTCTTCAAAAACCAGTTCCTCACACAATGCAGAAATTGGACCCTCAAATGACTTGGACCCAATCACCTAGACTACACGCACAAAAAAATTCTGTACTGAGTCAGAGTGCTACTCCCAGCAGTAACGGTATAACTAGTCCACCACACACTTGGAGCTCCCTGCTATTAAGGGATGTGTTGGTCAGACTGTCAAAAGAAGCAGTAGCTGGTGAAGTAAAAACACGTGTCCTTTTTAGATAAGGTATTATTCATTTAAGTTTTGACACGTACAGGAGCGGAGATCCCAGCACCACTCCAGGTCCCTGTTTGAATGCCCGACCGCCCTCCCAGGGAATTAATTTTTCCCTTGCATGTAGTTGGGATTTCCTGTGTTTCATCTTGTCCCTCTCGCCTGTCACCATTCACCTCCCAGGAGAGTCTGGCTCTGCCTTCGCTACGCTCTCCCATTAGGCAGCTGTAGACAGCAGCAAGATCTGCCCTACTCAACATGTCGATAAGGTCTTAGATTACCTTAAGGACACCCATGCCCTACCTTAAGAGGTTCCCTTTTCAGACTGAACAGTTTCAGTTGCCTCAGCCTCTCTTCCTACCCTATGCTTTCTAACACTCATATAATATTGTATTAGTACAGCGAATAAAAGCTTCTGGTAGAGAAATGCAGCTGACTGCCTGTCTGCTCCACTTGCCTAGTCTCGTAAAGATGACTTACAGAGCCAGCAGGAAGACTACCTGCAGAGCTTAGTCTTTTTGAAGTGCCGCTCGCTACATGGATTTCTGCAAAGTCCCAGGATTTCCTGCCTTTTCCCGCCTTCCCCTCAGAAAATAAAGCCACAGAGAAAAAGTAAAGCGGGGGAAGGGAGTAAAAAACTGGCGTGTGGTGGTTTGAAATGAGCAAGATGTTAACTAATTTTACTTTTAATCTTCCCTTTTGCTGCAAAGTGAGCCATTCAGGCATCACATCTTCTGCATTTTCCTTGCCTCTTTCAGAGAAGCATATTGGGGCAGAACTTGCCAGCTGTCTGCCTCCTTCGCCTTCTGCTACCATTATCCTGAGGTACCACCCCACCTTCTGGCCCTCCAGCTTGTGGGGGGGTGGGGAAGGGAAAAGGAGGAGGGAGGGAGGGAGAAGGAGGGAGGATGGGGAACACACACTTATTCTTACAACACATCACATGGCGGGGGCAACCACAATGTACCTAGATAAATGTTCTGACAGGGGACAGCATACATGGGGAGCTACAATTTTTCCAAATCGAGTTTACACCTGCCTTCATCTACATGCACACGCCCATGCATGCATGGCAAGAGCCCCATACTGCAGTTTTTACTGTAGCTTCCCCTTGCAACTGAATAAAATCTTCACCATTAAGCCCTCCATTCAAAAACAGAGAGCAGCTACCCCTTCCCCCCCACGCCTCGGTAGTATTTTCTAGTGCTAATGCTCAGCCAAATCAGTTGAGTCAGGTTTGGAATGACTGCACTTTCACTGCTCGCAGGCTCCAAGTACATAGAGCATCCTGGAAATCAAAGCCCTAATGCCTCATACTGTCTGTGTGTAGGTGTAGCTGTTTGCAAAATACGCAGCATATAGAACCGATGTGTGGCAACAGCTCTACAATTACAGATGGATTCAAGCGATGTGGAGCATGAGCGCGTCATATAAATGTGTAATTTTTCCTATACTTATCTACCATACACAAAAGCGTGAAAAAGAGCAAACAAAAGAGCATTTCTATTTATCCACTTGCTCAAATATTCCCCTCTGGTTTGTAGCAGCAGTTTAATTTTTTTTTTTTTTTTTTTTTAAATCAAACCACTGCAAACCCAGCCTTTCACCTCAAACTATTTTAACCCCTTAGGAGCTACAAAGAAACTGCATTTGTAGCAACAGCACAACATGCAGTGTCGCACCGGTATAAATGGGCAGGCTTTTTTGTTTTGCAGAAGTAGAACACCACCAAATCAGACTATCTGAAAAATCAGGCTATTTACCAACACAGAAACCTAGGATACTTCCCGAACAAGTTTCAAGTTTAGAGACAGGATCTGTGTGGCTTCCCCTAAATTCATTTGCTCACCTGCTTCCTCTTGTCGGACATTCGTACTCATCCATAACTGACACAGTAAATGGAGGTTTCTCCACTGATTTCACTGATATAGTCAAAGAAGATATGTAGGCTTTTAACTTTTGATGCTGCTAATCTTCATACAATCCTTCTGCCTACATTCTCCTTGCCTAATACAAAATGCCTTATTCCACCCAACCCAGCTTCCCGATCGCAGTACGTTTTCCTCAGCTGGACACGTTCTAAGGCCATGAACAGTCCCACCCAACAAACGACTCACACATTTAAGTACACCACATTATTTAAGTGCTCCACAAGTTCCAGAATTGAGCTGTAGTTCTATCTGCCATAACTTACCTATTCAATCTAGTCGAAAACTAGTCTAAAACCTAAAGAAAAAAATCACTAGCAAGATCAGACAGTTGATGACCACATACAGTATGGTGTAGGTAAATAATAAAGTAAAATTCTCATCAAAACTATAAAGGTCCTCACACGCTTGTGTAATTCTATTCCTTCTGGAAGAAATTGAGGTTTGGATTTCAAGTCCTGAAGACTTCCTTGATAAACAAGCAACCTCTGCAATATAGCACAAAGCATGTAGCAAACACAAAGCGGTATTTCTGCTAACAAAAACAAGCTTTCCAGCCAGAATTAGTAGCAATCTCTGATACTTCCTTTGGGACAAAGGACGCTCAAAATAGATTGATAAATATCAAGAATTACAGCTGGAAGGAAGCTCAAGAGGCCTTTGGGACCACCCTCCTTCTTCAAAGCAGAATTTTCTGCACTTTAATTCCTTCTGACATGAGACAGTTACACATATCTCAAAAGAACTGCTCCCATTTTCAACATTTTGCACTTGCTTCTGCTGTTCATTTTAGAAAATCTGGTTAGGTGTCTACATCAGCAAGGAACAGGTCCCTTCTTCCACCTGCTCCTTCTACGGGAAGGAGTTTGTACAACAAAAAACTGACAAACCAACCAACTTGTCAAGATCTGAACCTTCCAACTTCCAGACTGCAGCTGCTAGGCAAGATGGTGCCATAATACCAAACACATCACAGCAGCCATAGAAAAGCCTTTCAAGGAGTCCACTACACTTAGTGAAACCAAGCTAATTTCCTCACTGAATCAATTTTCCTTCCGAAAAAGACATTTACTAGTTACAGGTAGATAGGTGTCCTAAGGTATCAGCTATACTCAGCTATTACCAGTGCAGTCATGATAATGCTGAAAACGAGAGTCTTGCCAAAATTAAGTTCTACCTGGAAAGAATAATACCAAAACAGGACATTGGTACCAATAAAATTAAGTACTAGCCAGAGAAGCTTGCAAGTTCAGACGGACAAATCAGTAGTAAAGTGGAAAGTGAGGAATAAGCTTGTTACACTTCCTGCATTGCACAGAATCTGAAAAAAATGGCACCACTACTCCGTAAAGTCTGCAAAGCCCATCTGTCCTGGTTTCGGCAGGGATAGAGTTAATTTCCTTCCTAGTAGCTGGTACAGTGCTGGGTTTTGGATTTAGCATGAGAACAATGTTGATAACGCACCGATGTTTTAGTTGTTGCTAGGTAATGCTTACACTGGCCAAGGACTTTTTAGTTTCCCATGCTCTACCGACTGACAAGGCTGGAGGTGCACATGAAGCTGGGAGGGGGCACAGCCAAACTGGCCAAAGGGACATTCCATACCATGTGACGTCATGCTCAGTACATAAACTGGGGGAAGCTGGCCGGGGGGGGGGCCACTGCTCAGGGACTGGCTGGGCATCGGTCGGCGGGTGGTGAGCAATTGTACTGTGCATCACTTG
>NW_008824905.1:1086504-1098468 GCF_000699105.1 Pygoscelis adeliae | reverse complement strand
GGGGGGGGGGGGGAGCGAGCGGGCGGCTGCGTGGTGCTTAGTTGCCAACTGAGGTTAAACCACGACACCATCATACAAAAAGATACAGAGATATAAAAGTAATGTGTCAGCAGCAGTTTAGCTCAGTGGTAACATCTCTGCGCTGCACTCAAAACTAGGAAAGAGGCAAAATGGTACACAGATGGTTCAGAGCCAATACCATACTGAAAGCATTATCTACAGGTAAAGCCATCTTATACAGCTATCAAATACGTATGGAGCGAAGAAGTTACTAACGTATTTTCTTAAGTGCTTTCCTAGGACGAGGGAGAAGGGATAAGAAACCAGATGCAAAAAGAGATGCCAAAATCTTGAGGATTAATCCTAAATGCAAGTCAGTGCTGGAAACTAGTCCAAGTATTCCATTCTTTATCGTGTGAGCCACTGTTTTGCAAGCAGAGGAAAATAGAGGTTCTTAAACAAATAAGGACTACTGCTATTGCTTCCATTTACCCATGGTATCACAACACAACACAGTGAGAATTTTACAATTTCTCAAGTGCAGTGAGAACCCCACAACATAATTTTTCCCTGCTGTCGTGATTTAACCCCAGCAGGCAACCGAGCACCACACAGCCGCTTGCTCACCCTCCCCTCCCCTCCCCTCCCCCCCAGCAGGATGGTGGAGAGAATTGGAAGAGTAAAAGTGAGAAAACTTGGGGGTTACTTCCATACCTCAGACTCTTCAAAGCTATTGCAGATATATACCACCTGCCAACTTAAACCTATGTTTCACATCTAAGGATGCTGTCTAATTGGTGCCTATGCATTAACTGGGAGAAATAACGTTCTAGTGATAAACTTCACATAACGTAACAAAAAGAGCAACGAGGCACCGAAATCCTTCTAGACACATAGTGAAATTATTTTCCAACAACATATTTTGCCAGAAGTCAGGCATCTCTGTCAGGTAACACAGCCAAATTCGCCTGTACAAGGAACTCAAGTGCCATTGCATTCCTGAATACAGGCCTGAAAAACAACAATCATTTAGTAGTCAGCACTAAACCAGATCAACATACAACACACCCAGACAGGTTCTTCCAAACATTTGTCAAAAGCTGCACCTGCTAAACCTCTTGTCTGAAACTGCAAATCCTGAGTTCTGTGTGCAAAATATAATTTCATTTTCTTGGGGCAATTATGAATCTGCTCCCAAAATAATCACCCGCGGGGCTTGTCATCTACTACAGGGTATGTTTCTTCACCTCTGATCATATACAGAAAGCTATACACATTCCTACAGCACTGAATCACACTAGCCGTAGTGTAATGGCATGGCTACTAGGAACAGGCCAAGGTAGGAAGCTTTACATAGCACACGCCCCTGTGACACACACATCTTGACAGGGAAGGTACAACCATTGGTCCCTACAGAAGAAGAAATTAAAGATAATGATGACATTAGACATGACCCACATTATCTTTTGTTCCCTTTCAGCTGCCAGTTGACATCAGCTTTTTCCCCAGCTTTTGTATCTAAAGGAACAAAGATGTTAGCTACACATGGCCCAATGCTCACAGGGCTGGTACAATGATACAACGCAGTTCTCAGGGATGGGGCGTGCATGAAAATACCTCCACTCAGATGATACAAGCAGAGCACAAAACCTTAAAAGTCTGAAACCTAAACTGCAGCGTCAGGTAAAGCCACTTAAGTCAGACTTGCAGATGTGAGGAAGTCAGACTTCACTGCCTGCTAAGGCCACAGCTGGCGGTAAAAGCATTGATAACTGATACGAAAGCTGAAGCATGAGGATGACGTGCAGCAGGCAAAGCAGTCCCTTGCAGATTCCACATTTGAAACTGGATTAGAACACTGCCTCTGGATTCATTTACAGCAATGACTGGAGGACTTAAATCCAGTGACAGCAAGCTGAAATTAAAGATTGCAGGGAAAAAAGATTTAAATGATTCCACTGAATGAATGCATAGGGATACTAATTGCCTTTGCACCTAACTGGCAGGCAGAAGCCTCACCCTTTCCCTTTGCACTGCTCTCTTATTTGCAAGTCAGCTCTTGAAAGAACCTCTAACTGCAAACAAGTTGTGCAGGATAAATAAGCTATTATTCTAACGAGCAGAACTCAGGGTTTTCACATTGCTTTAAGCTAAATTATAGACTTATTTCTTGCCAGTTGAGTATCTCATAACTTCCTTGTGCTTTTAGATATTTTTTGAGCCATTTAGCCATCTGAGCAACCAAATACACGCCCGCCTCAAGTCAAAGTCTTCCTTAAATATCACTAGGTAACAGCAACACAAAACTATATGCAACCGAGTATGAAGATTTTGTTTTTGTTACATGCCTTCGAGACACCTTCTCTGCTTGTTTTAATTGATGATATGCCACTGAAATCCATGAGGTGGCATCCAACAGATCGTGTGAATAATTATTCAGTATTCGTTTCAGAAGCTGCAGAACATGCTCTTGCTATTTCCTGTGTAAGTACTTCAGGTACAAAGAGGGCACAAGTGGCCAATCCTCCTTGCAAGTTTTTCTTCGCTTCAGCATTCCTAAGCAGCCTAAGCATTTGACTGCAGACACACAGGTTCCTGTGGTTGAGCTGATACGTAAATCTTCTCGGTAACATGCCAACTTCTGGCAAACACAACATAACCCGACTCACACATCTGACACCTGCACAGCGACAGATGATCTTTCCCCACACCTGGCCAACTAGCTCGCCCTTCTCTGACAAGTCTCTGCTCCAGCTGCAGATACAGCTCTGCTCTTCGTAAAACAGCTGCTGAACTACCTAAGTTTCTAGCCAAGACTACAACGCTTACCTACCGAGCCTGCAACTAGGCTGCCCTACTGCCAGAGAGGGCAAGGCAGTAGTAACCACTGCAGCCATCCTGTACTTGCAGCAGCGGTAGTAGCATTAGTAGAAATAACAACACCAACCTCTATTTTCTGCATTACATCAGCGAAAATTAACACAACAGTCATCCCTCTTTCTTGAGCCTTTTTTCTTCTCTTCCGAGCAGCTTCTGCCCTTTGTATATTTTTATTTTTCAAATGTCTCTTTCTACAAGCCTTTGAGAACAGAAATTCTTTGAACACTTCACTTAGGAGGGCCTTTTATTCTTAAGTGCTATTAAGCAAAGCAACCCAGGAAACATTTCATGCACACAGTTGAGTTGTGCAAATACGAATCGAAGGTTTAGAACTGGCCTGGCTGTGAGGAAAGCGCTCAAAAGGTTTAGCGCTGCTTATGCTAACGGGGAGCGACAACTGTTAGTGTTCCTTTCCAGTTAGTCTGTTGACTTACTCTTACAGCAGACAACGTAAAATCTTTTTTATGCTGTTAAAATTGGGCTCCCACCGATAAGAAAAAAATTAAGAATCCTTTATTCCCACTGCAGTGAAAAACTTATATTTTAAGTGCCTGCAAAGGATTTACGAGTTTCACATCTGGACTACTATTTAAAAACCTGCCTTATATTTCTCGCAGCAAAAAACTCTGCTTATGCATCAACAGAGCTTCCACTGTTCCCTTTTCTCAGCATGACATACTGTCCCCACCTAAATTCAGTCCTAGCCTTCTTATAACTCCAATTTTGTTTTTGAAATAACAGCTGTCCATTCGCAACTGTGCCAGCGCTCACTAGAGGTGTTTGTACAAGTCAACAAATCTCATCAACCCTAGACACCTAATTTGCACATGGAAAGACACGGGTTGAAGGCAATTCCTGAAATTATGTCTAAAATGACAGAAGCATTTTCTTTCATGCTTATGAACAGATTTTCAGAAGTGACTACCTATTTCAGGCGCTGTAGTTTCTCCATTTTTCCACTCTGGGTAAATATTTAAGAAGCTTGATTTCAAGGCACTCCACATCCCTTAAAATTAGTTCTCCTCATGATGGAATTGCAGCACTTGGCACTTCTGGAAAATCTTGACTATCAAACACAAAGAGACTCAATTCTGTGTGAATTAACCATGCTCTAGAGAAAAATAACTAATCGTCACAATTTTAAGCAGGTTTAACCTACCTGGTTCGCATGCCAGAAAACATCTCGTGCAAGTTCCATAACTGACTCCAGTATGTTATATTGCAAGGGAATAAGCTCATCTTTTTAAAAGGCCACCTTCATATTCAGCATAAAGGAAACAACATAGGGAAGCAGCCTGTGACACACCACAGTCCATACCTGTGCCATTGTTCATGAAAACCCTATCCATTTTACACCTGAGGCATTGCGTGGCTTAACATTAAAAAGTTATGGTGACGGAACAGGACAAAACAGACTTTTCTAAACACTGCCATCTCTTAATTTCTTATTTGTCTTCAACAAAATGATGTGTTGCATGGCTCCCCTTTAATGTCTGTGCGCTGAGTTATTAAATAAATGACTGTGTGCAATGGCAGTGGCCCATGACACGCAGCTATTTCATACTCACAATGCAAATTCAGCTGGATGGATGAAGCTGTCATACTGCATCCTCGGTAGGATATTTGTTAGCCTCATTTTGCTGCTGTCACGGGCTATATATGTTAGTCTGGCCTACTCTCATGCCAAGCAAGAGTTTGGAAGTCACTGCTGGAAAAAACAAGTGTGGAAAGCAGCACAGAAAATTCTCTGTCTCTCAATATGGCTTTCAGAAGAACACAAAGAGAAGTTTTATTACAATGTAGAGAAAATGCAGGTTTAGAAACACACAAACATGTTCAAGCAGCGCAAGTGTCTCACACTAGATTTTGAGGCTGAATTTAAAAATGCTTTTGTGATTCCACGATGGAGTTCTGAACATCATCTGCTCTGGTGCATCTCCGATATATACTGATAGTGGATAATCAGCATATGAAGGATACAGGGAATGAATAATTACCCTCTAACTAACATCAAGAATGAAAGATAACTGAAGCTAAAGAGAGGCTAACGTGACTGAGCACCTCCACGATACCACCATCAAATAAGCCCCCACTCCAGCACCAAGAAGTACAGAGAACTATCTGCTCTTCACATTCAGTCAGATGCTGGGCTCTCCGTTAGTACTATTAATCACGGCAGCGATTTTTGAGGCAGGTACTTGCATACTCAAAACAGTTGCAACACAACCAAAGCCGCTTAAGCAACGCTAGCCGAAGTTGGCAGCTTTTAGACAGCATAACAACATGGACAGGACTTGAGCCTTGAGCGTCTCTTAGAGAAGCCAGGACTAGTCATTGTATTTCTCCTGGTAATTCAATCCTCACAAGGTAAGTGCTTTTACACATTCAACTTCCTGCAATCTTACCCAGTAAGTAGCGCCCTGATGATCTACACGCAGACACACACAACCACACCACCATGTACACACATACATATACAGATTATAAAAGCCAAGTAACTTTGGCACAACACAAAGAGGTGGCTGTCAACAAAAACAGATGGTCAAAGAATTGGGCAAACACTCAGAGTTCCAGAAATGAAGCTTTTGCTTTCATTCTAAATGCCACACTTTCTTAACCAGCTCCAGACAAGAGGATACATGAAGCCAGTCAAAAGCTAGCTTCCTGCCAGGCTTCTCTGTTTTCATGACAAAATTAAGAGTCCACAGATGGAATAACTCAAAGCTAATTTTTTACACAGGTTGGTTTCCCCTCTCTCCCTCCTCCCCATGATTCCAAACAACAAGAATAACATATTGTAGGAAATTAAAGCAACAACTACGGGGGGGGGGAGGTAAAATTGCAGTGTGAGGTCATTTTGTTGGTATGACTTCAGTATGAAGAGAGCTCTATTTAATTCAAGAAATTATTTCTTTCACACTGTGACTCAGAAAGCCTGTTTTAGCTAAAAGCCTGACAATATTAGGCTCCACCATTCCAAGTTTGTGTTCTTATTTCCTCCTATAGACTGAAGGCAACTATCTTACTCTTGCTCTGGCCTGTGATCCAACTCACACCCACTTAAAACAGTCCAAGCTTTCTCCCAGTGCTCCCTGTTCCTTCCCCTCTCCTACACTCCCACCTTTCCACTGAAACAGAGCCCAAAGGAAAGCAGACAAGCTAAAAACCCTGTTGACCCGAAGACGCCTAGCTTGCAGCACAGTAAATCACAAGTACTTGCCTTACAAGTGCTGGACACTCCTCTGAAACTGTTGATACAGGGAGATAAGTTCAAAGAAGAAAAACAAACACAGTATTAAGAAGCAACAATAGTCAGCAAAGAATGCGTCCATCTTTACATCTTAAAAAAGTTAAGTTTAGAAAGAACCAAGCAGCATATTAAATTATTTTTCATTTGCCTCTAAATGAGCATTCCCAAGTACTTGTCCAAGAACAGAAGCATTCAAATATGCAGACTGGATTAAGAGTTAACATCTCAAAGAGCTGTCATTTGCCAACCATCACTGCCCTGTCATGTTTTACTTAAAACAGAAGAACTGGGGTAGAGTGGATTGAAAAACTTCTGTAGAACAAGGTAAAAACATGGTTTTGTTGGGACATAGAAAAAAAGAAATATTTTTAAAGGATGCCTAAAAACACCCAAAGCTTTGAGCAGAAACAGAACGTCCTTGGCCAGTTTAATATTATGAGTTTCCCAAGTGTGAATGTGGTATAAATCCACCATCGTTAATGGAAGCTCTGCCTAAATGTCTATTTTCAGATAGTATAGTAATACTATAGTCCAGTACTAATGCTGCATTAAACCTGCTTAAAGGACCAGCAGCTGCCCTTAATTTTGGCAGAGGTAATAAGTTATTTGGAACTGATAAATACCAACATTTAAGGCAACTGAAGAATACCAATCTATCAGAAGACTTTGCCACCTTCCCTCCAGCCTCTCGTCAACATTGAGTATATAGCGTGGGATACAGAAATAGATTTCCACTTGGTAGTGCCTTTTGTAAGGAACTACTGCCATACTACAGTTTGAAACAACTATCCTGTTAGATAAGGCTCTGTCTAACAAGCCTAAGCAGAAGCACTAAGATAACAAGAATTTTTGCCTTGGGTGGGCAGAGGGTGGGGGGGAAACTTTCTTTACGAAGATCCTCCTGGCTCTTAACATCGGATTCATCCACTTTTATTGTTGATCTTATTTTCAGAAGTGAAATTCCAACTAGCATATGCAAACCTCGGTGCTATTTTTTTTTTTTTATATCGCACTTCTTCCCTGCACTTGGCCGCTAATGGAGCCTTACACAGTATTACACTATTGCAATTAAAATTTTATTTTTAGTTTTTAAACATATATGAGAAGTAGTAAGCTACTTCCAGCATCACCTACTGGCTAGATATTCCGAACATGGTGAAATAACCTATGTTTTACCTCACTATATCTTACATTCCTACACTGGGGAGGACAAGCACTGACACTCTAATGAGTATTAGGGCCTATATAACCCTTTGTACCTCATATTTAAAAAGCAGTATTCCCAGTTTAACTTACACAGGTTTTTACAGTGGCAAACTCCAACCCCTCTATTCTGCAGTCTCTATAAAAGCCACCACATGGAGGAGTGAAATAAGCACGAGCAAATCCTTGCAAAATTACAATTTAAGTGCACAAACTGCAGACTAAGTCCCAATACACTGATTTTACCTGACATGGAAATGGGACTGTCAAGAAACAGAAGTAGTACTCTGTGAGACCTAGAAAAACTAAACCCAGATGCCTAGATCTCTTCAACCTCCGATCACTACTTCAAAAAGTCAGGATCGCCATTCCTCTCAAAGAACTCAAATGATCTTGTCTCTTCTCCACTTTTTTTTCCCCCCACTAGAATATGAACACCTTCTGACTGTTCAGTTCCTAGGGGAGAACAGCAGTTCTGTTTTCCTAGTATGTCACAGAATTTTCATACACCACTTCCCTAGCGCGCATCTATAGGGCAAAGCTAGCTTCTCCACATACATAAACTACACAACCGCATCTGGATTTTCTCTGCATAAAGCACCCATTATATAAGTGAGCTAAGTGCTCATTAGCCACAGTGAACACTACAAATGGCCCAAGTTAGCTGACTGAAAGACTGACCTTTCTGAATATCATGCCTCCAAAATAAAGTGCACCATCTACAGTGTTTGATGTTCTGGTTAATTGGAACCTCTTTTTCCCACATTTCGTCAAACGCAGTAAATGTCACGGCAAATTTTAAGTGACAGTAACTTGGAAGACACATTTAATTTCCCAGTGGCATGCAACAAACTAAACCACTGCTTACGCTATGCTTGTTAGAGCTGATCTCAAAGGTCCAATACATAACAACAATTTGAGGAATGTTCATTTACACATGAGCTCCTACCCTTTGACCTCAGCAGTAGTTTCATTTATGATGATGCATAATGGGGCAATTGCAAAGTTCGCTGTGTAGAGCTATAAAGACAAACATAGCAAGGTGGAAACTGATGACCAACAGCAGACTCTGCTCCAATCTTCCAATCTGGTTGCTTTACCTCACCAAAGAGCCCACGTGAAATCTAAGGACGGGCCAGGTCAAAACCTTCAGGTCAATGCAAAGTTGCATCTCCCTGTGAGATGTACAGAAACAGACTTGCACTCAGGCTCGGGCATATTCAGATACAGCTCAGTTTTGACCCTCACCTTTTCTTCCCGATCTAAGTAACTTTCAGATACAGAAGGGTTGAATACTGTCCTACAGATAAATAACTTCAGATCTTGACATGGATCAGTGTCTTAATTCCTACCCTGAACCTCACATTTTGGGCCTCTAGGAAATACTAGAGTTTCTGAGGTACTTTTCCATATTAAAAGACTATTGTACTCAAAACTCTTTTCTATCTTGGACTAAGAGTTCATCTCCTTCCATACACACTACACTTACCACGGTCCAGTAAACTGAAATAGTCATTAAAAAATACCCAAAGGAAAACACATCTCAGCACAGATGATGATGTTTAGGCAACCAGGTTTTTTGCTACTTCATTAGTTATTTTCCACACTTTGTTACTTCTGTACCATCTTGGTCAGTTTCCTCTTTAAGCTTTCCATAATTTAATACACATCCTCACTTTCAGTATATATAGTTATTTATATAGGCATACACTCACTCCAGTGCCAAAAAGTAAGTTTTAGCATTAGCTGATGGCTCTTAACGATGTCTTAAACCCCAGTATACCTTTCTAACAGAGATCTTAAGCTGAAAAAAATCCCAAATGTCCTTACGAAGAATAAACGTATTTTGAGTAAGCTTTACCATGAGCACCTTTTCACTGTCTCAGATGACAGGAAATACGACTCCACATTCATGATGAATGTCTCCTCCTTAAAGGATTTAATACCTGTCAGTTAAGATACGATTTTCCTTTCTGTTGGCTGCACCATACAAAATCATCACATACTGTTTTGCTGTTTTCACAGCACCATAGGGGTGGGGTGCACACAAGGTTTCACAGACAAAAGATATATCAAGTCCTAACCCGGGTATAAAACAGTCTCACATAGACATTAGAAAAAACAATGAAAACTAACTATGGCAGCTGTTTCTAGATCAACGCAGGACTATCCATTGCCTTTTCATCTTCCCCCACAGCCAGCGATTAATGCGGCCTTCTCCTCAGAGATTTTATCACACTGGACAAAAAAGCATTCCGGCAAAAAGGAAAATGCAAAGCCACACCCATTATACCCATATAATCCACCCAAGAACTATCTTATGTATATTACGGAGTAGGACTCTGTGGACATAACCATCCACACCTACCCTCCTATAATTAGTGGGGCTACAGATAGTCTATTCTGGGAAAAAGAAAAGGCAGCTCATACGAGAGTAAATATGGGCTTCCAGTTTTGCTTTATCATTTCCACAATAAAAAAATAAAGGGATTGACAGTAAAACAGCAACTTCCTGCCTTACACCTGAGTCAACTCTCCCTTCTCTACCAATCACAGAGCTCATTTTGCCACCTATACTCCTGATCTTCGCACTTTGCAGTCAGTGCGGTGAAGCCACAGGCTGTCATTAACAATGCCTTCAATTTCACCATTTCAGAAGAAGCCTTATCATAGATCAATTATGAAATGAAAAGCCCTCTTTCTTTTTTCCTCCCCCACATGACCACTGCACCCTCTGCTGCCCTTGTCCCTGCCACAGGAGGCCTGAACAGCACACTCATGCTGTACGCTGCTTTTGAGGGTATATCCCTTGCTGTATATTCATGCTTATTTCGATCCAAGATTGCATGTAATTAATGTGATAGTCTACATACAAACACCGCAACTGTTGCTTCAGCAAGTACCAGATGCTGACGAACAGCAGTGTTCTACTGACTTCAAGGTCACCCACACCTTCGCCTCTTTTGCAAAAATACACCCCTGTCAAGCAAAGTATAGCAGGACACAGTCTTCAGCAAGGCTAGAGACAGTATAAGAAAAACTTTGCAGACTAGCACGAGACTCACAATACAACCATTAAGAAGCAACAGTTAAGTATCTGGGGGAACAAGCCATAGTACCATTTACGTAACTCTTCCAGCAGAGAGGTGAGCAATGTCAGAACACTGCAAAGCTGGGGACAAAGCCATAACCAGAATATAAGAACAAAGTCTTTCATCAAGCCCGCCGGAGCCATTTAGGTAATCGGAACACGACACATTTCATTCATCCTTAGCTCTGAAATCCTTATGAGCTTTTTCATACTCAAGGAGTCATCCACTAACTCAAACATCGCACTCTGTCTTGCAGAGGCTACCCCAATTTACCACTGCCACTGGCCCAGGATCCTTAAGGGTCAGGGGAATGAACTGATCTGCCCCCCTTCTCCACAGCCCCCCCAGACCATAGCTTTCTCTGCTTTCTTTCAATAACGAGTACGTCAGTAAAATTTTACTAAGTCAGTAAGAAGCCACAGATGTATTTTGTAAGCATTCACAGCTCTCTTTGTCTTACATCATTTCTGCAGTAGTTTTTTTTTCCCAGAAGAAAATCTGCTGTGGCTCAAACCAAAGAACCATCTAGCCCAGCATGCTGTGACAGAGGCCAGAAGCGGACACCTTGCAAAGGGTACAAGAATACAGCAGGCACATGGGGACACTCATGCAGAACACGCTCCCTGTCCCTAACAACTTGCAGGTCTGGGACTTCTTGAGCTCAGGATGGCTCTTCTGTGTTTAACAACTCCCAACGGGTTTCCATTCCAGGCACTTGTCCAGACTCCCCTCACATCTGACAAGCCATCACTCACTCAGTCAAACCTATCTGCAAACCTGCACTTTGCTCCCTGGAGGCCTCAACGGCTGCCTCTCACTGCTCAGCCACACCTTCCATCTCTAGCACATAAAGTCATCTGGATATATCAACACAGACAGCTTGTCTAAGGATCCTCTGCCACCAAAACAAAGGTCCCTGTCCCCTCAAGACATAGAAGACAAACAGCAGACAGACGACAGAGAAACCCTCATTCTTAGGCACAGTTCTGTCATACATTTGGAACACACCATAGCATGGGAAGATTCTGACAAAACATTAGTGAGGGAACTACCCCACGCTGGTCCCAACTGCATCTTCTCACAGTAATCCTGTGCTCCTTGCCTAGGCTTCTGCCATCCCCACAGTGTTTAAGTTCGATGGTGTGATTAAAGGCATCGCTGGGATTCTTTCTGGCAAGGCCTCCAGTCCCGCGCTCACAAAGGACACCAAATCGCACTTAGTCTGGTGAGGATTCAGCTTGTGCCTTACAAGAGCTGGAATTAAGTTTCCGCCTTTGCTGGTGACCTACAGGTCATGAATTATTTAATTTGTTTTCTGTAACTCTTCTGTTAACCTCTTCTGCAGAGCCTCAGGTCCCTCATTGGGGAATATCCCCACATGGAATGACTGGTAGTAGACATGAGTCTAAGCCAAAGTAGACACAACACGATGAAGAGAAACAGAAGAGAGCCATTCCTTTCATTGCTGCATTTCTAGCTCCATATAGAGCATAGAGAAACCTGAGGTCCAGTCCCATTCCTGGTGAGGGACAGCATTTC
>NW_008824905.1:1084526-1086453 GCF_000699105.1 Pygoscelis adeliae | reverse complement strand
CTGCTACGGGAAAGCCCCTCCCATAATCAGAGCAAGCCTGCAGCCCTCCTTGACTGTATAACAGGAATAGTGACCGGTTCTTCATTTCTTTCTGTGCCACATTAGCGTCTCTGAGCAGAGGCCAATTCTTAACGCATACAGCTCCCACCACTATGGGTTCCAAGCACTCCGACACATCGCTCTGATGCTGTACGTTATCTACTGACACGACAAGCTTGTCTTCATTCAGAAGGAGACTATCCCTTCCTCCCATTCTGCTCTGATCAGTCCTAAAGCTACTTCTGACAAACCTTCTTCCCATTCCTATCCTCATAACTTCCTCCATCTCTCTTCATAGAGCAATACCGTGTCTTTTAAGAATTCAATTCCTATAAGAGCTCTCTCGAGTCAAGCATCTTTATTGCTCTGCAAGAAGATAAAAAGCAAAAAGCAAAGAAAAAGGAGAGGGGGAAGGTACTTACATATCCTCACTGCAAGGTCAGCCACTAATACACTATGAAACTGTTAACAAAGAAACTTAAATTTAACATGTCCCTTGGGTGAGATCATGTACATTCCCTTATGTTCTCTGTCTCCTTTCCCCATCTGTCCCTTCATCTCTGCACTGACTCCTGACAGGACAGACCTGCCAAGACATATCTGACAAAGCCTGACAAACTAGGAATGCTATACAGGAATTTGGCAAACATCCGATGAACACCCCACTCACTAACCCTCCCCCTTTCTCCTTCACTCCACCTCCATTAGGATTCAGAGTCCATCTTCACCCTACTCTAAGTGACCTGTGTTCACGGCATCCCTTCTCCGGGCAGCTTCTTTAATAATTCTAGGCACTTTGTAGCTGGTCTGTTTCCTTTTCCATAGAAAATGAGGACCCTGCCACATGACCACAAAGACGCTGCTTCCAGTTCTAGAGACTGCTCAGCTTGCAGCAAGCCTTGGTGCCCGGGCACTGGGATCGATGCATTTCAACTACCAGCAGCTGTTAACTCCAATTCTCTTTCAGCACAGGTTAGCCCTTTGCAATGGAATTATTCAAAAGCTGCAGGAGGCAACTACACAGCCTGAAACCTCTGCTCTTAGACTTCACGTGGGATGGAGATTGGCTCTCAGAAGCATCGGGTGAACACATCACCTTGAGGTTCCTATCCTTCCACACCTTTACCACCTAGCACACGCAATTCACACCCAACTACAAGCCACAGTCCCCCAAAGCAAGTTGTCAGCTCCACATTTTGCATTGCTGTATTTCCTAGCACATGTAATACATTACAGCACCTAGACTGGTAACATGTCTGGTTTTACTGAGCAATAGAAGCTGCCTATTCTATTTAAGCTAACTATTTTAACACCACCAAACAAACAGCATCTGAAAGGGTTCAGTGAGATTAAGTACCCACCTTACACATGACAAACCCATCTTATATGGGGAACAGACTGAGAAGAAGTTGTGAATGTTACTCCTGAAGTCTTCCACCTTTGACTTGTCATTAAGACTACTGCCTCTCCCCCAAAACCGAAGTAACCCTGCTCAGACGTGATTTACTCAGTAACTGACCCCAAGAGGAAGAAACAGTTCCCGTATCCTGGAAGAGCAAGTGCTCTATTTTGTCACCTCCATCAGATAATTTCTTCCCCAAGACACCAGCAATTAATACCATCAGCTGTAGTGATGTTATTCAGAACGAATCACTTGGAATAATTTCACTTGCTCACACATTCCCAGGTGGCAACTTCTAGGCCCATGGACTGTGTATTACACAAAAAATGATAGTAAAATAAAGAGTCTACAAAACATATAAAACTGTCTACCTTACGTTGCTCCAGAGGTTAAAGAGCCTCAAACACCACGGATGAATTAGCTGTCTCCTAGAGAAGAGATTTGTTTTCCACGCTCCCTTTTCAGGTAAACACTAGCTTTTCCACA
>NW_008824905.1:1072908-1084491 GCF_000699105.1 Pygoscelis adeliae | reverse complement strand
AACAGGATAGCTGTTCTTAGCTCTGCCAGCCATGCCCCTCTGTCTCCCCTCACATCTTTTTCCCCAGCGTCTACCTGCTTCCTCCATTCAGACTGCAGGCTCTGCCACACAGCTTGCCTTGCGCTCTCATTTCTTCCAACACCTGATACCACAGAGCCTGGACTCTGACTGCTATACACACAAGCAGTAACAACAACAGACAGAAAAATATCAATTCATTCTGTACAGACCCCCACTTTCACATAGAAGTTTGCAACAATCTCTTCAGTCACCGTATGTACCAGCAGTTTGCTGCTACAGCAGGGAAACTCTAGTCTCAGAGCAGCAGCCTTACAGAACAAAATCCTGTTCATCTCTAACCATCGCGTTTATTCAGGCATCATTTATTTTAAGTCTGCTCTCCTCGCTCTTCATTTTGCCTCAGGCCTAGATCAGGTCAAGTAGACCAACCCTAACCAGAAGCAAGAGCTCTCTAAAGCTTCTATTATCCAAGTGCAGGCTTTTGTACGACTGAAAGAAAGCCTCTCTAATGAGAGCGTTCCTTCCAGCTCTTTGATTAAGCATAGTGGCCAGAACAGCAAAAGTGACAGAAACGTTCGCCGTGGGTCTTCAATTTAGCCTGTGTAGCCAGCCAAAACAACTGCAGCTGATCGAATAAGTGAACATGCACTACATGATGTGAATAAGAGAGAAAACTCACAATAGGCAGGCATAACCGTGCACCATGGTGCTGCCAATTTTTTACAGCGGTTACCCCCAAAAAAGCTGTACGTACAGTCTACTGAGCACTGTGGCCAGAGCTTCTGGCCTCGAGATGTCTATGTCACAGATGGTTTATCTGGAGAAAAATGGTAGCAGGATAGAACTGCATAGATTTCCCTTGTTAACAGGAGCAAAGGAAGGGAAAACATGTACACAGAGTAATGAAAATATCATAGCAATAGTAAAAATTCCAAATAAAGTACAACTCAGTGAAAGCCAAGGTCATTACCATATAATTCACTTCAAGGATTTTTAGGAGTCAACATCAAGGGCAGCAGCGTAAGGGTTCATACTGTGTGGTTTCTGAGATCAGCAAGTGGGAGGTTCCGTTATACAAAGACAAATCACAACAGTATTCTTCTGGAAGAGAGAAGGAGTAGATGCCTGGGATTCCTTATAGCTCTTGGAATTCCCTTTATACATCCTAGCGCCATGGCGAACCCAAAACTTACCACGCTCTCCTTTTGAGCTAAGACAGTCAGTGGCATGCACTGGATACCCAGTTGCCTCTTCTTAAAAGAGCCATGATCTTATATTCACAGTATTGGTATTTCGCACACGCCAGGTGAATATTACCTCCAACTAGCGTACCTGGAAATGAACGCACAATGGACAGTCCTCCTCCCCACCCCTGCTCATGCACACACAAAATCATTTAGAAGCAAGGCCTCCATTTCCTTTATTGACTTTGAGCATAAAAGGCATTACTTTTCAGTAGTGTTAGCTTTCCCTAAAGGAGTTGAATCCTTTGTACTAATCCATAGGTTCAAACCCTCTACAGCATTTTGACGGATTCTGTAATTCACTAAGAACTTGGCCAAGTAACAGCAACATTGTTCAAACAAAAAGGTACCTTTGGACACGGGAAGGCTCCGCTCTCCGGTCTGTCACTGACTTGTGTGTATCTGCTAACACGCAGCCCAGTCACGTTCAGTTATTCGCATTTAGCACAACACAGAGCTCAGCTTGTGTCCATGCTCCAGTGGAAACAGTTCTTGCTCTGGACTGCACGGGGGAACAGGGCACACTACTGTATGCCAACTGCCATGCTGTAAGATGAAATTTAAGGTGCTCTTCTTCATGTTCGCCTGTGTCCTCATCACAGTATTTTAAGGTCTGGTTGTGTTTTGTGGTGGTTTCCTTGGGGGGGGGGGGGGGGGGGGCGGGGGGGGAAGAGGAAGGTGTGTGTTTATCCACATAAAGCACACAAAACGTAACCACAATTCAGAGTTCCCCACAAGATAATACAATCAAGCAAGCAAGCCTTGAGAACGCTTTGTACTACACAGTTCCTTCCACTGTTGACTGCTACCGACAAAGGTTCTTGCCCCAGGTGGATCCTCTATCTGTCTGCAGTACTAATTTCCCTCCTTACCAAGAACTAACTGTTACAAGCTCCCTATTGTTAGAAGCTTCAGGCAAGAAGTCTTAATATTGTGAAGTAGCTAACATCACAGGTTCACAAACTCCGTAATGCTCTTGGCATGGTAATACAATATTCATTACTTGTTTTTTATACTTCAGTTAAAAGCAACATAGAGATTACATAAACAAGACCAAATTTTCTCTCGTTTCCATTTGGGCTGGAGAGCCACCGACCTGACACACACCTAAACTCAACTAAAGCATTTGCAGTCATTCTGTTCCAAATCTTGGACACGGATCCTCAATAGACTACTTAGCCGAGGGAATGGTAAAAGAGGATCAACACCGAGACTGTTCCGGAAGGGGGAAAATACTGTGAAAAAAACTCAACCTGAACACAGTTCTAGGACTTGGATTATTTATCTCTGTGTATAAACTCGGTCCACACCTTCACTTTTCCCACGCTGATATTACATGCTGCTTTATTTCTACAGTTTGACCGCTCCTGCAACTGGAAGCACTGAGATCTCTACAAGCTGCAGCGCTCCTGCATTTTGGAGCCAGAGGCAGGGAAGAAAAAAAGCCCGCTACATTTAATTCCCATTTCTCCACAGCCATCAATGAATTCTCCCATACTTGAGCAGAGCAGATCCAGTAAGCACTACCACTTAGGGGATGTACATCCTACTGAACCCAAACTTGAATACTTGACCCAACAGAGACAATAAGAATTTAGTTACTCAAGGAAAACACATTTAATAGCTTCCTTTTTGACAAAGCTTCTGGAAGCCAGAGTCCACTGAAATCAATGTAAAGCACGAGATTAATCTGTAATGTTCTGCAGATACGCACCGCTACACTTCATTTTGGAAGCTGTGACTGTGTGTAATAGCCAGTTCTAGGATCGAAGTAGTTAGACAAGTTGAAACAAGAGCTAAATGCTCACTGTCAACAGCCACTTTTTCTTTAAACCATCTATAGTCAGAGGTATAATACGTACGCTCTGCAGCTTGAAAAACGGACTTGAGTATAAGATTTTGCTGCCTTTGTGCTGTCAGCTAGGATAACTTTTTAAGTCATCCACTGCTTTATGTTACACATAATTGAAAAAATCATTTTGGATAGATATTACAATGCTCCAGTGACATTTCTTTCACTTGACCAGCATTATCTGGAACAGCATCCATCTTCCTCAAGATCTGGTGTTGTAGATATTGTCCTACCCAAACAAATTGCCACCGTGATAGTTTTGCCTTTATTTTCTCCAAACGTACCTCAGGGAAGTAAAACTTCCGTCCATGCTAGGCTCTTAAGTCTCTCCTACAGTTAGTTTATGTATGTAAAAAGATCTATCAGCTATTTCTTCCACTGAGAGAACAGCCACCTCTTGTTTTCCTGAAATTATCATACAGATTGCTTACAGAGTGACTAATATGATTTTCCTTATTTAGAAGTCAACAGATGTTTAATATTGCATGTTCTGTTTAGCCCGATTTGTGTCACGCTTGAGGTGTCAAAGCTGAGAGGCTAGCCACAGAAACAGCTGATGCTGTTGAGCCTGGCCCAGGACTGCTGTATTTGTACTGCAGGACAGTGAATAGCGGAAGTTAAGACATAAACAACTAGGCATATTCTAATTTTCAGCTAGGAACTCTTGTGGGAACCAAGGCAACATAGCAGGGCTGAAATCGAAAGCTTCACTTCACTTGTAAGCCCTGGCTAGCTTCTCTTCAGGACAACTTAGGCAGGGCCAGCTAACTGAAAAACAACCCAACACGAGGAAGAAGGTTGCGAAATCATCAAGGAGCCCCTGCAGTTTGTTCCAGGGATGGCTGGAATCCCAGTGAACTGGCACCTCCTCCCGTGTCTAAACCAAGGCTGGAGAACAGACTTTGGTCAAACATCAATCCTTGAACGCAGCGCAAGGCTAATGAGATAAGCTGAGTGACCTGCATGATTACACATGAAATCAAACTCCACTTCCCCCAGCCTAAACATTTATGACCCAAGAAACAAAATTATTAGCCAAGAGATACCAGAGGCAGTTAACCCAAGTCAAAGCCCTTGGAAGAAGACTCCCTGACATGCAGCTACCAGACCGGTTTGGAGCAATACAAAAATCATTGTGGGTCCGTATGGCCAAGAGCAGCATCTAGGATAGGAAAATTAAGAAGGAAATGTTTAGGGAACATTTACTGTCCTTCTTGCCTAATGCGGTAACTGTCTAACACCACATCTCCCAAACAAGAGAACGGTTCCATTGCCTTTCATTTTTAATCTACCTCTGTGCTCAGATATCACATTTACAGCGACACTAGTCAGAAAAACGCCCCTTTGTACCCTCATGATCTATTCTGGCCTGAAGCACTAAGAACACAGTTAATCACCTGCTCAGAATTAGGGCAGTATCAGAGTCCTTTCTCTCACCACAACTGTTTTCTCCTTCCTCCTGTCACATTTTCCAGGACCACTAAATGAACATGATGAGTCACATACAGGTGGAACCCACACGCTCTACAAGCTTGGGGACTGAATTCCTGACATGCTACAAATTAAGGGCTCCTCTATCTTTCTATCTCTTAAAGCCTAATAAAAATATCTACAGTCTCTCCGGGCTATGTGGTTTAACCCTCTCCAGCTCAAGCATAACACTTGCTAGGACACTATTAGGTTTCTTACGACACTCTGACTAGCAATCACATCTGTACCTGACCGTCAAGGGACACTCTTGGCTGAGCTGGCCACCTTGGTCTATTTCTGAGAGCTCTGAAATTTCTCAATTGAAACATTTGAAAGTTAATGAACCCTTCTAATACAAAGCTCCCACAGCTCAAGAGTTCTTTTACGAGCCCGACACATGGCGGACGCATAGGAAAACCTCACTTCAGGCAGGCCTCTCTTTTCGAAACATGCCAAGACAGAAGGCCAGACTCTCAGACACCACAAAGGACTGACAGTCAAGGGCAAAAGGCATGACCCGCAGAAGATCTGGACAGCTCTGCCATATTACCCTATACTCAAGACCACAGCAAGTGCTATGCTTTAACTCACAAATTATAACAATCAAGAAAAAAAAAGACATCTCACTGAAGTAGTAGTACATTATTAGAAAACAGATCAAGCTTAACAGTTTTGAAGGCTCTTGTACACAGTCTCAGATTTACCAGAAAACTCTAAGCATATGGGAGAGCACAAGTAAGATTTTTCCCTTTAATTGTAACGAAAACCCCCAGTTAGCCGTGGTGGGGTGGTTTTTTCCCACGTCTCAGAGAGAAATGTAATGTTTTAAATAGGGCTGGCAATAAATCACAGGCACTCACTGGATGAATACATGGTTGTTACCAACGGTAGACCACTCTTAACTCTCTGTAAACAGTCATCACACCACAGCCATTGTCCAAATACAAAACAAATACAACAAAAAAACCTCTGGAGTCAGCTACAAAGAAATGCCATGGGGAAAAAAGCTTTTTCAAAGCAACAATTTACTTAGGTAAATTTTCATTTGAACTTCAGTTCATGCTTCAAGGACATCTTTGTCTTGCGCAACTTGTACCTTCGATACTGGGATCTAGAAATAGAGTCTGGCTACTGTACTCTCTCCTCAGTTCTACCCCCATGTACCACGCGACTGAGAACTGTTTGCCCATCCATTTTTTAACCACCGAAACACGTCAGTACTCCAGCACACTGTTTCAGATATAGAGAACTGCTAGACATTTAACGAGTTCTTCAGCAGAAGGCAAAAGCAGAAGACAGCACAAAGGAAACCCAATGCCTCTGTCCCAGAAACGCAACCTCCTTCCACGTTCTGCTCCTTTCAGTTAACTGTTCCCCTCTCCAGTACTGCACACCTTGCCCGAGTGACACCGCTAGGCCCAAGGATACCACTGCACTTAACCGGGATCAGATTGGTACATATCCACACACAAAGTGCAGGGCAGACTGGGCCATCATTGCAGCGGAAGACGAAGGCACTGGCTTTTGTCTTTTGGTTTGTAGGTTTTCTTTTTCCCTCCCCTCTTTTAATTGCTAAGCCTGCAATGGGGGTTGAGAATGGGGAGGGGGGAAGGGAAGAGAATCTGGTGAACAGCTGGGGCCCATCACTTTTCATTGCAGGTCTTGGAGAGATGTGGTTGACAGAGTGATGCACAGAGGCTGTCCCAGTTAATGACTTCACCATTCTCCATCATTATCCCCATCATTAGGAAATTAGGAGGACAGAAGGTATTTACTGTAAACCTGCCACCTCCCAAGGAGAGATAAATAGAAACTGATAAATGGGATCTTCTGGTGCTATTCGTCTATTAACCTTCTGCTTCCCAGTTTAGGCATATGCATGCTATCCTGCCATTAATATCCAGTAATTGGCATAGCAGTGGGCAACACAATCCTACCTTTAGCGTATGAACATCTCCCGTGCTGCACGCAAGTGCACAACTACACTTACATCAAAGCTCTGCTAACCAGGCCAGTGAAGAGCTCCTGTGCAGTTGCTTACACTTTAGCTCTGAGGTCAGAACTACCAGTCAGACCTGGTGGGTCTTAAGATGAGGCACCAATTTGGTCACAGGGGGCTTAGGAAAAGGAGAGATGGGGAGAGAGGACTGTGTGTGCATGACCTCCCTTCAACAGAAGCAACAAAACAGCAAGGAGATACATTTGCACCTCGAGCTGAGCTGCTATCTGTTCTGTCAGCCTACCTCTAAATACAGCTCACGAACGCCTCCAGGGAAGAGAGTCCCACTTCACCGCAATCTCTGAACACCAGGGAAAGAGCACCAGCTTGAAGCAAACTGTTCTGCTAACTGTTAAAAAAAAAAAAAAGCAAGCTTCAGAGAGCTCAGAATTTATGAATTTACATTCCTAGTCAAAAAGTAGACAACATCTCAGCAATTTCTTTGACTAACGCTTCTGCGGTGCTCCCTCACTGCACGTGACGAGCTCTTTGCATGCACTGACTTGCTCTACCCCCACAAGACTGAACCTCTCAGAAAGGACTAAGTCCTCAAAGAGGTAAACTGAGCCGCCACCTCCTTCCTCAGCAATCAAGCCCTGTGAGGCTGAAGCAAGTCCATATTCAGAGAAACCAGGATTTTACCTGAACCAGCCTTCCCGCCCCACGACGACACAGAGAAAGCAGGCCCACCCGCAAGTAAGTCAAAAAACTCTCTTAATCTGTTTCTTCCACCCGGAACATCACACCTCTACTTAGGAAAACCTCACCCCACTGCTACTTTCCTCTGTGTATTACTTGACACAATTAATTGCTTTTACTTACCCTACCTCTAGGCTTTTCCTTTCAACCAGCATTACAGTTTCCAATTCACATGACGTGCAGGTAACTACAACTCACAGACACCAGCTAAGATCATAGCGGCATTTCTGATGATGCAAGCTAAGCCACAAGTTTCCATCAACTCTGACACAAGTCTTTTAAGACTCCCACATTATTATGGTAATTTTTAACGACATGTAACTTTTTTCAGAAGCTCAGGAAAAACAGAGGGCTTGTTCTTGCACACGCTATCCTAGCAAGCAGGTCATCCGCTCTGTGTTAGATGGACAGCTCCGATGTCTTGGAATGCAAGTATTTCTCTCTTTTAAGCTCTGGTAACATCTGCAGCTGCACGCTCACATCCAGATAACATCATTTTTCAGGGTCTTATAGTCAAGAAGCCTTCTTAAGTGGAGCAGGAAAAATGGCACATTTGAAACCACTGAAGTTCTGGGGCTTGAAAGAAGTTAAATAGCTTGCTGCTTCAAATAACTCAGCAGAGACATTGCTAAGCCAGGACATGAAAGCAGGAAGTAAAATCAGACAGTCTCCTGAATAAACCGCCATGGAACTCAAGGGGTACACAGGCCTAACACAAACAGCAGCTGTATTGCAACAGCTATCATCCTCAATACAAAAAAAAAACAAAAAAAAACCAAAAAAAAACAACACAACAAAAAACTGAGGTCGCAATCCCAGCTCAAAGAGCCTGGCGTACTTTCAGTTGTCTGTACAGTATCATTGAAACAATTCAAAAGCTAAATAACTTTTTTTCTCATTTGCATATAACCTGGGGAAAAATTGACAGGTCTAGTCTCAATTCGTTTAAGCATAGAAAAAGAAATACTTTCTCATTTCAAATATTCAACGGACATACAAAAAAAAAATCCCAAAAGAGCCAAAAACTCCATTGCTGCTTCCTGACACAGGCTTTAGGACTCAATAACACCTCTGCTTACAAGATCAAAAAAATACACAGCCTTTCAATTTGGTGAAAATAGAAGGCCAGGAGAAATACAGAGAAACCACTACCGTTATTGAAGAATACGGTGCAGAAACCACCTGTACGTGAAAGCCATCACAAGACTGCCGTTGTAGGGAAGCTTCCTTTATTCAGAGTTCATACCTCCTAGCCTTAAGACATACGGGACCAAACTTTGTTTCTTTGGTGTCAGAAAGCATTTATTATTTTTTTCAACAGTACACAAGCCTTCAATGCAAACAGGCAGGACAATTCCATCTTCTTCCAGTCTTTCTCCTTTCATGCAAGGCTAAGTAAAGTTTTGGCATCAGCGGGAAAACCCATGCTACCGCTACACATTTTAAGACTTCCCACATCTATGACATTTAAGACAATACTACTAGGAGACAACTCCACTCTGAACCCAGTTCGTGTGGGGGACCACTGAGCACAGTTATCTCCTCCCCACATCCATACCGCCCCTCCCAAATCCAGCCCAGTAACTGGAATAAATCACAAAGCTTAAGAAGCACTTGCACAGCTCTCGGGTGCCTCAACCCATTGCAAAAAACCAAAAAAAAAGCTAATGACTCTTTCTTAACCCAGTCTCACCATCTTTTACCACAGCCTAGAGAAGCACAAACCTGCACAGATACACAATGAGCACAGTGCCGCTGGCTGGTCTGCAGGTAGAAGTTGTGCTTGCTCCTTCTATACACACTATCTTCTACACATTAATTCAGTGCAGAAGACTAATGAAAACGTGACTGTGATAGTGAGTTCTAACAGTAACACAAGGATTAATTTCCATCTGTCTAAGCAACTGGCAGTGTCCATCAATTATGGCGATAGCCAACTAACAGTTGCAGCTGCAAAATAAAAAAAAAAAAGGAGAATTAACATTTCAAGTTACTGTCATTCACCTGAATTTTTTACAGTTGTAATTAGCAAGCTGCAGAAGCTGTCAACAATCAACATCAGCCAATCTGTCTGCACCAGGAACCCGACTGCCTGCCAGAAATTGTCTTCGACAGCTTTCCCCCTCCCTTGCTTCCCCCCATTAAGTTTTTTCCTTCAAACCTCCCTAACACTCTCAACTTCTTCACCACCAGTCACTAGAATTGAATGTGTCAAAACAGACAGAGAAACAGAATGACTGACGCGTAACTGATAGAGTCATAAGTATTTCCTTTCTTCAAACCTCAATACAAAAATGCGCTACCGTCTCCTTCCCCATGACTTTGCTTCCCTGTCAGTACAGGAACAACACTGCAGCCCCTTCACAAAATTTGACCCTTATGCAACCCTAAACATTTCTCACGTGGAGAGACTAATAAATTAAAAGAAACATTCCTTAAGGCCTACTCTTTGATGAGCATGCACAACCGTTTCCCATTCTTTAGCATAAGAGCATGTTATACTCTTCACAATATCCACCTGTTCATTGACCTCAGACAGCAGATCCGCAAGGACAGGTCTATCCCAGAAACACTCAAACACACTTTCATTTCTTTCTTCTGTTCCACTACACCACACAAACAGGAAACAAAACAAAAACAACAAAAAAACCCACCAAAACTAAAAAACAACAAACATTTGCTCCTTTCAGTGTTAGCCAGAAACCAATATTTTATAAACACCTGAAAGTATGCAAAGCTTACTCTCTCAGAAAGAAACATCCTAGGAGAAAATAAACATCTTGAACCAGTGCTGCTCCACTTTCACTGGAAAGCTTTTTTGTTTGTTGGATTCTTTTGGTAGGTCTGGGGTTTTTTTTTTTAATTAACCCCCCACATTTTGAAAGCTATCCATCCTCCTTGAAACCAAGTTGTAGCACAGACAAGATACACTTCCCTATCAATTAAGAGTTTATTTTTAACCCTTGCATTTATAGTAACAGACATCAAATCACATTACACATACTGCAACTAGACACGGACAGTTGTAAATGACTTGTGATAGCTTGCTCTCACAGAAGCATCACCTTGTATAATTAACTATTAATTGAAGCCATTTTACATGAACCACCTCTCCTTACCTACTGGAGCAGCGCTGAGGTCATGTCAAACATCGTGACCAAAGAGATCTCCGACTGTAGCACAGCCGTGGATAAGATTTAAAACAAAATACCGCTTTGAAATGCAACTACAACAGTCCACTCCACACACGTACTCTGCTATCTGCCCTCTATTTAATGCATTAAACTGACAGTTGAGCAACCAGAATAAAAGCAAACAGTCACAGCAGAAAAGTAAGAAGAGTCTCGACAATTTTTATACCCACCCACATAAAAAGCCATGAACAAGTGCCACTTCCTTTTCTTAAGGAACCGCTATAGACTAGATTTCATACACAGCTTTTACCTAAACTTACAGACCTGGGAGAGTTAATGCAGAATGTGTGAATTGCTACATGCCACATTAGAGTTGTAACAGACGATGGCATTGAAACAGTATATATGGCAGTGCTGAAAACCCTTCCCTGGTGCTCTTACACAAATAACGCCTATAAACTGGAAAATAATGAAAGGAAACTACACTTATGAAAACAAAGTATCTCAAGAGCAAGTTCAGAGGGAAAGTTCCTCAGCATAAACCTTCCTTACCTACCCAAAAGCACAGCAGGTAAGTACAAATGAAAAGAAAAGCTACTACCACACAAAGACTTAAGACCTCTTTGTATAGGCAGAGCCACTGCATGATATTAGATGATATTAGACAGAGCTAACACGTTTTGCAAAGACACAGAACATGACATAAATCCTTTCTTTATTAGCCAGACTGTAAAATACAGAAATGCCTCCAGCCTCTTACAACAGAACACAGCCTGCTCCTTATTCAGTGCCCTTTGTTTCCAAACATAGTTGGTCATAGCTTCCCAACAGTGCTAAAAACCCACTTTTCCTCAAATGCAGCCCGTAAACCTCTGCTCCCAAAAGTAGCAGGAAGAATACAGAGCCAATAGATTTATTTGGGAATAAAAAGCTGCGACCAGAACTTCATCTCCCACGGTGCCCACACCTACCAGCTGAGACAAGGCACCCCACCTGGCCCCGCCACGCACCCCGATGTGCCGAGAAGCACTCGCTTCCCAAGCAGCTGCAGCCTTCTCACCGAGAAAGCCTAGTCGGGCTCCTCGGAACGCGCGGGAACAGCGCTGCCCGCCTCCCCTCCCCTCAGACCACTTCCAGAACATTCCGCGCGGCTGCGGCGCGCGA
>NW_008824905.1:1050021-1072529 GCF_000699105.1 Pygoscelis adeliae | reverse complement strand
CGGGTCCGGGCCGGGAAGGCGGCGGCGGCCCCGGGACCGCCTGTGAGGGCCGGGCGCAGGCCGAAGGGACGGGCCGTGGACCGTACCCGCGCCAGACCTGCGTGGACCTTACCTGGTGGCGGTCCCCCTCCAGCCCGGAGCGCTGGCCGCCTCTGGGAGCGAGGGGAGAGCTCGCGCGCCGCAGCCCCGCGGAATGTTCTGGAAGCAGTCTGAGGGGAGGGGAGGCAGGCAGAGCCAGACACCCCTCACGCACGCACTTCGTTGGCGCTCCACGTCACGGACCCACGGGCGTGAAAGCTCCGGAGCCAGGACAGGCTTCTTTCTCTCAGAAAGCTTAAAGAGTGGATGCACGGCCTATTTTGTTGTGCTTTAAGAAAAAATGCTGATCAAGGGCTACGTAGCAGGCACCCCTGCCCCAAACCCGCCAGGTGTTTCTATTTAGCTGTCCCCACTGAAAGAGCCTGCAGCTGCGCTAGGGTTAGGGCTGGTCTTAGCCAGGAGCACCAGCCAACAGTGATTTAGGTGGGAGGAAAAGGATTTAACAAGAAAAACGCACTAAGCACTTCCAAAACAAAGGTCACTTGGAAAGGGCTGGCAAGGAGCAGGCTGGCAGCAGTGTGCAGTTTCAGCAAATAAAGACCTTTTTTTTCAGAGCAGCAAAGGGGCATACGGCCCCTTCAGCCGGCCGTACCAGGTGTCGGGGGGTTAAGATGCGGCCACGGTGCCGTTTCCCGGCCTGGAGCTGCACGGGGGCTCTGGAGCAGAAGGCTATCAGGAGTTTGTGCAGATCCAAAACTTTTCAGAGGAGCAGATGAGGGAGGTCAAAATGGCTGGCCAGGCTCTCCCGTGCAAGTCAAGCTGTCCGATTGACTGCAGGGCAACTGAGCCATCTTGTCTTTCTGGCAGGCAGGAGGCATTGCCGTGTCTCATGGAAAAGAGACAGAAGCCTGCGTGCGTAGAAGAGGGGCGGCGGAGGGCTGATAGAGGGAATCAAGGGGAAGGGATGGATAAGGGAACAGCGGGTGTTGCACAGGGTTTTTTCTGAGGCGGCTCCATCAGTTCTCTCCAGTTCTGACCCCCTATTCTGAAATGGACAACAGGGGCGCGCAGTTCTGTGTTTCAGCTTTCTCATTTAGGGCCAGTTCCCTGAAGTCCACTGTTTATGTCAGAGTTTTTGGTGTTTTCAACTGCTTTCTCTCTGAAACGCCTAGCTGACTAAACACAGACCACCAAGGGGGAAACGGCAGCACAGGGAGTGTCCACCCCACAGCGGAGCGAGTCTGAGGATCCGAGCACGTTCCTGAAATCTGCTCAAGCAGGATATACTCTTCGCATCAAGGACGCGAAGCAGAGACAAGACCTTAACGAAAGCAGCCATTTACGATTAAAAGTACTGGGAAAAGATGTTTGTATTTCCTCTTTCAGAGGAAAGAGAAAGTTTTCTGTAAAATATAAAAGCACGCTAACAACCACAGCCAAGGTGGTTATCCTTCGCCTTACCCCTGTCTTGCCGGCTGACAAGAAAGTTATAAATTCCATTCCTTGGATCGTATCTTCATTACAGAAAATGCAGATTAAGTTTCCTTTGGGTCCAATGGGAAATTGAAGAAACCAACCCCCAAAAAAAGTTCAAAAACATTATTTTTTTTTTTCTGCTGCTTGTGAGTCCTTTCAATTGCTTTTATGTGAGCACTGCACACGGCCACAGCCAAAACATTGCTGCACATGCACGGGTACATGGGGTACGGGAACACACCATTTATATCTGAATTACAATACTCCAGCCTCTTGGAGGACATGGTAATAACAACTGAAAAAGTATCGTGGAAATACCGCTCAAAATTTAACAGATCATGTGAAATTTAATTCCAAATGCTTACCAGTACCCTTTAAACATAAAAAGAACATTTTCACTCTAAACTACTGTGGTAGGTTTTTGGGGTTTGTTTTGTTGTTTAATTCCTGTACGCTCCTCATTCTTTGTAGTATTTTGTAAAGGAAGAAGTTTGGAGGTAAGTTAAATTTCAGTACGGGATTGCTGGGGGGATTTCACCTTGAAAATTATCCAGGATTTTTCTGAAATGACAGGAGTGAGATCACTAACTCCATTTATTAAAATCACTAGAATTAGGATCAAGGCTTGTGCACTAAGACCATACGATGTAGTTTCATCTGTGCAGTCAAGACGTTCAAATGCCCACTGCCTAATCCTTCCCAAATATGAGAAAAAAATAAGCAAGATGTCAATTTTATATGGATTAATATTTAACTTGAACAACAATTTTGTTCTTTAACAGTACAATTAAATAGATATTCAAAGTAGTTTTTGAAAAATCATTACAACCTTCAAGTCCTGTGATTCTCTTGACTTAAAACGAATCTTGTCAACAGACTAGTCACATGAGTAGGTCTTTGTGAAGCCAGGCACTTGTTTTATGCAATTAAACGAGATTCTTTACAGGAGATTTTTTCAAAAGCACCCATGAATTTTGTTATTATAACCCCCATGAAAATCAGCGAGGTCTGCTCTATAAATGTATCTGCGTTTTTGCAGACCCCTCAACATTTCGTATGAGTAGCCTTTTTTTTTTTCTTTTTTTTTTTTGTTTAAATACCTTCCACAGATGGAGGTTTACAGACGAGTCGGGAGTATGCAGAACCCCGCTGGAAAACCACTACCCTAGGAGCTTCTGACTCTGCCCTACATCAACACGGGGCTATGTTTAAACAGCCACTTACAAGATGTACAACTGTATTATAATAAAAAGGCACGGAGGGCACCACCCAGTTCACTTTTCTTTCTGCTAGTTGATAACAAGGCTTACAGCTAGACTTCGATTTTTATTGAAGTAAAGGGGAGTGAGACGGGTAAAGGCTTGAGTCCCACCAAACTAAATAGCAAAACTGCTGTTGCCTTTGCTGAGACCAGTATTTGGTCCTAGACATACCCAAAATGTGTTTTCATTGCCTGGGGCAATAACTTGCAGCTTGCATGTTCACACACAGCTAGAGTAAGGGACGGTTTTAAGGCTTCTCTGACAGCATGTTTCCTCAGACAAGAAAAAGCTGAAAAAGAAGAATGCGATCAGGATGGCAGCAAACAGGTTCACCCCACAGGATTTTCCACGGAAATCTCTCTTCCATGAACAGAGCCTGAAACAGAAATACAAGGCTGTTACCAAGGCACCCACGCTCAGCGTGTGCTCCTCCACAGTAAACATCACCACGCTCAGGAGTCTGTTTTCCTGGTGGTGTTTACAGTTACATCTGCTAGAAGAGAGACTGCTCTTTGTCATCAGCGCAACAGTTGGAATGACACCCAAGAAAGCCTGAATCGGCAAAACAATGTTCAGCTCCAAGTAAGAGATATAAGAAAAATACACCAGCCTCACAGGACATTTGGATCCCCAAGTCCTCGTGGTTGGCAGCTAGACACACAAGGATGATTGAGACTGCGAAGCAGCAGTTCCTAAGCGTCCACTGGGTCAGGAATAGGATAGTTTGGGAAAAAAATAATGATTAAGTACTGACTTTTGGGGGGGCCTCCTACCATGGAAAATTACAGCTTTTTCTTTCTGTTCAGACTGAATTTATTTATATATTTACAAATGGCATTTACCCAGAGTCCCAGTCCCGTCCTCTGTCCGATTACAAAAAAACAGATTACGTTCTGCAGCAGTCGGTAAGTAGCAGCAAGCTGGCTCTCTGGTACCGTTTTGTCATAAACACACCATTCGGCAGTCCCAGCCTCTTGCCTGCTCACAGGAGTTTCTCCCTTGCTTGGCTCAGGCGCCATCAGAAAAGCTCAGTGTTTATTTAAGTGAGAGGACTGCTCTCATGGACTGTTCCCAGCTGTAAGCCCTTTTTCTCTTCAGCTTGCGCTATACAGGGAACTCACATTTAAGTGCATCTCCCACGGAGACTGTGTTTGCACTTTGCTGTCAAGGGTAAGGGCAAGTGAGAGCAAACGTAGACAAAATACGTCCCCTGAGACAACCAAGGCTGGCTGGAGTTTGTGGAGAAGACAGTCCACTGAAAGGAAGGTGATCTGACAGCTAGGGAGTACAAACTACTGCAAAGCTGCAGAGAAGGATGACAGAAATCATTGCTTTTGCCCAAACTGCGATCTTCCTAGACTAAAAACTATGAAAATGCAATTCTAGAGCAAAAATGCTAAGTTGTGGGAATCAGCGGCCTTGTTACTTCTGGCAATCCCATGAGTGTCCAAGATGCGTCTTGAGGCACCCAAATTTGCTAACGTCTGGCCACAAGCAGAAAGGGACTCCTAAGCTCAAACCTAATCTCTCCGCAGAAACACAGACCTCCAGGATGAGCTTGGACAGACGACTTAACTGAACCTCTGCGAAAACACGAACAGCACCTGTTGTGAAGTCAAATCCGTGAGAGGGATCAGATAATACAAGATGACCAAGCATCTGGTTCTATACATACTAACACAGCAGATGGGTAACAAGCACAGCTATTGCTTTCCCCGAAAGCATTTCCCAGAACTGTTTCTGGGAAACCGTAAGGATTCTTAGATTTTTCCATTCCCAAGTGAAATATTAGATATTTGTCTTTTTCTTCAGCGTAACTAAATTCTTGCCAGGAAAAGAGGACACAGGAGCGATCTATAAAAGAACAATTCTTGGGAAGAGGATCTGATTCATACTCACTCTCTCCTGCATAGCAGCTGGGTTTTAATTGGTTTATTGGGAAGTGAGCATATAAACTAGAGAGAGATCAGATTTCTGATCAAGCATCCAAAATCAATGTAAACAATACAATAATAAAAAATTCATATGAAGCATAAACTGGTGCCAAGGCGTTTCAAAGGAAAAAAAAGGATGGAAACTGAGCAAACAAGAAAACATTGCTATATACTGCTCTCCCATCTCTAATATAGTTTCAAGGGATGCCACTCATTATAGTTCCTGACCTCCTAACAGATGCGTTGTCCCTTGCTTTTACTGTTGAGTATTATTTCTATTGGGAATGAGAGATTATGAAACTCAAGTGATGGAAAAAATTATTTATGACCCAGCAGGGTATTGCCTGAAAGCGTCCCGCCTAAATAGCATGTTTTGTGTCTAGCTTTTGCCTCTGGGCTTTGGCAGATTGAGCCGTATGCTTCTCACCAAGGGCCTCCCAGATGTCAAGACAGAAAATGGTTCTTGGACATAACACAATTGGCCATCTAAGTGGGAAAGAGGGAAAACTACTAGATAGTCTGAGGCATTCTCCCCCCTTTGAAACTCTCGACTAAAGCCCAGTTAAGGGAAACCACAGACAAAATTTTCTTAAACCCTATGAAGTCTGAAACAATTGTTTTAACCTTTTCTAATCTGACCAACAGGCAAACACAGTCTAAGGTGTTCAAGATACACCAGAAACCACACAACAATCATGATTAATTAAAAAAAAAAAAAATCGAGTTGTGTTTAAAATTTTATTGAGACTCTGGAGTGTCCCGAGAGGCTCGAGTGTGCTGAGCACTACAGGAACACTGTAGACTCCTTCCTCCACAGAAAAGTGTCAAAATAGAGAAGGCAAGTAATGGTGGAGCCGGGGTAATTTGCCCAAGGTTGGTCCACTCACCGATTTCCTTTTCCAAGAGGAAAGTACACAGCTCCTACCTTCCCTTCACACGTTTTCATCCTGTCCTACAAGCAACTGACCAGAAGTTAGAGGATGCACCCCAACCTCAACAGCCTCCTTGAAATGTTACAAAACAGGAGCAAATGTTCTAACCGAAAAATCGATTTTCCACTGTTGTGACTTCTTCAACTTCACAGAAGGAGCCAGAGGAAAGGGCCAAGTTCAGCTATTACCAAATCATCTTGGAACATTTTACAATCCAAAGGGACTAGAAAGGAAAGCAAACGGGCACCGTTGTTGCCAATCGTGGTTATTGGCGCTAAGCCTCACCAATGGACAAGGTCCATATGTCATCGAGGCAATGGCTACATGAGAAAAATTACATTACTTGCTTGACGATATTTGTGATGGCACCTCTGGTCTAAGCTAATTTAAACACCTCTCACAGAAACAGTACGGAACAGAGCCATAGGAAACTATGTTTGCAAAATCAACATTATCAGCAAACAATGGTGTCCTGGAGCTTGTACTGTTTAGCACAGAGACAAAGTCTTGTCAATATTTGTTTTGTTTCCCCTGCAGTAACTGCAGTGCTCAACTGCACAGTGATGCCAACAACCGGCTATAACAGAATTTGCGATATTCACCTCCGTTCGTTTCCAGCATTTCTGTGCTTACCAGGCCAAGGCGATGCAGGTACTAAGTAGGCGGCCAGCTATGGAGTAGAGCGTGTTCCAGGGAAGTGCCTGTGTTCAAACACCTGTGAACCCGTGTCCTAATCACCAATATTTGTAACACTTTGCCTCAAGCTGGCACCCAGGTGCGCTATTCCGGTACGCCATCGCTTGCAGAGAACGGCACTGCAAAGCCTCAAGATGCTTTCCACCTTGTTTGACAGGGAAAAGGAGGCAACGTGCATTTTGTAGCAGTAAAAGGAGTTATTAGTCAGAAATGGAGACTGTAGCCTGAAAAGGGAACATTAGGCACAGCATCCAGTCTGTGCTACCTGCCGTTGCAGCAATCACCCTCAGGGCGAGTGGAATCCAATCATTTACCCACTTGAGCTTCATCAAATATTGTTGAAGCTGTGAGTAAGTGTTCCAAAGGTGGTGGTAGTTTTGGTCAAGGTGACTGCAGTCACTGGAAAACCACCATTTTCTTCACTTTTCTTTCTAGTTCCATTGCTTATTAAGATCTAAAAAGAAAGATGAGAGAAAAAAAAACAAACCCAAAATAATTTCAACATCAAGACCCAGCTTTAAGCTATTGAGCTCCCCAGCACGACTTGCACACTACACAATTTTGAGAATCAGGGCCTGTAGCCCTAGCAATGTGTCTGGCGGTTCTCTAAACATCCTCCTTGCCTCTCACGATAACCGATGAGTTCTTAAGTACTAGACGTCCAACGGACCAGCGGTCCAGACGACTGTGGTGCTTGCCTTCACCTTTTATATCACGTGTAACTCTAGCAGAAGAAAGTACCCTGGGCAGTGTTCATTTCAGGACAACTCACTAAGAACATTTTGCCTAATTATATACACTTCATTCCCCATAGAACGGCAGATCTCTCGACGCCGGAGAAATTGTACCATTGCTTTTCAGTGAGACGGTCGTGCTTTTCCAAAAATATAAATTATTCTTGCAGGGAAGAAGAGAGAGTGGCCTGGCAAGAAGAGCGATATTTGGCATGATTAGCTCTCCTTGCTGTCTCACATTCGTTTTCTGCAAAAAATCTGATGTGGCAGCTTGTTTAAAACTTGTTTATTGGGAAGAGGTCATAAGCTGAGCACTGTTCAGAATAGGTCAGGCGTCTGATTAAAGGTCGAATAAACTGAAATGCTCCACATGAATCTCTGAGACAGAAGCTTGATGAGGAGAGAGAGCTTGTCTTAGAAAAATGCTGCCAACTACCTAACATCACAGGCAGCCAGCAGACTGCAGTACTGGTTAAAGGAGCAGTAAGACTAAATAATTCTGCTTGTCGGCATTAACAAATATTCAGTATTATTCTTCTGTACTTCAGGACAGGCTCTTGCTGGAAGAAAGCCCCTCCGTAAAAGGAACATAATTAAAAATCGTGCCAACCTTGAAGAACTGATAGTCAAAACAGACGGGAGAAAAAAGAACATCTTGAAAGGATCTGCAAAACAAAGGAGGGGGGTGGTGGAAATCAGCTGCTTATCCCAGGTCTTGTACCACCCCGGTGGGAAAGAAGAGAGCTGAATTCACAGCTCCTCAGACCCAGCCCAGTGACTATTCCCTCAAAGGCCTTCCTTCCGTCTTTTGTGCTCTTTGCAGTATGTGGGGAAAATGAAAAGAAATTGGGGGGGGGGTTCTATGTTATATCTCGTTGCTGTTGGTATTACACATTCCTGTCAGCTCTGATGTGATAATTTGAGCTGTGCTTTCCAAAACTTTGGAGACTGCAGTCTGAAGTCTGGTGAAGGTTATCGGCTGATTTCATTATAGTGGAACTGGAGCTGTAATGCACTCCAAAGGTACAAGCAAACAGCAATATGCTTCCTTTCCTCCTCCTCCTCTCACTTTCCACTTCTCCCTCCAACTTCATCACAGAACTATTACAGAGAGCAGCCTGAAAAGGAGAAATTTCCTGTTTCCTGTAGAGCCAGCGTAACGCAGGTTTCCTCCTGACGTCCCCATGTAGTCTCCTGGTCAAGACCTCTAGCGTCCCGCTAGACCGACTCAGAGAGTTATTTGCATCTGGGATGAAACAACCAAAATCAATTCACAGCCTCCTTGTAAACTCTGAGGTAACTGCTACTTGGAAAAAACAAACAAACAAACAAACTTACAAATATTAGAAGAGTAAGAAAATGCTTAGGAAATAGAGTGGGGAGAGATAAAATGTGAGAACTCAAAGTTTTCTGATGGGCAGGGAACTCCACTAAAAAAAGAAAATGGGATTGATTTTTCGAGAATGATTTCCTGATCAACAGCTGTATAGAGAAGGAACGGCCAAATTTATCAAGGGCAAGCGCTTGGTCCTTGCTACATCTCAAACCCTGGAGCTCTGCCACACCGCACAAGATCTTCAGCTCTCGAGCATTCTGGGTCTCCTCGTGAAGTCCTCCCTTCGCAACAGCTGACCTCAGCACTGTATACCGCGTTGCAACACCAGGATAATTATTGAACCGGCAAAGATCTTACAGGAGCTCTGACCCTTAATTTCTCAAGCCTCTCTCATTCTTCAGAGCATTAAGTCCCTCTAACCTATAGAGTGCCAAATAAATCTCTCAAATCATTAATTCCAGACCGGCTTTTGGGAGGAGTTCCCTGAAGCGTAAGGTGGCTACCTTCCTCAGATAGTACAAAAGCCTCAACTGTGCCATAACCCAACCGCTCATCTGGTTAGAGCCCGGAACTGACAACAGGGACTTCTCAAGTCCTTCTCCTGCCCTGCAGGGATGACTGGAATGAACCACCAAACCCTTGGTCCTCTGGTTTGTCCAGTTATACAACACGAGCTGGGTAGATACCATTTATGCCACTTAAATTACAATTGTCACGCGTTACTGGGCCTGGCTTCCAGCATGCAAAGCACTGGAAAGGACAGTGAATTTTTAGCAGATACTTAAAATTCCTCAGGTGAGGCGTTTATTATTAAGAAGCCAGAAAGTCACAAGAAGCCCAAGTAAGGCAATAATGATGCTTCTGGGACGTGGCCTAAGTTTTGCCCACAGCCTTCAATACAGTGGTTCTGAAAAAGACAACCACCGTACCAGCACACCGCGCAGCTCCTCACCCCTTACAATGCTAAATATAATCTGTTTTCCTTGAAGGGAATACAGTTCTGGCCTGAGAAGCACCCCTAACTTACCCGTTTTAGAGACAATCCAGCCTGAGCAGTTTTTTTGCAGAATTACAAAACAGCGTTGGCTGCAGAAACGTGAAAGGTCCCAAAGCAGAATCACCTTTTAAAAAAACAATAAAAGAAAGCAAAGCACTGGAAAAATGCGAAGGGGACAGAACAACTGCGCTTCCCCACGCCTTTTCCCTGCTGCTCTTTAGACACACTTGTAGGATTTTCTCCTCCCCCCCCGAGTTAGGAGATTTCTCTGTCATATACTGTCACACTCTCTCTGCCTCTTCATTGTAGTCTCCGGCAAAATGTCAGAGGAAGGGAAAAGTGACAAGCTTATAAGAAAATGAATACCTCATTCTGTTTGAATATTACATTAACCCCCAAGCTCCGCTGCTTCATTTGTCAGCTTTTTCAGAGCTCTCCATCTCTCCAGCACCCCTGACCTGGTTGGTCTGATTAGGAATGATCAATGTGCACATTTGCGGTGGAGCTCTTTGCACACTGCTAGATCCTCGGCCTTCAGTCACTCATGCAGATAATAACGGCAGTTCGAGTCACTTGCCCATAACTCCAAGCTTCATTAAACAGGGGGGATGTCACCGAAAGTCCCTTTAACTGTCTTCTCGCTTCTCTGCAAGGGAGAAAACTGACAGTACTGAGAAATGGGATTTGGGATATAAATAAAATCCTGATTTGGGTATTGCACTGAATGCCTGCAGTTGGCCCGTGCCTGTGTGCAAAAGTGTCCTCATTCAGCGAGGGTGGGAGAAGAGGCAGGCTGGGCCGAGCATTGCCTGGCAGGGAGTTTGCACAGAAACACGCCTGAGGTCAGGAACAGCTTCAAAAGGAATAGTTTCCCCCAAATGGAGCAGGCATTAGACAGAGACCCCTGTCAATCACCACCTCTGCTGCTGGCTGTGTACGCTTCTGTACCAGAGGCTTGTTTCCTGGGTATAATACTGCGTCTGCTTGCAAGCCATGCTGCACGTTACACAGCACGGTCATCTTTGCTCAGAAAAAAATCCCTGCTCTGAAGGATGTGCGTCTTCCGAGAGACTTCATCTACTGCTTTACAGTCAGAAATTGTTACTTGCTAAAACTGGCGATCCAGGCGGTGGCTCAACAGAAGCGCCCAGGGCAGTCAACGGGGAGGTGAAAGCACAGGAGCAGACTGGGCCCTGCACCCCAGCTGGCTACTGTTGAGAGCAGCCACGCATTTAGGACTCCGTTCTGATCAGACACATTTATCCTGCAGGCCGTTCCCTGCGCTCCATCTGCACATATCGCCCACTTGACACGTCTTCAAGCCCTTCAGCCGTCTCCCTGGTGCCACAGGTAGGAAACACGAAAGCCCTGGTATGCTGAGCTTCTGCTGTGGGCTGTTAAGGGCCCTTGCAGGAAAACCTCTCGATCAGGATTCAGCTCTGGGCCCCTTGTCACCAGAAAACATCAGCACGAGCTCTGAGAAGAATTAGAAAGATGCTGAAGCAGCTGGAGGGTTTGAGTCCGTGTGTTTTAAAGTGGAAGGGGAAACACACACGCAGGAAAATGTTACTTCAAAAAGGGAAAAAGAAATCTGGACAGGTACACAGTACTGCAGTACTGGCTACAGGGCAAAACCTGTTTATTTTCTCTCCCCATTCTAATGTCCAAAGCCAGAAGATGCAATCGAAGAGAAGTTAAGTGAACCAGTGGAAACTGCAGGGACAGAAATTAAACTCAAGCCTCCTGGATTTCAGCCCAGGGCTCCCTGCAGTTATAGCACTGCTAGCCTATGGATAAAGGAGAATATTTTAACAGACTAAAAGTGTCTGTAGGGGGTTGACCCTACCAGGAAGAGGAACGACTGAAGATAACGACTAGTCTGAAATGCGTGAATAGAATATTGCATAGCTAAAGGGTCATCCAAGCCTTTTGTGGGCTAGCACAAGCCTCCCCCTAGCCCCACCTGTGCAATTTATAACAAAGAACAGAAGTTTCTCCCTCTTTCATTTCAGATAGAGGTAAATAAGGGAATGAACACCCGGTCTTCAGGATTTTCCCTCGATCTGAAGAAGGTAGACCTTAAGGTCCCTTTTTAAAACGTAGGTAAACTCCCAGACTGTGAGCCCAAGAAACACCAGGACATTTACCACGAATCCCTTTGGTAAAAGATTGTCTCGCACAGATCTGCTGCTGTCCAATGGGTTCTTGGTCAGAGAACAGGTTACATAAACACTTGCTGGAAACAGAAGGATCTGCTAAGGTAAGGACCTATGTCATTACAGTACACACAGCCCCAGGCAGCTCTTCAGGGAACTCGCTGTCTGACCTAACGCTTAAGCTAAGTAAAGTTATTACCCAGAAAAGATAATATTAACAGAGGTATGCGAGACTAAACAAGAATTGAGCTCTGTGCTCCTGAGATCCAGCCCAGGTTTGCTCCTAGCTCTTCACAGCTTTCTAGGGTTAGATTTCAACGAATCCAAATCTTTAGGCACATTTGGATTTCAGTTTTCAATCAAACTCCATCGTCAGCTTAAAAGCAATACCACCATTGCTCTAGAATGAAGACCATTGTCTTCATCCAGAGAAAAGGTTCAAACACTTGCAGAGATTTAGGGTGCTACATTTTTTAAAAGCTGTTTTCTTTCTCATTGCAGTTAAACTTCCCATAGGAAATGCACTGTTTTCGAAGATGAACAGCCTACGATATTTATGATCTACCCTAAAAATGAAATAAAAGTCAGATGAATCACCAAGGGAAAAAACAAGCCTTTCACTAGGTATTTTCCCATAGGAATGAAACCAAAAACCCACAACAACCCACTAACAATCCTTTGCGTTTCCAAGACATGCCAGATATTTCCCTGACAACTGGTTCACAGAGGTTTGAACCCTCATAACTGTATGTGACTACTTCTTATCTGATCCCCAAGAAGCACACTTCCTACAGAGCACTGTACAAGTCATCCCTCCGCTCATTCAGCGGGTCTGAGCTGGGCAATGCTTTCCAGCAGAGCCTAAGGACAAGTTCTGCATCCTTTTCCTCCCCTGTAAATTTCTCCAAGTAGATCGATCCTTCTACGCACCTCAGCCAAGTGTTGTGCTTGTCCTATTAAGGCATATTCCATGTACACAGACAGGCTCCCGCTGATTTCAATGGGCTTCAGAGCAGGCTCATGTACTGTCACCTCTGCTAAAAGGAGTTACGTATTCAGTGCAAACAGAAGCCGCTTCCTTTGGGAGACTCCTGACCCCGGACAGAATTTCCCTTGCCTCCGTACCACAGCCTGCAGAATGAGCCACTATCTTCAAAACAAACACTCAAATGCTGTGCTTCTCATTAGCCCCAAACTTTTGTCCCCTTATTCATGGGAAGGAGTACCTTGGCCATCAAGCAATCATTTCAGTGGCGCCTCACTGAATAGTGCCTTATTTATATGTGCGCTGCCTGCCTGGCCTGCGGCTCTGTTTGGCTGAACTCGGGCAAACTGGAAGAATTATTCTAGCTGAAACAAGACACAGAGAGCATCAGGATCAGGCCACAAAGACTTAAATAAAGGCAACAAGCACATAATAAAGCCACATGACAATTCATCATTATAAAAGGCTGTTCCCTACAATCAAAAAGGGTTATGTACTGCAAGAGTTAGAAGCATCTGTACCACTGAAGTAAGAAAGAAGAAATCCATATCCAGCAAACAAGATTAGTTCTGAGAGGGACAGCGATATTTATACTAACACGGTCAGATATTTTATGCAGGCTTGGCATTATTTGACTGACCCTGAGCCGAAAAGCAGCCCTGCTGTCCAACAAGTCACGGTCCTCACTCCTATACCAGTCAGGCTGCATCCCCAGAAATTTTTATAAAGGAACATATTACAGTTTGGCAATGTGAACCCCACCGTGTGGTTTATGAAAAGGGAGTATTGTCCAAGTTGCCCTCAAGGCCACTGAACTTCTACGAAAGGAGGGGCGAGGGGGAGGGAAAGAATGCTGGACACACACACACACACAAAAAAAAGGCAATAAATATGACATGCTTGTGCTGTTTAAGGGAAGGCAGCCTGAATATGCAACAAAAGTGCAGCCTGAACCCCAACACCTGCTGGATGTAATGGACTCTGAAGTGTTGTTTCAGAATTAATCAAGTCATTTAAAATCATAGCTGTAGTCTCCATTCACTACTCCTGTGCATAAACGCGCTGATCCCGATACTAATCCATGTCGGGTGACTTGAGCAATATATCACCATAATTGCCATTTTAGGGCTGCAAATTGGAGCTAAAATAACCAGATGCAAAAGAGATGGCCGTATCATACTCTCAAGATGGATCTTCAAAGTTCAAGGAGAGTTCAAGCATGGAAGAGGCAATAGAGAGGGGTCAAGTGTAAGGAGATTGTTCATGTTCAAGAGGAATTAACTTTACAAATATATTGTTTCTGAGGTGGTAATTGTACCATCTTACAGCTATTCATACCTCATTTAATCTTTGCATTCTTCTCAGCCATTAGGGTGATTGTTCCTCATTGAAATAAATTTGATTTTGACAAAATATTCTGTTTTAAAACTCCAACTAATTTCCCCAAGATTTTTTGCTTTAAAATAATTCTCTCTGAAACCACACAGCCCAGAACCAGCTACGAGATCTTGAAACTACAGGCTCGGGATCCATGCGCAAGGCAAAAGCACTGAGGCTGCCGACTCACTTTATGGTCAGGGAAATAGGAAGTCAGGCTGCCTTATGACGATAAACAAATACAGAGCTTGAGATATCATCAAGAAGAGTGTTAAGAGCGCTGTTCTCAATCAAAATAATGCAGTGTGTCTGTGGGCCTGCTCTGCAAGCTTCAAAGTATGCAAGCACTTCAGCTACCGTGGGTTTTAAGGTTACCGACACAGCCTTTTAGGATTCAAGGATCTTATTGCCCATGTAACTTGACAAACAAAAGTTCACATAAAGAGAAAAGTCAGTTGTTCTCTGAAGAAATCAAGCAACAGACGCGGAGCACTCAAGGGTGGGACTGTAACAACAGTAACAAATTCTACTGCTTCGTTTTGCTGAGGCTTACAACAAAGTGAGTCTTCCATAATAAAATAAGCATACCTGCCATCAGAAAACAGCAGTCCTAACACATCTCTGCAGTCCTGTAAAATCAAAACAAAAGGCGTTTTAATGAGCTGTACGGCAAGCACATAAGGAAGTTTTAAGCCGCTCATCAGCACTAGTTTAAGAAATTTCCCTATCTGATAGGCTTCTCTTTTTAAGAAGTCAGATGAGCTCGTTAATTATGTGTTCCTTTTCCCAGCTTCAAATTGCACCATTAAAGTAGGATTTCAGCTTATTGTTGAACTTACCACCAGACCCAAGAATTACTGTCGGCACCTAATCAGTCATCTGCACAGCCGAGAGAGAGAAAACACACATACCATTGTTTCTATAAGGCTGGGTCTTAAGAGTCTCTACTGCAAAGCTGTGATTTAAACTTGCTCCTGCTACAACTCCAGCAGACAAAGCGACAGCTTTTCATCCAGCGTAAATCAGCACAGCACCATTGTACTTGGGAGAGCTATGCTAATTCATCCTGGCGAGGATCTGGCGACCTGAGCATGTCCAAACAATGGCATTACAGAAAGCCGAAGTGCTATGGATTACTCAATAATTTCTGCAGCATAATTGGCCAACGTGGAAACGTTAGAAATGATTGAAGTTCGTAACTAATTGCAACAATTACCGAGACAGCATTATTTATGATTAACTGCATGTAGTAGGCCTGATTCTGATTTCACTCACATCTCTTTCCAGTCAGTTTTTTGACAAGTAGCTTTTGATGTTTCCTGTGTGCCGAGCTTCTGGAAGAGTCCAGCCCATGTCATGGCTACAGCTGTGTTTTCAGCATATGAAATTCTACGTCATACTGAGAACATCAGGAAAGTCAGGTCTTCGCTGCTTCAACTCCAGGCTGAGTAGAAAAAAGTCTGTGTTTAACTTGTTCTTTGATTTCCCTGTCGGCAGAACTCTACTCGCCCACCCGCCGGGTCACTGCCCGCCCCTGGTGCTTCAGGCAGCCTGGTGACTTGTCTGTCTCGACTACCATATTTATGTGGCTGTCAGGTAGGGCGGGACTACTGCAGCCTCATTTGACAGGTTCATCACTGGCATTACCCGTGTTTCAAATACTCATGTGCTGCTTTGTATGGAACTGGAACACAGCAGACAGATTTCCTCAAAAAGCTTACATCACATTTGCAGTCCAAAATAAATGGCTTGAATTTCCGGTTTCCTTCTGCAGGTCTGACCATCGAGTCTTGACGGGAGCTTTTGGGAGCTGTCTTCTCCTGGAAGTCTGCTTTCGACTATGGGTGCTCAGCTGAGAAACCTGGCTGGCGGGAAGATGACTCAAGGCGGCATTAACTCGAGTAACTTGGGAACTTCCTAACCCGAGAGAGAAAAATCAGTGTGAATTCAACCGTTACTCCCCCGAACACAGACACATACACACAAATACATACATACATATATAAAAAAAAAGTATGAAAATCAAGTCTCCCAAGAAGTCCCCTGGTTGGACACACTCATTACATTTGACACAGCCAAGTCCAAGCCTAGAATCTTTTGCGCAGGATGAACGGATACATATTTTTATTTTCCTGAGAGCCCTTGTCTAAAAACAATCATCTGCAAACTGTAATTTTTCTCCACCTTTCATAAACATCAGCAATAGCGCAGCCCTCTCTCTCCCTCTCTTTTTCTTATTCAGGATATCAGGCAGATAAGAGTTATCAGTAAAGGTCATCCTCAATTTCTGTACAGAAATGATCTGTCTCCGGTATGTAATAAACATTTATCCATGCCTTTATTAGCTATATTGGATCTGACAGTTCTGTTAAACCATTTTCTTTCATTTTGCTAGGTCATGACGGTTAATGCTGCTAAAAAATCTCATCACTGCTTTTGATCACTGTATTGTCTTCTCGGTATTATCAGGATTTTGTAAAGGTAAGCACTGGCTGGAATGACCTATTAAAGTTACAGCCCGTTGAGTTCCTGGCTTTTTTCTCACCACAATAAAAAAGCGAAAGAGTGCAAAGCATAAATTCTACTTTCAGGGTTATATTTAGTTGTGCAGTTGACATTTAGTACAGCAGTCGCTTTAAGCCCACTTTGCATTGGTTTTGCTCCATCTTTTTCACATCCTTGAGTTTCCAAAATGGTGTTGGAAGCCACACCATGGCAAATGAGCCCAATTAGTGGGACCAGGAGGTGATGTCCCAGTTAACCCCTACCATACCAGCAGCGCGTTCGGCACCTGCTCAGGATTTTTAAACAATGCCCATGATTTACGAAGCAGACTCCATCTGCTTTAAACGCTTCTCAATCTGCATTTTCATTCACCCTCACATGCTCGTGGCAGAGCGGCACGTATTCCAAACCCCAGCAATAGTCAGCAAAGCACGGGAAGATATTCACAGTTAGGCACCTACGTCAGACTTGTTGCAGTTCTCATCTCCCTGCAACCAGGTCTATGTTTCAACCACTATGACAGACTTTCTTTCAGCTTCACATGAGTCAGCTACACCTAAGCCCGGGGTACCTTTCTTCATCCTCTGTCCATTGTTCTCCATTGATGCTTACACCAAATTCATCATTATAGTGTCTGAGTACGTGAAATATTTTTCAAACTCGCTGTTATCCAGCATTACTTCAGGGGAGGGGGAGGGGATAAATCAAACAGAAAGCCTTTTGTATGCCTTCTTGGGCTCCTCTTGCCATGCACCATAGGGCCGCTACTCTGCAGCGAGATGAACCGTCATAATTGTTCACTGCTACGGGATCAAACCCTGACCCAACAGACCTAATTGTTCCCCAGTTTGCATCCCGCAATAGGTACAAAGTACTGATTTAACGCGGTCTTGTGCCCTGTGTCGGTCAGTATACAGTCGTTGCAGCTCAGAGGTCCAGTCGACTATGTACCGTCATGCCACGACACTGTGCTGCTTATTTGAAGTGGACCCCTGCTTTCCTTCCTGTGGAGCAATACATACGTATCACCTGGCTCTTGAACCAGAGGCCCGTTACCCCCCCATGGGGCAAATCCAACCCACGGACCAAATGTAACCTCTGTCCATCCGGCAAGTTTTCCCCTCAGAAGTCAGGAAAGGCGGCTCACACGGCAAATGCAAGAGCACTTTCCCCAACCCATTTTCACTGAGCTCCAGGGAGTGAGCAGGGACAATGTCCCTTCAGCAGCAAACCAGCTCCCTGCGGTGGATCTGATGGGCATGCTACAGGGCAAGTAATTAAACTACTTCCTCTAGCTGAGGGGAGGCTGGTCGCATGTTGTTGCTCTCTTCCCTGACAGCAATGACCCTCTCAGTCTCCGCTGCTGAGACTGCTTTGATTCCGAGTTGGGAAATAACATTTCTGTAACAAACAAACAAAAACGCATTCATGTCCCTGCAGGTGGGCTGCTCTGTCAATGCCTCCCACCGATTCCCCGGGCTCCTCAGGAGCTCTACAGCCCTCTATTAACGCTTTCTCTTTTCAAGGAAAAGGTAGTATTGCTGCACTCTGCGGTTCTCCCTAGCCAACTTTGTTACTGGCAACGCCAGTACACGCTGAATTAAAGACAGTGCTTGGGCCCAGCACTATCCTTGCAAGCAAGCCACAGATCTTGGGCCACGGATCCACAGACAAGTTACAAAAATGAGCCAAAACCAGACTGAGGAGCCAGTATAATTCCCTTGAGAGCCGAGAAACATACATATGATGTCAGTTTTAATTAAGACATCACAGCAGCCATTTGCAGAATTTGGCATCTTAAAGTTATCCCAAGATACTGGTACTCTTGGAGACACCTATATCCTTAAGGTTAAAAAGAAGAAAGGCACTAGCAACTCTGTGAGTATTCAAATAAGAGATCCTATAAGAACCTACACCAGAGACTTTAGCCAATGGTACTTAGGTGTCTCTTGCAATGGGTATTCACTGAACGCGAGGTCTTCCTGTTCTCATGGGAGACTTCCAACGCTGGCCCAGAGGAAGCACTGGCTAAGCACAAAGCCACAGGAAAGATCAAAAAGCATGCCCTGTCCACAGCTGCTGAGCCTTCACAGAACTAGGATCTGCAAAGGCAGTCACGGGAATGCAACTGATCTCCAACATACCTGGGCAAGTCTCATTTTCAGGGCAAGTCTGACAGTCTCCGTGGGAAGTTTAATATTAAAGTTTAACCTGCTGTTCCATGCTGCGAGGATTTGGGAATTGGTGAGCTGGCGCTGAGCAGAGGTCCTTTCGGCCTGCTGTCCTGCCGACCACAGAACCAACAGGTTCAGAAGGTACAGGTATCCCTTATGATGGTTTGCAACGGAAACCTGTCCCTAGAAGGAACGCCTTCCTTATCCCCACTGAGTTCTGAACAGCTTACACACAGTTTTAAAACAAACAAACAAACAAAAAAACCCCACTCAACTGACTGCAGACGTGGGCAATATGGGGATACTGCAGACAGTCACAGTGACTTCACTGGAGCTATGTTAAATATTCACAGCTAAAAACCTACTTTCTGCCTGAAGCCCCATTTTCAGTTACAGAATATAACAAGGGGCTTGAGGTCAGCAGTATAAAAGGGCATAATATCTCTTCCTGTAAGCAATATATTGCTTTTCAATTTCCTCAAGCGTCCCCTTGTTTAGCAGCAACAACCCATGCTCTTCTCTACTTCTCTCCAGTTGTACCCAGCTGAGGCTTCACTGACTTCCAAAGGTAAACGGGGATGGACAAATGCGGCAACTCACAAGAACGACAAGGCAAATGTTTTCCTAGTCTCCACGACAACAGGCATATCAAAAAGACAAATCTCTCCGAGGGCTTCTCCATATGCTCTCCATCTCCCTGTGGCCTGCAAGTCCGTGTTCACCACGGTCTGTGTGATATATACCTGCAGCAGGAGAAGAGGTCCTACCTTCTCGATAAAAATGAATGGGGACCTTGTATACACAGAAGCTTGCGTCTCTGCTGCCGAGACACTGGTAAGCCCCAGAGAAATGCAGGAATTCCCTACCCTGGCTTTCTGTGTGCCAAAAATCCCACAACTTTCAACAAAGGAAGATCAAGGGTGTTAACCCCGATGCCCCAGCTAACTTAACCCAAACCTTGTTCCCGGCACCCACATTTGGAGAAAGAGGCCTCTCTTCCTTGTCTCTAAGTGGCCACCCAGCATAAGTATCTCCCCATAATAATTCATGAACAGGCTTCAAATGGTGCAGGCTTGGAAGCGGAGGTCGGCTCAGACATGATTATCCTTTTCACCAGCCTAAGTTAGAAGTGCAGACAATAGACACACAGACCAATAGATGCACTCTGACCTTGATGTTTCAGACCACCAGGCTGTTAAACAAGAGGCAGGACCCCTGTGGTCATGGGAATCTCCAGCGTGTGTTTAAAACTGTAACACTATATTTATTGGTGAACTTTGCCTTTGCTATCTTTAACATTTTTCAGGTGCATATCTACTTGCAAAATTTTATGCACTCTGCAAACACGCAGACATACACACAAGCATAAGGTAAGCAAGAGAAAGGGATAGCTCCTCATAACAGCTTTTAAATGACCAGTTAGCGGCAGTTACCGCCTGCAATTTTTCACGTATCGCCCCTGCTCCTTTAGTTCGGTTGATAAATAAAAATTTGCCACTGAGCCTTCTCATACTATAAACAGGTAAATCTATGTCCTATTGAAGACAACAGTTTTGGCCCAGGGCTCCGTTTCCTAGGTATTCAGCTTAAAAACAGCAAAGTGGTTTCTGACGGCTGGGAGCGACTGAATTGTTGATCCACGTGCTACAGAGAATTCATCTTAAGTAGCCAGCTTTGCCAGGCTTAGCTCACTCTCTGTACAGTTCTTCCTCTACACATCAGAACAAGGACCCGAAGTGGATAGGGGACAAATCGGTTTTGAAGGGCCAGTCTTCCAGGAAGATGGAAGTCCTGATGTCTGACTTCTATATGAGCTAGCAGACTTGTGCAAAGAAGCGAGAACATCCATTAGAATCACCTAATTGACCAATTTGCCAAGTTATTTGTCTTTAAAATGAGACATTTAACATGTCCTGCTATATGCTGATGAATTTTAGTAGCAGAGAATAAACACAGTCCTAAAAAATAAAATCCATATCCAGCTAATGCAGCTGGTAGTTAATGATTACAATATGTGACACTTCAAATATACCAAGTCGATGACATCTAGCTGATTTGTCTTCCCTATTTTTTGCTAAGCAGGTTGGCAAGAGAAGAAAAACGGTTGATCTACTAACAAGTTTAACACAACCTTGAAATAAATTACATTCAAAAGCTAGAAGCCTGACTCAGTTTAACAGTTAAATCATTTATTCCTAGGCTAAAAAAAAAAAAAAAATTAAAAAAAAATCCTGCCCTGAAGTCATTATCAGCATGATCCTTTATTTGAAGTCTTGCAAAATGTTCAAGGAACGGCCCTTGTGATTTGGCCAAAAGGAAACAACGCACTCAGCGGCTCCATGCAGGCCAAAGAAAATGGAGACTCCCCGTATGAGAATATTAAATTATTATGGCTTTTGCAACAGGGGGCACAATTGTTAGTGGCCCCCTTCCTCTGATGGCCAAGCTATGTTCCTCCCTGCCGTGAGCATTCATTGTCATACCTAATATTTGCATGCTTTGATAATAATAAGATTGTCAAGATAATAGCAGGGAAGTTTCAGTAGAAACTCAATTTTCAAAAGCCAGCTGTGCACAGCCCCAGTCGCTTTTTCTAAGAAGATGCCTTCAAAAAGCAAAATTAAGCCTTGCTCATGAGAAAAAAAAAAAAAAAGAAATTATTCCCCTCCCCGAAAGAAGAAGAAAGCAAAGAAGGGTTATTGGACAAGAGAAGGATGAAAACCACTTCCCAGAGAAATTATTTCTACATGAGTTTAAACTTCTTTTTGTTCCCAAAAGCATTTTGGTCAGTGCAAGCGAATAATACTGCAAACAGAAGAGCAGGTCTTAAATCAGAGAATAATTACCTTTGTGAGCTTTATTGATTGCACCGATCTAGCTGAAAGAGTTTGGGGGCTTTTCTCTCCCATCCACCTTTTTGCATGACATAACCATTCAACAGCTCAAATGAGGTGGGACATAATGTGATTTTTGGAAAGAATGGTACTATTGTTCAAGTCCAAAAAAAAAAAAAATCTGTATTTCTTAGGGTTTTGGCAAACTTGCTCCTTTGTCCACACAAAATAATGGTTTTAAAAAAAGAAAGGAAAAAGAAATAAGTCCGCTCCCTCTCCCCTTTTGCCCTTTATCCCTATTTCAGACTATGTCATCCTGAGTTATCAAGGCTGAGGGTCTTTTAAACACTCGCGATAAAGCCCTGCAAGGGTAAACGTCGTGGGCCAAGCCCTCGTCGGACAAGAAGCCAAACCTCTTTCCTGTACATTGGAAGGGCTACCCAGCAGCCTACAGCAGCTGAAGGACTGTGCTATGGCTAGCGTTAGGCAGCCTTTATCCATCTCTTCAGTGCTTTTTGCTCACTTGTGCCTTGTTTTGCAGTTTAAATAGCTTTCTTGTTAAAGTCATCTGAATTAAAATTTTTTTTCTAGTGCCATACACTCCTCTTCAATTCACTTGAGATATAGAAATTAGATATTTGCTTCTGGGTTCAGGAACTTTCTTTCTGTGAACGGACTGCCCTGAGATGCGCTGGTCTGTGGTCATCTCAGCCCCAAAGCCCTTCTCACCCAACAGAGGGAGAGAAGGGATCAGAGTCAAGTACAGCCTTCCACTAGGACACTGAGCAATGAAAAACCATCGCAAGCCAAGCCAACCATCACCTTCTCGTTGACATTTCTGCAGTTCAAACGGGTCTGTATAGTTCTTCAGCATAACTAAATTCACAGAGCACACTTAGAATCATAGAATCACAGAATCATTTAGGTTGGAAAACACCTTTAAGATCATGGAGTCCAACCGTTAACCTAGCGCTGCCAAGTCCACCATTAAACCGTGTCCCTAAGCACCACATCTACACGTCTTTTAAATACCTCCAGGGACGGTGACTCCACCACTTCCCTGGGCAGCCT
>NW_008824905.1:1046860-1048860 GCF_000699105.1 Pygoscelis adeliae | reverse complement strand
GACCTTCCCCAGCAGCGGGGTCAGACTGGGAGGCCTGTAGTTCCCAGGATCCTCCTTCTGGCCCTTCTTGTAGATGGGCATCACATTTGCTATCCTCCAGTCAACTGGGACCTCCCCAGTCAGCCAGGACTGCTGCTAAAGGATTGGAAGTAGCTCGGTGAGCACTTCTGCCAGCTCCCTCAGTACCCTTGAATGGATCCCATCCGGCCCCATAGACTTGTGTGTGTTTAAGTGGCGTAGCAGGTCGCTAACCATCTCCCCTTGGGTCATGGGGACTTCATTCTGCTCCAAAATGCAGGTGATTGAATCCCACGACATTTTAGGTCATTTACGCTGAGCAGGGAGCGCTCATGATGAGATCTGTATTCTGACCCTTTGTAGGGAAGAGGAAAAGACCAACTTCAACTCTTGGGCCTGCCAGCAGAGATCCATTCACTGAGCTCCCTCAGATTTTCTTCCTACTGTATAGCAAAAAGCAGACTTTACAGGACAAGCGTCCATAGTCTGTTCCATTCTTTGCACACGTTTCAACCTTCAAACAGCTGATGGGGTGACTTGCCTGGGAGGTTCTGGACACCACACGGCTTTATACGTTTCTGGCCCTTGAAGGCTGCCAGAGAATCAGAAGGAGCTAGAATGCACGCACAGAAACCTATCTGTTTTTCACATGAAAACAGGGATGTGTCTTTTCAGTGGCTTGTGCCCTGTAGAGTTATTTATACAGCAAGAGTGAAATGAGCACAAATTACCAACAGGTGTAATGCCTTCACTGACTGATGCTTGCAATGCATTGCTGTCTGAGCAAGAATAATCACAGAAGCAGCAGCACAGAAAAGAGCAAAAGCTTGCAGGATTGCCTATGCGGAGCTGGAGCCTCAGGCAAGACCCCCAGGAAAGACATTTCCTTGAAGGTAACAGTTCCCCGCCGCAGCCAGGAAGCTGCTGAGGGAGCGGCCATCTGTAAAACTAATCAACCACAATGAGCAGAGATGTTAGCTTACTTGATGCTCCGAAGATAAATAAACACTAAAATAAGAATGGCAAGTCATACCCTCACCTCTGCCTGTACTGCCTTCTTCAGAGAGGTTTGAAGAGTAAATCACAGTGCTAATAATTCATCATCTCCTCCTACTGACCGATCCGGACAATGGTATCTCCCACCACCATCTCCCCTGTTAGAAGACAAGGAAAAGACAATGAAAATATTTTTAAAACGCTTTCAAGTACACCCCATAATTCTAGCAGGGTAGAGACAGACACATATTTATGCAAACGTCTCAGCAGCACAGCCTCGCTACTCCGAAAAGCACTAATCCCAGGCAATTGGTTAGCTGCACACTCACCTGTTTCTGCCTTTATCACTTCTCTGCTTTGGCCAGCAAGTGAATTTTGGTGTGCCACACATAAAGCTATAACTTTGCTTCATTTTGTGCTACATTACCTATTTGCAGCAAAAGAAGTCAGCAGCATGTCCAAAGAATACATATTTGGAATAGCAACTGCCCCGCTGCAGCAATAGCCTCTTTCACTCAGCCAAACTGAGGTACAGCTCCAAAGTGCTTGGATTAAGGAGCTTACACAAAGCTAATGTATTGCATGTATTTATAAACGCACATGCATACACACAAACATGTATACATGCTGTGAAAGAAAATAAATGTTCCAAAGTAGTAAGCTTACTTGCAATGGGCAATTAAGCATCTAACGGCACACACCGATTAAAGGGAGATCTTTGTGGCCTGAAATTGTTATTATTTCTGTGTTACACTTTCTCTCGTTGTTTGGATTCTCTGGAGCTCCATCAGTGTAAAAGATAACAGAAAAGCAGGTCTCTTTAATTCACTGCATTAAAGTCCATATTTAAAACAGTGAAACTTGTCAGAATTGAACTTCTTATATTTTACATCAAGAGGGCTACTTGATTTGCTGTTTTCCTTTTGCAGGTGAGAAAGCACTCAGCACATATTCCTTATCATGGTACCAGCTTTTGGGGGGGTGGG
>NW_008824905.1:1038866-1046850 GCF_000699105.1 Pygoscelis adeliae | reverse complement strand
GGGGGGGGGGGGGAAGGAATCAGAAGCATCTTCAGTGTTAGCCGGGATCCCCGGCCTCCCGTAGGAGGCAAAGGGAAAAGCTGCATCAACGACCGGTACTGGAGGCAGCACTCTCAGCTGCAGTCAGGAGAGCGGAGACAGCTTGAGCTCCCTGACAACTTTATTTCTCTCCCGCTCTCGCTGGGCCTGTGCTCCTGCGCTTCAGCTTTGAATTCCTGATGTGCCACTCACTTGCCCTTTAGGAGTTAACAAGTTGACATCATCGTGCCTTTCAGAAGGAAATCTGTCAGTAGAGCATGAAGAAGAAATCAACGGGGTAGAAAGCAAGGAATAAAACGCAATTTTTAGTCCAAAACATGAGTCCCTTATACAACAAATAGAATTTGAGGGGTTTCCTGGCTTTTTTCCCCCCCTTGGACAAGTAAGGGAGCAAGCATTTTGCTGGGAGCTGCTCAGTCTGAAAGGCTGATGTTACGACTCCTGCCCGCAACACAAGTTTATCCTCCAGCTAGCTGATCTGTTCCTCTGAGAGGGGCAGTATGGGACAGAGAAGGAGAGAGGGAAGGGGGGGGGAAGCTTTTCTTTACACTTGTGCTGTTCTGAATGTGGACCATCTGTGCCCCCAGCTGGAGTGCTGGAGATGGTCTGGCACTTGAACCACACCATATTTACAGATCTAAACACAAATGGCTACTGCCTGATTGTTTCATGATTCATTAGTCAGACAAGCTCTCCTCTCCCGCCAGCACAGCTGTTACAGAGTAAACCTTTGTCACTTAATAGGCCTGATTATTACTTTCCATCAAAGGTATTGATCTGTGTCATCTCTACTTAAGGGAAAAGGGGAGAAGCGAAAAGGGGACCAAAATGTGTCGGGGAAAACAAGAAAGGGGTGGGGGGGGAAATTAAAAAACAATGACATTTGTATGGTGACTAGAGGCACCGGTCAATACATTTAATCTCTCCTGGATGTACTGTACTCATGTATTCATTTAGCGCAGTGACTAGGTTACTCATGGAGATGAAACGTCTCACATGATGTGGCATTCCTTGCACTGCACCAGACTGCTGCAGTCACACAATATGGCCATGCATATAATTGCTCGGCCAAATACACAATGTGAATTAACAAATAGTATTTTAAAAAAATAGAAATCCATTAAGTCATGCAGCAGTAGCTAAAAATACAGGTTCATCTCTCAGTGGCATGAGATTAGATGAAGAGATTGATAGCGAGACTTCAGAGAACCATCCCAGGGTTAAGCCCTCGTCCACCCAAGTCAGCAGTGCTAGCCCACTTTACACCAGTGGAGGAGCTGGCCCTTTTTGTTTAGCAAACGAGCTGGGGATAGGATGTGGTCTGTTACATAATTGCGATGCAGAGTGTATTTACCACAGCTTGAGAGCTTCTCGTTGCTCCAGTAGCCGCCTGACAAGCTGCCATCGCAGCAATTGCGCTGTTATTGCAGATTCACTCACTCCATCGGCGGGATGAGGTTTGCAACATCCAGATTGAGAGTTGCACTGCCTCTCTGACTCACAGCATTGTTATCAGTAGCATTATTGCTTCCCTGCTGTAACTGTGGACAGTTCAGAGCCACGGATGTGGCTCTGGTGGCAGGCTCGGCTGCAGCAGTGGGGAGCGAGCTCTCGAGGAAAGATGGTTCCGCTCTTTCCATTTTCCTTGCATTTAAGGCCTCACCTCTGCTGAAGCCAAATCCCAAAGCCCTTGTCCAGTCATCTTTCAGACTAAAGAGCAGCGAAGGTCTGGGAACTACAGGAGAGAAAAGGAGCCACAGCAGAGACCACTTGGCTTGCGCCCACAGCAGCACAACAGTGTCACTATTCAGGCTACCGGAATCGAAGAGGAATAAAAGCCCTAAGTGCATCTTCAGAGCCACACAGGACATATAAAACTAGCGTGAACATTTTAAGCGCTGCGTTCAGTTCTCTCTCCCAATTCGGGAACAGTTTCGGGAGCAACCACAAAATTACCGCTGCTCAGCTATCCCAGAACACGTTCTGTCTGGGTGAAATCTACTCCCCTTTTTCCAAGTCTCAATAGCTTTAGCACAGGACAAGGAATCATCCTTTTAGCCCTTTTGGACCAGAGAAGTCCAGAACCCAAACTCATTCCTACACAGTATATCAAGACCATGGTTATATCGACACGCGCACCTGCAACGTAACTCCTGTATTCCAAGCAGAGAGCAAGGTCTAACACAAAACAAGCTATTACAGGATGGGACGTATTTTCCATATGACAACAGAACACTTAACAAATGCATAGGCCACTGGTAAATACTCAAAGGGGATCTTCTGGTTTTCCTCGTGCAGCTTGTTTGCTGTGCAGTCCGGCAAGGACCGCCTCAATTTTCCCCACCTTCCAACAAACTCCTTTTCCCCCCCACCAACACCTCTCGAGCAGTCTACAAATACAAGGAGCTTTTCCTCAAACCAAGACTTGTGTTTTCAAAGCAAAGAGGTCAGTAAGATGTAACACAGGGAATACTAGCCATTTAAGGTAAAGCACTGTCGAGAGAACGAAGGAGAAAGAGCGGGAACCTAATTCAGCAATGTGGCAGGCCTGCTCAAAGCACTTGGTTTTCACCTGAGGTTTACCTGCCTCCGGGGCCATACCTGCCGTGTCCAGCCGAGGTTCGTAGAGCGCAATGACAGATGCTGGCCCTGTCAGTGGACGGAGAAGCAATCGACCCTCTTACGAGAGAAACGTACAGGCGTGTGTGCAGCTATGACATGGAATATTCTTTTACAGTCCAGCTTCCACCCAAAGCTCTGATACAGACCAAAATACACATGCTTTTCTGACTAAATCTGTGCCCCTAAGGAAACCTGGCCCTTCCACCCTAGTAGTTCCCCCAGCCCGCTGAGATCCCATATCTACCCACGCACTCCCACATCCCAAGGCATATGCATTTTCACTGGATGGAAAGAAAAAACAGAAGACTGCAGCACATGACACCAAGGAAAAGTTGTGGCACACGCAATCCACGAGAAAGTGTTGCTTGGCAATACTGCGTGTGCTCAGCTTCCCGCCAAGGGACCGGCGTTGTCTCCGTGCCAGGAAATCAGCCATTCAGCTAACAGGCAAAGCAGCGGCCACAGAAGACGGAAGAAGGGAGCCGTCAAACCCAAGAGACATGCTTGCTCTCTTCTCCTCATGCACTACAACAAATAGCAGGGGGGTAGGGGTGGGTGTGGGGAGTGGGGAACTGGAGAGATGCTGTAAATTTCAGCTTAACCTATTTATCTTTCTAATGCATCAAGGAAGAAAAACTGCTTAGTCAGTAGTTAAAGAGGGACCAAAACCAACATACTGAGACGATATCTTAGAGCTTAGGTTATGAGCGAAAACCTTCCCATTTATGAGCTGTCTTGGAATGGAAAAGGGTGACATTTTGTCACTGAATCATTTAAAAGTAGGCTGAGCGAAAGAGTCAGGAACAATCCGGCAGTAGGCAGGTCTTTGCCACTGTCGATGCTTCATTTTCTTTCCTTGGAGACGATGTTAGATTTCAGTAGTTGGTGACAAGACTAGAGCAAGAAGCCAGCAAGGGAGAGGAAAGACACACCAAAAAAAGAAGAAAAAAACCCACTCAAGTAGCTCTCGAATAAAGCCTTAGCTTTCCAAAGTCCGTCCTTTTGCTGAGAGTAGGGTTTTATTATTGGTTCGTAGAAATGGCTTATCCTTGGGATGGAAATGCCGCTCATCAGCTTCACCAACATTTTTAACAAGGTGGTGCTGAGACACGCCAGACTTATTTTTCTTCCTGTTCTCATTGATGCAGATCAGGAGCAATTGCACATAAGCCCAACATCACACCTGCTATCAGTTTAGCCCAGTAAGACCCTGGATAGATAGCGTTACCAACAACAACTCTCCAACTTCACAGCAAAATTCAGATAGAAAACTTTTTCCTGTTATATATTAACAGAACCTGTCCCAACACGTAGAGTAATGTATCCTTCTTCTTAAGTCAACAGGCACCAATGACCCGGGTGGATTTCCCACCTTTTTCCAATACTGAGTTCCTCCCTTCCCCTGTTGTTAAAAATAAACCCCTCTGACAGCCTTGACAGGCACAGGAGGCCTACGGCACTGATGACATGACCCACCTACATGCCAAAAGCATCGCTCTGACTTTTCCAAGAGAAAAACACTCAACTGCATTATTTTTCTCTCACCTGTGCCTCTGTCGCCGTGCTCAAAACAAAGCTGAATTAATTCACACCTACATAAAGCAGAGGTTTAACAGGTCAGATCCAATGATGTCAACTGACAGAGCTCCGCCGAATCCGAAGGACCTACTTTGCCCGAGTATTTCCTGGTGGGAAGACCTTCCCTGTGAGAAACAGTACAATGACTTGCAGCACCACTGAACACCTATGGTCCATCACCTGCAGTTTTGAAAGGACTTAGGGGACATCCCAACAGAGCTCCCCAGAGGGCTGCTTTACTAACTAGAGATTTCTTCTGACCAGCTGCGGTGAAAGGCAGGGGCAGACACAGGCCCTCTCTCACACAGGCAGGGAAGGCAACTGCCTGGGGCAGCAAAAGTGTTTCTTGACTCTGGGTGTTGCAGGAGTGGCTGCAGCCTGAATAAAGGGGCTGACCATTCTCAACTTGCCTCGGGCCACGGATGCCTTCATGCCGGACCTGAAAGAGACCGATGGCCATAAAACTCCTCGCGGCTACTGATGAGAGGGTAAAGCAGGAGCAAAGAGTTCTCATTTCACCTTCCAATCTCGGCTGTGGCTGCAGCAACATCTGACCGAGTCCATCCCCAGATTTCCATATAAATACATACGTCGCAGCTGGTATAAATTGCAGCAGACCTGTGTCAGGTTCCTTCTGCGAGCCTCGTGAAGTACTGCGCCTTGCAATTGAACTGTGTCGCCAGCCGAAGACATCTTCCCTGGTAGGGGAGGCAGGGAAAGGAAAAAAGAAAAAAAGGGAAAGCTTCAGGTCAAACGATTGATTACAGTTTTGAGTTACAGGGGGCTATTGATTTTTCATTAAACACCATGTACTGCTGTAAAGCGGAAAAAAAGTAATTCATTGATCAGAGCTGTGGGCCATGTTCACTTATTGGCTTCCTGCCACATCCCATTATTCCCAGTTCTAAATGTATATTGAAGTCAGTTCATTCTAATCATTGCCTCCTGTCACCAGAAATGTCTCTCAGTAACTATTAGTTTAATCACCCCTTTCTTACAATGGTAATGAGTGATAATATCCAGCATTATGGCAGATTCATGAATATTATTCATTGTATTACAGCGTTGCATTTCACAATGCTACAGTTAAGGGTCTGTCAGCATTTCCATTACAAAGCCCCCAGGCCTGGGACTTTATAAATCACTCCTAAAAATTTGCTCCTGGCAGAAATAAGGAGCGGAGGGTGTCTCAGTTCTGGAGAGAATACTGCTGGAACTGCTCTCTGCAAAATCTTTCTGGCCACAGTTTAGCTGCATTGAATGAGTGCTGGAAAGGGCAGAAAAAAAGGGGGATAAAGAAGAGGAACTTTGCCAGCTCAAGCTGCTTTTTCCAATCGATTAAAATGCCATCATTTCAAAAACAGGATGATCTTGCTGTTACATTGGACGGTGATTCAGGAGACAGGCATTCTCTTCCTAAAGCTGACACACACAGACAGCGCTACCATACTATCTTGCTGATAGCGACACTTTAAATTTAAGAATGCCTTATCTGAAACCTTTTGACTTCTGCAGTATGCTTTCCTCTGTACTGGCTGCTGGCTTCTGTGTTTGATAACCTGCATTTGGAGAAAGCTGCTTGCTGTAGGGCCAAGCGTTGAAATCCCCAGGTTTTACGTAGCACCTGCTTACGGCCTGGGGACAACGGCAGGTACAGTTTTAATAAAAAGTTTGTATCTGATTCCAGAACCCAGCCTGGAGGTTTAGAGGAAAACTAGTCAAATTTGGGGTTGACACCCACACCTGTTGGAAACCTTTCTGTTTCCAGTGACAAGCCATGAAGTTGTCACTGGAACTATATGCCCTAAAACTGACAGCAGGCTCTGACCCATTATTTTTAAAACTTTGAGCTGATTAAGATTTGCTGAGGTGAACAGCTGCTTTTACACCATCATCAAGCAAGAGGAGGAAAAGCAGATATTGCAGGATCCAAAACTGTGTTATGATGATATAAGGTAAACAAACAAATCAAGCAAACAGAAATTGACTCCCAACTGCTTCCACCAGCACAGAACCAGGGCTGAAATATATAATGGTGACCATAAAGACTATTTTTATAAAAACGCCCATGAGATCATCTTTTTTAAACGCTACCTTCCGCACTAAAAAAAAGACCACCAAAAAACACCACCCCAAAAAAGCTGTGACTTGAAAGGCGTCAAAGAGAACAAGAAGCAAGAAGGAATATCAAGTGGCCGCGCATTCTTAGGCTACTTGAGGACTTTTCACACTTGTCGACTTAGTCCTAGTTTTCCAGATGCCAAAAGTGTCTGTGATACTCAAGAGCAGGTACTTTAACTTTGCACTGGCTGTTTGAAATCACTTCTCTGGAAGGAGAGAGTAAACTTACCATGTTCTGCAGGGAGCCCAAAATACGTATCAGAAAAAACACCACAGATGCACATGTGCACAGATTAATAAATATAAGACAAATTTCTTTACTCCAGTATGTGAAAGCATTAGAGAAAATACGGAAACAAAACAGGTGAGTACCAAACCATAATGTAGCCTTACACTAATTAGGTAGAATTAGTATCAGATAGACCCTCTTCCAGCATCCACACACTGATGGTGGTGTCAGTAACAACTTTTATCTGCCGCTGAGTAGGTATGCTCCAAGCCATTGAGTCTGGTCTCAAACCCATACGGTGCTGGAAGAATTTACAGACAACTCATCTCAACAACCTGCACAAGGGTCTCCTGTTACACACAGGCCAAGTTTTGCCTTTATTGCTAAAACTGTAGCTGCTTGCTTTCATCGTTTAGTCCAGAGGTGTGTCCTGGTTTCGGATGGGATAGAGTTAATTTCCTTCCTAGTAGCTGGTATCGTGCTGTGTTTCGGATTTAGGATGAGAATAATGTTGATAATGCACCGATGTTTTAGTTGTTGCTGAGCAGCGCTTACACTAAGGACTTTTCAGCTTCTCACGCCCTGCCAGCGAGAAGCTGGGAGGGGGCACAGCCAGGACAGCCGACCCAAACTGGCCAAAGGGACATTCCATACCGTGTGACGTCACGCTCAGTACAGAAACTGGGGGAGTTGGCCAGGGCGTGGCGACCGCTGCTCGGGAACTGGCTGGGCATCATTTGGCGGGTGGTGAGCAGTTGCATTGTGCATCACTGATTTTGTATATTCTTTTATCATCATTATTATTATTATTATTATTATTATTTTCCCTTCCTTTTCTGTCCTATTAAACTGTCTTTATCTCAACCCATGAATTTTACTTTTTTTCCCCACCCCGATTCTCTCCCCCACCCCTCTGGGGGGAGAGTGAGCCAACGGCTGTGTGGTGTTTAGCTGCCTGCTGGGTTAAACCACAACAGATGCAAGTGCTACCCTTTCCATCAGCATTTAATCACCACCATGGCCATCACCAACTTTCACCGTTGCCGTGAACAAAAGAGTCACAACAAGTAGTATCCACTGTTCCACCTACCCCAGGTAAGGGGGTCTCAGGGACAGACTCAAAAGGGGCAGGCAGGGCAGAGTGAAAAGCATTGAAGAGTGCGACCTCACCCGCTCAAGGAGAAAGGGACACCTGTGAATGAAAACATTTGCATAAGGCACCCGAGGGAGTTCTCTTTTTCAGCAGGGGTCTTCGGGCCCTCCAACCCTGCTGGAAAGCAAGTTCCAGCTACAGGCAGAAAAACAATAATTCATTTACTTACCCGTGTTTTCTTGCATGAAGTGTCTTTTGCAATGTGTTCCGATACATTGCCTCTCCCTGAAGCCAACCTCCTG
>NW_008824905.1:1038104-1038851 GCF_000699105.1 Pygoscelis adeliae | reverse complement strand
GTGAAGGAGAAGATGAAGCCTGCTAACTCCTGCTTTTGAGTACAGAGCCTGTACTTGAGAGGTCAACTGGGGCTCAGAGTGACCATCTGGACGGAAAAGAAACAGCAACTTCCAGCCATAAACTTGCTTTTGTACAATGGCGCTCTGCAGAGATAGAAATAAGGGTGCTACATACGATGCAGCAGAGGAGGTGGTGGCCACTGTAAATAAATTCTAGTGAGGAAAAGAGCTAATGAGTGGGTTACAGTGTGTGGAAATAAGGTAGAGGATGACTGCAGGGCTGGCAGTAATCAGCCTAAAGGCATCAGGTGAAGCCCAGAGGGAGCTCTCCATTCTCAGAGGATGCTGCAAGGATAAATAACACTTTTCCTTACCAGACACATGCACAGAAGAGCAGCTTATCCATGTCAGGTAGTTATATGGCTCCTATTATCAAGTAAGCACTTCGCAATCTTTGCTGTGTTTATCGTCACAACACCCCGATGAGGGAGGAAAGCACAATTCTCTCAGACAGGAGGAGGTTCGCCTGGGTACATTTCGACCGTGGCAGGGAAAATAGCATCGGTGAAGCCGAAGCGAGTAGGACCCAGACCGTCAAAGACGCTTCAGCCTCTATATCCCACAGGAAATCACTTGGAAGTCAATGTGCAAATACGTCTGAGGATTTTGACCTAAGTGACGAACCTGAGCTCACACAAGGAGTCTGCAGCAGAGCAGGAGACTTACCTCCAATGTTCTCAGGGAAAT
>NW_008824905.1:1033577-1038047 GCF_000699105.1 Pygoscelis adeliae | reverse complement strand
CCTGCATTAGCATGGCATTCACCTAGCCTTACAAAAAGTTATAAAGAGAGATCAAAGCTGTTATTTTGGCTGCCTGACCATTCCTCGTCTCCCAGAAAACCCCGTGCCTGCAGCAGCCAGGTCATTTAAAATGGATTGATTGATGCTATTAAATCTACGCCCTAGGAATGAAGCCCTTACTGGCAAGACCTGTTTTTTCCTCTAATGTCCTTACCTTGTGCCAAATAAATAGTGTTGATGTTACATCATTTGCAAAGGACAGAAATCCTCTGCAGAGCTGCAACAAACAGCCCTTCTCCCATGCCAGTATGTAGCGCACACATCTTGGGGTAATAAAGCCTTCATTTCATGCTTCAGCACACCTGATCTAAGGCTCGGATTCAGCAATGATTTCAACAACAGCTCGGATTCAACAGCAGCTCCCACCTAGCTGCGCTATGAATGCCCCCATATTTTATTCACATTTTTAACTTTTAACCCGGTTTCCTATGGGAAAAAGAAAACAAGAAACATTCACACTCTGTACCTTCCGCTTCTCCGGAAACTTTTGCGCATAGTAGTCTACTGCAACCAAATCTGAAAGAGCACTGACACTCTTTAAGACAGTTAAACTCTTGCAACTGTTGTGAAAATAGGTGGCTGACTGGAGAGAACAAACATTTAATTGAACAGCAATTTATACCGCATCTTCAGAGTTGACCCCTTCTCTGACTCTCTCAAGCTAGCTGTTTCTTGGTGAGTGTCCCGTCACCGCTCCATGCGATTGGTCTATCAAAGTCCAAGAGGATGCAGATCACCGTGAAATACGTGTGTGCTTGTAAAAGCATAGCCTAAATAGTTACAGTGCTGTAAATAGACAGTAAACAGCTGCTGTACCTTACAGTTCAAGGTAAGACAGAATAGCTGACGTAAGTTGTACCAGCGTGCTATCAACATAAAACAATGGGGCACAATATATTACTGTGAGCCCCAAGCGCTTCACATCTGTCTTGACACCATCGTAAGTTTGACACCCATCAGTTCAAAAGGTAAAATACAGCTTGCAAAGGGAATCGTTTTGGCCCTGCATCAGAGAGCTCGTCCCTACAACGGGGCAGGAAGACAGTACTCTCTGTCCAGGCAGCATTAAAGGAGTCAGGCGATGAAGCACGAGGCAAATATGCTCATCTGTTTTACAGGAAAATACCTGTCAAGATAAGTCTCAGTCTAGCTGGGTGCTTATGCTGGCATATAACCTCAAGCACCGATTTGAAGAGAGCTGCTTGCAATCTTAACGTTATGCACATACTTATGCTGTATCCATACACTAGGGCATGCTAAAACAGGATCTACCAGACGCTACCTCGCCACAGCATTTCAAACAGACTAAATGATATTCCTTGCCTGAGCCAGCCTGGGAACCAGTCTTCACTTCACCACAAATTTCACCATGCCCATTACCAACTCCACTGATTTAAAAGCGTCGCCTCCCCACTCCTGATGGGAAGGCTGCTTACTTCTGAACAACAGAAGGCGTGATTAGATTATGTATTATTTTATACCCATCAAATAGGGTACAACACTGAAGGCTCACGTGACAATCAGACAGGGAAAATGAGCGGTACAAGCCATAGTCAATACCCGCTCTCTGATCCAAGCGTTTTCTGATCTTAGCATTGCTTGGAAGGGAAAATAAAAATAAGTCATTCCTTATATAAAGTCCTGATTTTTTAATGGGGCTTTGACCTGACAGAAACCCTTGCCTTTTGGCTGTTCCTCACTTCAAAACCCCAAAACTTTTCCCCCGTCCTACTGTGACAAAATCCTTCTGCTCAGGTTTAACTCGAGGCACCTATGTGGTTCTGTTGAGGTAATTGTTGGCGTTTGCATGCTGAGCGAGAGATGTTACTGGAAAAACAGGGCGGGAGACAAACGTACATTCAGCTCCCCTTCCAACACGTACCTGGGCAGAGCACTTACCTGCGTCTGGGAGCCAGGAAGGACTTCGAGATCCCTGTGTTCAGAGGGACCCAAAAAGACTGCATGCCTTCTTCAAGTTAAAGCTCCAGGGCTTTGTGGGATGTCAATCTAAACTGGTTCAAAGAATTCAGGTTGTACGTTGGCAGAGCACATCATCACAGGCCCAGCATCAGGCACGTTAGCCATCATGCTAAAGCCTGGCACGCATCTAAGCAGCTGGCTGAATCGTGACCTAGAGATCACAAGAGCTGGAGAACGAGTAGTGACTACGGTCACAACTCCATATTCATTCTGCAGTGGCACCATCTATTCCAGACACCATTAGGAGGGTTATTGATCTTCACAGACAATCCCAGTTGCCTTACTCAGATTCAAACCCTCAGACACAGACTTAGCCCTAGGGAACGAATGGAGCAGAAGCAGAGCACAGCCAGGCACAGCAGGCATTTGTGACTGTTAGTGAGCACTGAATATTGCCAACCATTATAAAACACAGGAAAATAGCAAGCGAGGCTTTAGCCAGTTTAGATAATCCTGCAGGGAATACTACCAATAGAAACTAATACATATGCAAGCAATAGCAAGCTGCCTGGGAAACTGAGCATTTTGCCTTTGGTGTCAGATAAAATGCAACAGTTAAATTGCCTTTGGTCCAGCATTAAGTCTATTATTTAACATACATATATCCCCAAAAGATTGTTCCTGAATATCTGCACAGATCTTATCCTCTCTTGTTCAAAGTTTCAGCACAGGAGGGCAACGTTATGTTTGTGGTCTGAATTAAGAGCGACTGGTTTTGCTTGTCTGGAAACACTCCAGATTTCTCCCTAAGTAGCTGGGAGCAGAACTTGCCCATGTGGAGACATCTCCCAGCCCGGACGGTGATGGCAGTCACTTGTGATTTCTTAGGAATACTCAGAGTTTCTCTGTTTAACCAGCCTGTGTTGTACTTTTCTACTGGCATTGTCCTAGACCTGCTCGCTCGCCTGCTCTTGCTGTTGGTGTAGACTCAATTTGCCTCTCTCGCCGCAATCCTTTCCTCCTCTTCTAAGAGGGCTGTATTGCTCTCCACTGTGCGATCCTGCTGCATATGTTTGTAAAACACTGAAGTCCCAGAGAAAGGGAAAGGGTGAGGGCCCACACGCGACATAATAGCATTGCTATGCCAAGAACAAAGCATCCCCAAACGGGGGTGGTCGGCAGTACAAGCGGCTATCAGAAAGTCGGTGCAAAATTCAAGAGGCTGAGCACTTGGAATGACGATTCAAATCTGCCATTTAGTTCATCATGTTTGTTTAGGCATTAAAAGCAATTTTCCAAGCACATGTCTGTCACATTTAGACACAATGGGCTAGCCTGTAATTAGGAAGTATATGACCTCACTGGCTTTAATTGGGAGAAGCCTGCATCCAATCCGTTTACCAGATGATAGAAGGCAACTGGCATTAGAAGGGAAGTTCAGTGTCAGCTGGTAGAATGTGCACAATACCTGCTATAATGGCCCCCAATCCATCATCACCCCCTCTACCATCAGGTCTTTGTCAATGGTTTGCTCATCAATTTGCTTGCGTACCCACACAGGAGATCAGGAGACAGATACTGCATCATAGAGAATGATCACAGACCAGGAAAAAAAAGAAAAAAGGGGAAAAAAAAAAAGGAATGGCAATTTCTGCTTTGGCAAGGGAGCGGGGCAGGCACAGGGCCAAAGTCAGGTTTAGCCTAAGTGGCTATAACTCTGCTAACTTTACACCTGCTTATGTTAGGCCAGATTTTAGCCCGTACAACCCACCAGGGTATGCTGCAGCCTAATGCACGAGAAAAAAAAATATTTAAGACTGAAACACCCCAGCAAAAAGCAGTAACAAGGAAAAGTCCGTTTGTTGTAGGAAAACGCAGCAAAGGACTCCAAATTCTGCTGGATGTATCCTACTGCACAGAAAGCACGATTTTGGCCTGGTGAAGAGCCCACAGACACATCTCACTACCTCCACTGCACTGCTCCTGACTGCTGGACAGGCCACACAACTATGGCCCATCCCAGGCACTGATGCTCAGAGACAAATACAGCTGTTGTCAGTAGTTCCAAACACAGACCACCACCCTCCAAAGGGATCTATGCTTCGGCCCAAGAAGTCCTGCCAACTGATTTGTTTCAAAAGAGAGAGGAGAGAGGGGAAAAGCTATTGTGTATGAACTACACGTAAAATTATTTTTGCCTTTTGTTTTTGTTTTTACACTGTTATAGCAACAGAACCTGCAGCTCTGCTACATTAAGACCCGGACAAGTTCAAGAGACAGGGGCAAAGAACGTGCAAAACAAGCATTAGAGAGAAGAGAGGCTCACATTTACTTCATCACCAAGAATCTCTGTACGTTAAAAACACATCCTCTATGTTCTGGGCTGACTTGTCAGCTCCATTTGCTGGTAGAAGGGTACAAAGATTTCCACACCTTGAAAACATTCCCTCCACTATAAGCAGCCTCTCTCTTCAGCTAACAATATCTTAT
>NW_008824905.1:1032624-1033563 GCF_000699105.1 Pygoscelis adeliae | reverse complement strand
AAGCAGAAAAAACGAAAATTCAGAATTTTCATGCCTCAGGAATTTCCAATATTAAAAAAAAATATACATATATAAATAGCCAGATCGGTAGATAAATAGACAGACAGATCGATCGATACGTTTTTTACCTTGATTTGGGATAAAAAGCTAAGATCTCAGAACATTTTCCAGAAGAAAATACTTAATTCCTTTTTCTATCAAAAAGTAACATCGTAAACCATGGAGTAAACTAACAAACCAAACACGTTTCAATCGCTCCCCACAGAAGTCGCGATGAGTCAGACAGAGACTCCTTACATTGTTAAGAATGTGACTTTATGCTAGCCGTGACACGACCGTGCGCACATCTAAACAACCTTAAAAATCCACAACAGCTCTGCTGTGTGAGCTGGGGCGTTCCTCCACAAGAGCGACCTGCAGAGTCGCTCTGGGAAAGCAGAGGAGATAAGAATGGGAGACAGAGCCAGCTATGATAAAACTCGCTTTGATAGTCCTCTGCACGAAGTGAATTATATAAATTTCTGACAGTCATATATGGGGTTTTTCAGCTTCAGACATTGAGCGTTGAAACCCTGTGAGATGTAAATGACATGATAGAAGTCCTGCGGCGTTCCCAGTCCAGCTCCTATTTCTGTTGAGCATCCTCCAAGGGGCTAGGACATTTTAAACCACACATCAGCCTAAACGTTCTCACTTGTAAAACCAGCCAAAGGTCAAATACGTCCTCCTTCCTTTTACACAACTTTCTGGGATGGCCTCAGTAATTCCACCTCTAACTCAGAGATCAGAAAGAGTGAGTAAGCACTCTCTCACCATTATCCTGGAGGAGGGGAACCAGCCTCCCGTCCCCCTGCAAATTGCAAGGAAACCTTCAGGTGCCAAGAAAAGCCCAACCTGTGATGCTGGAAGTCAAGGGGAGAGGTGAGCTCAGGAGGGGAA
>NW_008824905.1:1030158-1032567 GCF_000699105.1 Pygoscelis adeliae | reverse complement strand
GCTGAGTAAGCAGCTGGTCCCGAGGGACTCAGCAGCCCCATAATATGGCTATCCTTGCCGCAGCTCCTGGGCATTGGGGATGTAATCCAAAGACCATTCAAAACCAGGGTGGCTGGAGATGCGGTGCATCTCCGTACAAGCTTTGCCTTTCACGCTTTTCTTGGGTTCAGACCCTCTGTCCTGGCCAGACCTTTGTTTTGAAGAAATTGTCATAATTCCACTGACCATACCTGCACAGGATTTACTTCGGAGAAGGAATACTTCTGAGATGCTGATCAGACATTATCAGGCCAGGGGAAACATTAAATGCCTAATATAGTTACTCTGGCACTTCCAACTCTCGCTCTGCATAGTTTGGGTAGCCCTTCAGCACAGTGGCAAGACCCAGCCTTCAACAGAGATTTTGCAAGGGAGGACAAAGATGGTTTTCCTTCTGCTCTCCTGGACATAAAAAAAAAAAAGGCTGGCATATATGAACCATTAGCGCTGTTTCTTAAAGAAAAAATAAAAATAATTGCCCTAAGTGATCAGCAGCAGATGCGTATCACTAAGTGACCCACTAGAAGCTGTTTGTAGTGAGCTCAAGCACAATGACAGAATAGGTTCACAGAGGTATGGGATAATCGTGCTCTGTCATTACCTGGGAGTACAGTGTGCAAGTGGGTGAGCTGGTAGAAAACAATCACTAGCTTCTAATAGGAACATCCTGCAAAAGAACAACTGCATTCCCAGCAGATTTCCACCTTTTATCTCTGTCAAACCTGCTAACCGCTCGGTCTTTCGTGGCTGACATATTTTACTGGGGCAACAGAGAACTTAAGTGAAGTGAGACAAATATTCAGGCACAAGGAAATGGACCAGGTAGGTAGAAATAAAGGACAAAGCCACCCGGCTTTCCACGTAACTTGTCCGACTCCTGTTCTTAGCACAATGAACGAGCTCTAACACCAAAAAATTGGCCTCTTAAGAGACAGCCAAAGCACGCACTAGCTGTAGCGAGGCCTCTTGCTTACTTCCATTTGCAGTTCCCTCCTTCACGCCTACGCTAAAATAACCTGCTTCTCCACGTGGTTTCTGTTGATTTCTGTCTGCTCTTGGCCTGCTTCACTTCTCCTCTGGCATCCCAGCGCATCGGGTTCATCTCATGCTCCTGTCCCAGTCACCGCCTGAAAGACCTGACAAAGAGGGAGAGCTGACCTGTTTACTACAATGTGCCTGATTTGTATTCAGAGCACAGCTGGGGGACAGACCCCAGCCTCCAGCCACAGCTTTAGGATATAAAGCTGGGCCAATGAGAGAGAGAGAAGCTGCCTGCTTACTGTTTCCAGCAGACATAAAACATGATTCCCAATGTGTGCTCCCAATAAAGAGGGGCTGGGGGGTGCAATTAATAGCCATCGAGCATATCGTGTACTAGATTGATGGGTTAAATAAGTAACCAAAAAAAAAAAAAGCATGCAGAGCAAACGTACAGGGGGAGGCTTATTACATTACTTGTGTAAGAGAAAGAGAACAGGCGACGGGCCTTGAGGGCCTCCAGAGCAATTAAGCCCCCTCGCTGTTTTCGGATAGGCAGGGCTGGCCACGGCTGTGACTTGTGTGCAAGCCCGCAGACATGGCAAGCTCCTCTCCGGAAGCTGCTTGCTGCTGCCACTGCTCTGACTCCGGGGCACCGCATGCGAAAGCTGTCAGCGCGAGAGCCAGTTGTTTGAAAGGAGAGGCTGGTGGAGGGGGTGGGGATGGCAGCGGACAGGCCGCGCGGTGCACAAATGCGTGCCCACGGGCTGGGGGAGCCCTCAAGAGTGTGGGGAGGGGGTGTCAGTTGCAGGAAACGCAGTGCCTGGCATTGCACATGGCTAAAGAGTGGAAGAGAACATCATTTCTTTAAACTCATCTTGCATTCAGCCAGCTGCATATAAATTTCCCTCTATCTCATCAAGCTCTCACTGTTTGGCCTCCTCTGACTGATATTGGCTCATCATACTTAATCTAGGGTGAAATTTCCTCGTCTGAGCTAAATTACTCGCAGCCATCAAGGGAAACGATATTTATTTTTCGTGGGGCTAATGACCTGTCCCCCGGACCCACCCACTGATGGTTATTTACTAGGGCCCAGATGCTTGGGCTCAAAATGAGTGCTAATGTCAGCGGGGGCCATTTCTCATTCAGGTCTCTGATTGAATTGGAGCGATCCCATTGACATTGACTCTGTGACTTTTAAGGCCATTACCCTCAGCAAGAGATGAACCTCTCATCATTGCTCCAACACTGACAGCTGATTAGCGACAAATTACAAGCGGGAAGAATCTAAGACTTTGTTGGGTGAGGGAGGGGCGGGGGGAGGAAGAGGAGGGGGGATTCGGAGGAGGTAGGGGGAAAGCGCAGAGTCAGGGAAGGTGGAGTGAGCAG
>NW_008824905.1:1010204-1030124 GCF_000699105.1 Pygoscelis adeliae | reverse complement strand
CACCCAGAAGCTGATGCAGCCTGTTGGCATTGGTACTGCTCTACAGGCTTTCACCGAACGCGGAACAGGGCCCAAAGCCAAAGGTTAGAGGGAGCAGTGAAGGCGCATACTGACTGCAGGGAGCTTGAACCAGAGCAAGGCTGGGAGGAAGAACCTCCACTTACAGTCAGCGGGTGAAGAACGGACAGCAGGGCGGTCAAAGTGCCATCCGGGGCGGCCAGGCAGACAGCTTGGTGGCTGTGCGCCGGCTCTCTCCGGAATCGCAGGTCCCGTGAAGACAGGAAAATCTCCAGAAAGCAAAAAGCTGCTGCCATGAACTGGCAGCCCCAGGGGTCGAGTACGGCTCTGCCACCTGCTCTCACCGTGCACCCTCCATCGGTCCCCTCACCTCGCTGCCTCCGTTTCCCTACGAGGAGGCTGGGCGATCAGGAGTGACACCGATCCAGACAGCACCTTCCCGTGGCTATCAGCCACTGATGTCTGACACACAAACCACTGGCTAAGCGGAGGCGAAAGCTGTCTGACAGCCCTGACACACATTTCAGTCATGGCCCTTGCATTTTCAGTGTTCTTAGTTAACAGACAATAAATAACACAAACGTAACCAAACGCACTGTCATCGTGACATATTTTGCCAAGCACCGTGTTACCTGAGTTCCTCTTTGCACCGCTATTATATTACTTGAGGATAAAGCTTTGAATTACTCTGAGCCACACTAATGGTTTTGTTTCTAACCACAGAAACGCAGCCACTTCTGCTGTCAAACACAGGAGCCAGCCAGTAACGTGCACCAGCTTTCTGTACCAGTTCCTCCAAGAGAGTGAAGAGTGGGTGTTATTTTAAAGCTGCAAAAGAAAAATTCCGTACCTTAAAAAAGATGCTACCCGCTGTAGATACAGTTCTTATCTGGATGATTTGTGAGGCAGACTATGCTCCCCTAAGTAAAAGGGAATATTTTTAGTGACACAATTAATATAAATGGAGCCATCCTGAAAGACATTACAAGGAGGCTTGTTGCTTTGCAGTCCTGCACAAGCAGGCTTGGAGACTCTTTACAGCTCACAAAACACCAAGCCCATTTAAAAGAAAAAGTGGCATGAAATACAAACGAAGAAAATGCTTGCAAGGCTGAACTGCCACGGTCACAACTGCCCTCTCTGAAATAAAAACTGGCTTTGGACACTTGGGCAAACAAATGCAGTATGCCTAAGTACAGTCTCGGCATGCCATGTAAGCACCTGAACTGTGATTTCTGTTAGTTGAGATCTAAAAATCCAAATGGACCTTCAACAGCAGTCACGGATGTTTGAATCTCAACCCCCATCTGAAGAAAAGTTGTTCTGAGGGAACCCGAGCCTGTGGCCAAATCTCCCCTTGCCGCTTCTTTACAGCTGCATTTGGCAAATGTCTGCCACTGTTTCCGAGGAAAACCAGCAAAAGCAGTTGCACTGCTCTCCCCTCTCCTGCCCTTCCACTCTCCTCTCCACACCATGTCTTTTACTGATCTCGGGAGTTCACGAGGAGAGATATCACATACTCAGACACCCTAAAAATCATTCGGGGACTTGGCAACAAACAATGTATTGGACTAGCTGTACAACTCATTGCATTTTATGGCCTGCTTAGAAAAACTGTGATCTCGTTTATGCTGATCTAAGTCTAGAGCTAATCCATCCAAGCAGATTTAGATACCCCACTGCAGAGCTGACAGGTCTTCAATCAGGTTTGGCTGTAGGTGACAAACTGACACATACTTCGATACAGCAACTGACTAACAACCCTAGACAGTGCTCTTCACATGTTACAAGCCTTGTCCCACCTTCTGTCCTGCATGTTTAACACTCGATGGCTTCCACAGAACGTCCTACGAGTGAACGCAGGTTCTTTTTTTACATGAGCGTAAGCCATTGCCAGCATATCAGCGCGAAAGACATGCTAAGGGATCAACGTCCATCCTCTTGCCAGCCCGGGTCTGATCCTCATGGGAAGTTCCCTGGAGTACTGCCCAGGTTTTAAAAGATCCTGGTAGCAAAATTTCCACCCAAGAGACCGCTCCATGAGCTCATCACCCTCACTGAGGTTCTCCCATATAGGGAGCTCATACTCCAGCAGTTAACTCTTCCTCTCACCCGATTTCTATCTACCTTACTAGCCCATCAGCGTGCAGGAAAGCGACCTGCCCCTTCAGCGCTGGTTTTGAGAGAAAGCATTGCCAAACCACCACCTCCCAAGCAGCACTGCTGAGCTATGTAAGGCTCTTCCCCCTCCTGAAGCAGGACGACGTGTACCTGGAACACTCAATAGAAATAAAAACTTTCTGTGGAAAACAGACTGGGTTTGATGAGCTCTTTTTGAAGTGAAATGAAAAAAAGGTTAGCTGGCATCCAATAAGGTCAGAATATTCAACCGATTTGGTGTACAAGAACGTTTACATCTGCCAACTTAAGACAGTCTTTTCCCAAGAATAGGACCGAAACAGAGTATCTTTTCCCCTCAGAATTAATTTCCCCAACAAATGCAGGGTTGTGGGGCTTTGCTGTCTTTTAGATTGGAAAAAAAAATCTTAAAGAAATTCTTCAAGAAGTCTTCAAAAAATTGAAGCAAATCTAGCTGTCACTTGGCCAAACAAAACAGAAACCATTCACTAACTGCAGCATCACAACACCTGGTAATCAAACTACGTCTCAGAGCATACAAACATTGTAAAAGATCTTGCATCATCCCTTGAAAAAAACCCAACACAAATAAAAAGGAAAAGAAGATATTTCTTCCAACACGTTCTGAAAAAACAAAATGAAGCTTGCTAGTCTTAGGAGGTTTGAGCTAAGCTGACAGGCAAAAGCAGCTCCGATTTCGGGCTGCTGAGCAGCAGCGGGAAAGAAAAGCTGATGGAATGCCTGACTGCCTGCGCGAGCTGCACAGTTGCTGGGGTGGGCCTGTAAGACCACGCATCCAAACAGGCTAATGTTCCCCTTACCAGCCTGATTGGTCAATTTGGATGACATATTTTGGGCATCTCTGCTTACTCAGTGACTGCAACTTGTACACCGTCCACAAATCCCCATCTGCATCTACAGATGGTCCACTTTCTCCCCCTTTTCTCCATTGTATGTAACAGCTCTTTGAGGTTGCAGAAAAGAGAGACAGAGATTCGGCTTTACTGTATTCTGCTACAGAAGCCAGGTCAACGTTCAACAGACGTAAGGAAAACCCAAATTCTGAATCTGCAATACTGTCCACTCTGTGCTGTCAAAAACCGGTTTCTCCGGTTCAAGCTCGCACGCAAAGCACAACCTAGCAGCAGCATTTAAACACTGACATACATTTGTTGTAGGACAAACCAGAAAAAAAATCCTGCAGAATTTTCAACTATATGATCTTTATTTTTCTTTTTAGTGTTTAATATACTTTATTCTAGACTTTGTAAAATATTCTTTTTTTCTGCACCTTATGAGGAATGCTAAGATTTACCCAAACCTGGGAATATTTTACAAAGCCTGGAAGATCTGGTGAAGTGCCACAAGGAAATCGAGCTCCAGTTATATTTGTGCTGGAAAACGTCTACCTGTCTTTTCACATTTCCCCTTTCCTACCTCTCTATTTTCTTCTTCACTATTAAATAGCGACAGACAGAAGATGGTAAAGACCTGTTTCACCACTCATCCAGTTTCATTTTGCTTAAGCTCTAGTGAAACTGGACCAAAACCAGAGGAAACAGATTAAATAGAGAAGATGAAAGAAACCTTTTTTGCATACACATATACTCACACATACACTGCTTCTTTCAAACTGCTTCTTCTGAAAGGAGGCGTTAATTCACCTGTACGTTCGTATTTAATGTTGGGCTGTTAGTGCTGTCAACCAAACTATTCTCGAGACCCTGTGCTTTTGCCTAGGAATTTATTCCTTGTTATTTTTCATTGCTAATTTTTTTGTTAACTTCCCAGAAAACAAATAAGGATTCAGAGCCTAACCCTGTTCCACTTCTGCAAAGAACTAGACATGCGTTGACATTTTAACAGAGGCAAAGTAAAGTCTTGTCCTCCCTCAACTCTGAGCTGGGCTCCTGTATTAACTTTAAATGCTCCCCCCTCTGTAAAGCCAGGCATGTCAGCAGACATACAGATGATCACGACCTCTGGACTCGTTAAGATTTTTCTGCAGTACCTAAATGCTTCAGCATCAGGGAAGTAGCACCAGGCATGGCATAGGCGATTTTTTTTTTCTTTACAAACTATTTCCACATCCCGTGTCTTTTCTCAGAGGCACCGAGGCCTGTGGACAGTCACGCTTCAGGGGAGAAGTACCCCCCGCAGTCCTGACCCCATCTAGCCATGGGGGTCTACGACAGCTTTTGCAAGACCTTCTGAGTTAGGCAGACTACCCCATCGCTTTCCAGCTTAGCAGTAAGGCTATGCCACATATTTTGTTTCCTGGCAGTTTGATTTTGACAACGCATTTTCCAGGACCAGCCCTGCCTCGCTACACGCTTCCTCCTCTTTCACTCCGGAGCAGGCTGAATTTGCTACGATCTCTGTGCGTACTTCTTATTGCAGGATGCCACCATCATTACTAAGCTACATTGTTCAAGTGGCTCTCACATACTGCGTTCCTTTATACCACAAATAGATCTCCTTTTTTTTTTTTTGAGCGCGTATACTGGGAAGTCCTGCACTTGTCGAGGCCCACCTTGAGCGCCCTTAGCGAGATTTAATTTACATTAGTCCAACTCTGAAAACACCTTTCATATGATATTTTGCCAGCTGGGCCCAAAACTATTAATCCATTTTTAAAATGCAGACCATTTTGTTTTTAATCACACACTTCTATTTTGAGTTGGGTGCACTGTAATCCATGGAGTTCTGTAATTTTCCACTTCATTTATTTTGGATTTAATGAGCTGGTAATAATGTATATTTCCAGCTGAAATGACTGCCTGAAATGTGGAGCAGAAAGTCACAAAACTTGGGGAGTGAACATCGCTGCCTGAAGTTTTATGGAAATAAAATTCAGCAACATTAAGACATGGAAGATTCTAAAGAAATCTGCCAGGTATCACAGAGTGAAAGCCATTTTCCTTTTCTAATACTTTTTTTTTTATTTTTAGTACTAATTGCTATGCTAGGCTGGACCGTTGAAGGAGTCTTGATGCACCTCAGTACAGCATCAATTACAGCTACGATTTCTAATTGCAGAGGAGAAGTCCCCTCTTCATTAAAGCCTTTGAGCCAACTGCCATTGAATTCAGCCTGGGAAGACTTGGCTGACGAGTCTCCAAAGTTAGGCTCCTATCTTTCAGTTGGGCAGCTAGGCGAGGGGGTTGAGTTTTGAAGGCTCTGAGCAACCAGCAGCTCTGAAAGATGCTTGAAAATTAGGCCACTTAATTAGATGTAAAAATATGGGGCACTATTTTATACCTTGAAGTGTACTCTGAAGTACATGTCATTTCTGTGGTGGCTTGAAGATACAAACTGCTTTTCCTCTGCCCCAGGAAAGCAGCAATTTGATTGTAAGCGATAGCAACCAGAAGTTTCACGTGTTAAATGCATGTTTATGTCCAGTGTGTCTTCTGCTCCCTCTGGGCATGCACATTGACACTATCATGTCATCGTACCATCGAAATCCTTTTTGGTTTGCCAAAGATGGCAAGGATTAGATACCTACAAAGTGGCTTTGCTTCATGAGAAAATACATGTGGTTTTCACCTTGTTTTATTTTAAAATAGTCAAAAAAGTTGCATCTTCTTATATAGCACCTTTTTTAATACAACAATAGGTACAACATCAACTCAGCACTCTATTCTTTGTCAGTCCCACCGAGTGCCAGGAAAGAGGAAGTATTTACAGCAGCTATGTTAGACAACCGTGTTCACTGCGAGCACTGCAAGCCAATTTTTGTGTTTCGGCATGGCTTCTCCAGCAAGCATCTAGCCTGGTCGGTTCTGCGTCATCTAGATCTCAAGAGGAAACTTGGCAAAAAACCTAGTCTGTCTCTTTAACAGTGAAACTGCTTTTAAAGATGTTTAAAATATTAGTTTCAATGCTACTTTCACAGTCCTGCTCTGCAAATGGTAAACAAAAGCTGATTAGCCAAAGACATATTCCCCTGTAATTAGATTCACTCCTCAGTTAAAAAAAAAAAAAAAGTAAGGAAAAAAAGAGTCATGTGGTATATTTTCAGTGCTCTACACAGAGCGCTATGAATAATGTGGCTGTGCTAATTGGTACCCATTAGGGCAGTGAATCAGAATCCCACTGCCCCAAAAAGGCTGCCTTCTCCTGATAATTGTAACGGAAGGAAGTGACCCCCAACAGTTTCTGGGCTAATCACAGAGAATCCTGTATGTAGTGTAACATTGCATTATTCAAAAAGGTAATGAAATTCCAGGAAACATCAGATGCAGCAGGTACATGAAGATAATTTTGTTTTTATAACCAATTTCAGTCAGATAAATACTAGAATCCTTTCCAATTTTCCCCCCATGAAACTAAAGTGTCACTGAGATTTACAGCCCCCTCAAGTTCTCTTCTCAGAGGAACATTCATTTACATAAACAGATAATCCCAGATAAAAATTTCCATTAGACAAAGGTGAAATGGATCAATTTTCTCTGCCAAGACAAATCTTAAATCTTGAACAGATAGGGTCATTATTACACCAGGCCCATTTCAGAAATAATGTATTAAAAAAAAAAATCAGCCGATAGCAGCCATTTCCAGCTTTCCAATTATCTTTAAGAAAAGCTTATTCTGTGGACAATAAAGCACATTACTGCACAATATGATACAGTCCATAAAGATCACAATGTTTTATGAAAGGTTAAAGAAAGCTCAGCACATTTAGGGGAATGTCATAACCCACAAAGTCTTTCAAGACTTAACTGAATCCACGCGCAGGCTGTGCAAATATTGCGCTACGGTTTGCAGTGCTCCACTCTTGGTATCAAAACAGTGAACTAGGAAGCATATGCCACCCCGGTTCCACCCTGGAAATCGGGTATTCGCGTGCCGTAGAACGGAAGGTGAAGGAGGTGCTTGCACAGCTCTTCTTCCTCCGGGGAGGAAGTGAATTCACCCATCCCTACTTTACGTGCTAGAGAGGAAGAGACGCTCGCTTATGAATGCTTACCAAACCACAGGGTCCCTCCGCCCTTGTCTTCAAGATCAAAAGGCTCTCCTCAACCCATAAGGATGTTTGACCACACAAAGAAACATGGGGAGAGACCACCGTCCATCTCGCCCGGTGCGTTGCCCCTTCCCTCTCCACGTCCACCCCCAAGCCGGTTTCAACATCAGTGCAGCAGAAACTAGAGCACAGCCTCTGCTCCCCATCACTGCCCGCTCGCTCCCCACCGCTGGGATCCCGTGCTCCCCCACCAGCCGCTGTAGCCCTCGATGCAACGCCAGAGCAGAGCAAGCAGCTCTTCAGCTCTTCCCCTGGCCCAAAGCTCCAGAGGGGGAACATAGCGAGGCAAGGCAGCCGGGGCAGGAATACCCTCCTGCGGCAGAGGCGCCACACTGCTCTCGAGTGCCACACAAGTTTGTCAGGCCCCTGGGAACGGAGTTTATGAGGGGTGACAGCAGCAAGGAGAAAGTGCTAGAAATCACTGCCTAATAGACACAGCCATCAAAGCAAAAACAAGCAGCAACTTACCCGACTAATTTTTTCGTCTAAAAGGAATCAGATTTATTTGCCGTTTAACTAACTGCTCCTTACATGAGGAACGGGGAGACAACAATATAGGACTGACTGAAACCTGGCTAGCGGCAAGAAATAAGATCCCATCATAAGAGAGAACCTGCAGGAAGGCTTTATACTGGTCAGTGCCAAATCCAGTCCTATAGACCGCTAAGCCTTCTCATGATTTCAGGTGATAAGGCTGCACGAATCCCTGGGAGAGCTTTAGAAACCACAGTGCTTTAGGTCTGCGGATGCGCTGTCACTAGCTCTGAAGGACGAGAAACAACAATTACCTGAAAAAGAAATGGAAACCAACAGGCACATACGGACATGCTTTTCCAAAGTCCTCCTCTGTACCACAGTGTAAGGCAAAGTTATTTTCACTCCTTTGTTAAGGGCAGCACGAGACCATCGGGTGAACTGAACAGCCTTCTCCTGAGCAGGGACGTGATTCAATGACTTGGTCTCTCACGTCTTTTAATAGGGTTCTTATAATGCTCTCGTGACAGATCTTTTGGACTGAAAGCCCAGCGGAACAGAGGCTGCTGGTTGCCGTTTGCCCTTACAGCAGCTAGCACTCAGGATTCCTGGTTTCTCTTCTGTCTGGTCATCACCACAACAGAAAAATGCCAAGACTATGGAGTAACAGCAACTCATTCACCTCTGGAAGGGAGGCCACCATCCATCTCAACGCAAGAAAGATGTGAATCTGCACAAGAAATTTTCAAACTCCTCTTCAAGGCTCTTCTGGTTTAGCTTCTTTCAGACTTTTTTTTTGAGACATCGACCTAAAGGTCAGTTTCTTCACATGAGCACGATCGTATCAAGCAACTGCTAAAACAGAGACCGGTCATGGTGTTAACCTTCAGGACCCCATTCCCCAAAGCTGCTATTCAGTGCTTGTATATTTGAACCCCTCAGACAGAAAGCGATGCGTCGTCAGAAGTTGTCCCATTCATAGGGGGAGATGGAGCAGTACGAGTCTTCATGATGGCTAACTTGTTCTGTAAGAACTGATACTCGCAGAGCAAACATCTGTACTTGTGAAAATTAGATCTCTTTATTCAGCCTAACCACCAAAAATAGAGACATACCAAATCTGAAAAGAAAAATCTAACCCTCTGGAATACCTAATCGCTGGTAAAACAAATCACCACGTGACCAGTAACAAAAACTTTCTTCCTGTGTTGCTAGAAATGCAAGTACCTTTTACTGACACCAGAAGAAAAACCTGACGTTATGCAACTAAACAATTATATCGTTCAATATAGCTATATATCCAGTATCCATTAGTTACCTGACAGCACTGGTGTTGAATGCAACTATGCACACTGTAAAAGATTAACACTGCCCTGAAATTAAATCTGGTCAGATTTTTCTAGTAACGTTTGAGCTTCTCTTTCTGTCCTCTAGAAACAGGACGGAAAGCCTGTCGCTGACTTCTACAGCTTGAAACTAATTGTAAACTATTAAAAGAATCACTTAGTGCAGAATTTCCGAATGACTATTGGAATGGTAACAGAACACCTTCTGTTTGAAAAAAGGTGATTTTCTGTAAATAAATGCCCCAGCAGTGAACTTAAATAATTACTTCAAAATAATGACAGAAAATCCATCTGTTCTATCCCACCACAAATAGCAAAAAGCTCAGCAACAGCACCACTTCTTTTCAGCTTTTTCAACTCTTAGTCCACGTGTAAAGGATCACTACAGTTCAAAGAGGATGCAAGAAAGCACAAGATAAAGCAGAACCTCACCTCTACCAACTCTGTCTTTGAGACGTATAGACACTATGATTTCACTCTCTGCGGTTTAGCGACGCGTAAGACATGATAAGAGGTATGCCATTTCTGAGAGGGACAGAGTGTTTAACTTGGTAGTAGGTTTAGGCTGAGGAGAAAAGATGTCAAAAAGCCTACAAGATTTACTGACCACTGCACAGAAGGCATTGTAGGGGAGGGACTTGGGTTTGCCCAAGAGGGGTCACTGGATCATCTCTCAACTCTAGATGTGGTCCCACATGCTTCTAAATAAAACAGGATAACCGTTGTAATCCAGAAAAAAACCAAACAAGCAGGCTTTTCCCATGAACCAATACAACTGTGGTAGATCAAGCTGGGGTCTAATCTGCCTCATTGCACAACATTTCAGTTGAATTTCGATTGGCCAAAGATGTAGAAATCACATGAAAAGAAAAATAACTTCGACTTTCAAGCGTGTCAGGCAATGTGATTAAAGCTGTCAGGTGCAAAAATCAGCATGGCTTGAATAAACTGATACTTGCAGTTCACTAGAAGACAGTACATGCCTGTCTTCATAACTTTAGAATATTGCTTTTAATTTTGAGCTGAGAAAATCTTCCAAGTAGAGCCATACTTCCTTTAACTGGTATCGGAAACTTTTTTAATGTGTGGAAATACTTCCTATTGCAATCGCTGGCATATCAGTCATAACATCTAATGATGTGGAGATTGTTGCCTTATAAAATTCACAGTTGAGTAGCTACGTAGCTCAAGGCTAAAACCTATTTTAAAATCCAGTGTTTTAGGAGGGAGAATGTTTATTAAAACATTTTGCCCATTAAAAATATATGACATAGCATCGGTCATTCCATGTGATGCAGTGCCAGCCCTTTTTTAGGCAGTCCACTCGGGATGACTGCTGGAAACCTGGCAAGCCTGTTAGACAAGTCCATATCCTAATAATTTACTAGTCCATCAAAAAAAAAAAAAAGGAAAAAAAAGCATTCCAGCAGCCTGAAAGAAACTCACCAGTGCCCCTCACGTAGCATGCCCAGAAACTTGCTCTCACATACAGCCACAGTTGGTCTCTTCACGCTGACAGTCAGAGACTGACATTCAAAAAGGAGATAATTGCTTGATCTCCTCATGTCAGAAGTTACATTGAAATAATAATGAGGCTGTAGATGTCTTCTTTTTTTTTTTGGAAACGTATTGGAGAGAGAAACGCCGATAAATATTCTTTCAGCAATTCCACGGGTGTTTGGCATCTGCTTCCATGAGTTGATGCATGTCTTAACTCGGAGAGCACAAAGATGAATACTATGAGGCTAAACAAAAAAATCAAAATCGCTCTCTCTTCTACCATTCACCCATCTGCATCATCTAAGGACAGCCTTCGGTACTCCACAGAAGGATCCCAGTTTTCATGGGTGAATCTCTCTCTCAAACAAGCACTCTCACTGAAGTGAGCGGGATTATCAAGGGAATGACTGATCACCAATGCAACTGACCGAGTTTACCAGCTGACCCCACCTTAGAAACAGCTAGTGTGTCTGCAATCATTATTTGAGAATATTATCCGAAAAACTCTGACATGAAGTTGAGACAGTTTGGATACAGCAAGATGGACGTGCAGTCAAAATCATCTCTTCTCCCAGGTTATTTGCTGCTCATCCTGCAGCTCCCTCTCACTCCGGCTGGAAGCGGCAGGTCTCTCCATGAGCTGAGAAACACTACAGCCATTCACAGCTGCGGGCAGGCAATGTTTCAGTCGGGCTTTTCCCTACTGCAGCAGCACAGCCAACGAGGCCAGGCAGGAACTAAGAGGTCTTACTCCCTGATCCACTGACACGGCTTCTGGATACCAAAGGGCAGCTCGGGGGTGTGAGAACGAGTGCAGACCGGACTACCTGAATACAAGGAGGATGGCGGGTCCCCAGACAGATGCAGCAACCATGTTCTGTTTGGTCTTCGCCCTGTCATGCCCGGCCAGACTTCTCACCGTTGCTAGGGTTATCTGCTCTTCCTACTCGCTACGCAGAAGAGAGGGTCAATCACAGAATACACAGAAGTCACTCAACAAGCTGTTCAGCTGGCTTTCCCGCCGCAGCAGAGGTTTGCTCAGGGAAGTTCAAGGGGGGGGTGCACACAAATATGTCCAGGGTACCCAAGAAAGCAGAGTCCATCCAGTAGGTCTTCGGTTTTAAAAGACCCCAGCTGAGCCTTTGCTTTGGAATAACTCTTCAGCAAGAACACCACCATATTTTATACTTAAAACAACAATGTCACCATTGCTAACAACCAGAAAAATAACCCTGACCTCACTGCGCATTCCCTTGTATGACAAAGCATGGATACCGCTATTCATACTTACACTGTACAAACGTTCCCAAAATGTCAGCTTTTCCTAATGATACTGAAGTGAGTGAAAATTAAAGCGCAGTTCTGGGCAGGGAAGCGACTCTATTAAAAAGAGAGACAGAGAGAGACTGTGGCCATTGCCCATAGCTGTTCCTAGCTGTCTTCCAAGTTCTATATATTAACTAAGCTTATGTACAAAAGCCATTTTTGTAACTACTGTCAGCACTGCAGAGTCAATACAGCTGCAATAGAGCAAGCTGTTCTGCCTCATGCCTCATCAACATTTCTCACACTCTGTATCAAAGCACGAACATTAGCAAATTCAGCTGCCCTTCAAACTTCCAGCTCCAGTCAGGAGAAAGCATCTGTGGCTGTTCAACTCCTTGCAAGGCTGCCGAAAAAAATCCTAGATTGCCAGAAATACCCATAATAGCTAAGCCCGATTGTTCTCCATGACACATGGCCATAGGACAATCAAGAGGACTGTTGAGCTCTGCTCACTTCCTATCACCCCACAAGATCCACGCTGTGCTCCAATTACCACTCAAAATCCCTCCCTAGCAGCACAGAGCAGCGGCTTAGCCGTAAGCTTTCGTAACTCGCTCATACCATTCAGCATGTCTAAAAGATGCTAGAAGGGCAAGAGGCACACTTCAAGTAGTTGTAAGATCACTTCCTAGTAACACAGCAGAAGCTGACAAAATAGTAGCTCTAGTGACATGCCTGTTGCGGAGTAAAAAGCTTTCAATCCACCAGTCACTCCGAAGGCATCCATCAGTTTTGCAGACTGCAGGAAAACAGGAAACAGAATAAAGATGGGCTTTGGGCAAGAGTAACAGAACTCTTAACTCCTTATGGCTTAATGCCTACAGCACGAATAGGGAGTTAAATCGCTGCCTCATTTTACCCAAGTATGGCATCGCAAGAAGAGACTGTGTTATCTTTATTCCAAGGTTCCAGAAAAAGGAGCGGAAGCATAGCAGAATTCTCAAGGTTGGTCAAATTCAAGTGCTCAGCAGCCGCTTTTGGGATACGCTGATGAGTCTTGTATGACTGACAAGATACGGTACGAAGCATGGTTTGTGAACCAAAGGTAATGGCAAGGAAGTTGCAACTGGATAACAACAAAGAAAATTTCTAACAAATGCTTCTAAGATTGTGAAACGATCTTGTACGGATCTTGCCTAATGTTTGATAACTAAAAAAAAAAGTTAACACATCAGCTTAAATATGTGGAAATAACTGATAAACAGCCAAATAATTTGATGAGAAAAGGGGAAAATTAAGCAGGAAAGCATACTACCGACCCCCTTCCCTCTCTCCTCCGCAGACAATTTTTAGTCCAAGTAATTGCTGAAAAGAAGCATTCTAGGGCTCCCAGCCTCACATAGAGATGGGACTGGGACACCTACTAGCATAAAAAGTCGACAAACAAAAGACATCACAAAATAATATATTAAAAGCAATTGTAGGATTTTGCTAGTTATTGTGTACCTCATTCTTCACTGACTTCCCAGCGCTTCCTAATACATTGTCTCCTCCACACATCTTTGCACTTAAAGGTCTTGATGACTTAAAGAAGCTAGAGAGACAACGAGGATGAGAGGGGGAAGATGAACTGTAGATCTTCGGAAGATCACGGGATTCCAATTTTAGTAATCAAGATAACCGAGGAAAACCTAAAATCTCTTAAGACAAACTAACTAGCAAGGGAAAAAAAAACCCAACCCTGGCAGAGGGGCAACAATATCCACACTGCAGTCAGCAAAACAGGACAGTCATTTCCTCCCCGTTTCCCAGATTTTTCTGTCTCAAAGCATTTTTGGAGGCAAGGCAAATCTTTATTTTGACATCTCCAATTCTCAGACTATACCACTGCTACTTAGCGGAGATTTTGGCATTTAGCAACATAGGAAAAAAAAAAAATCATGATTTGCATGCGCTCATCTTGGCAGATGAAGAAAAAAAAAGACAAAAGAAAGTGCAGTGAGATGATCCCAAAAGCCAAGTACCCAGGCCTTGTTTGGGATTAAAGCGGCACTTCACAGATCAAATTTAAGAGCACATTAGAAGTTTTGAAGGGATTTTCAAAAAGGTCAAATCGATTTAGGCATACAAATCCTCATCAGAACCAAATGAGAACGTGTGTGTCCTGTCACATTTACGACGACATTCAAATACCTATAGAGGTCAGTCAGCAACAGTATGGATTTACAACAAAAGTGTTGGAAAGGGCACCTAATCCCCCTGACACCAAGAAATCATTCCGAGTGTCCGCACAGCTCAAAACATGCTTAAACATGACTGAAAAACCAGCCTCTCTTTACTCTCACGCTCTATGGAGAAGCTACTCAAGAAATTACAATCGTGTAAAACACAACAGTAGGACTACTTTAGAGAAAGGCTATTTCGACTGTTAATACTGTTTTAGAAACATGATCCCCTTTTGGGAAATTTGCTGTCAGACTTTGGCCAGGCAAGGGGAGACTCAGACCTTCACAGAAATGGTCTGGTTGTGACTTTAGCAAAGTCAGAAACCCACACGGTTGTCCAAGAGTGAAATTCCCGTATCGACCAAAGCTGTCCACAATTCCTGGAGTTTCACCCTCATTATAAATAAATCAGCTAAACTCACCCCAACTAGAGAAGTAAAACCTCTGTGGTCAAAATAGTTTGTCTCGAAATGCCTTCTGTCATGGCATGAATTCCAGCTGTGATAAAATTTTATGGGCAAGCTGGAGTTAGAGACCTTTAAATATGAAAAAACCACCAAACCCTATGCTCCTAAAATACAGGACTCCACAGAACGGACGTAATTTTTTTCCCGTACCGATTTCACTGGGAGCAGGTTGTTGTGCTAGGAAACACCATCCCACATCGTTAAGCAGCCTTCCAAACAGCTTCTTTCTTTCCCTGAAAATCCCCTAATTTCTCAAAAAAATTCCTGTATTGTACCTCCACCACTTTCACCTTCAGAACCTATCCAGAAAAAAGCCATTTGTGAATTAATTCCAGTTCTTTAGGTTCAGGACTCCATTATGCTGCACAATTGTTCATGGGCATCTGCTTAATACAGAGGGAAAAGATGCTGCTAAATTGGAAAAAAAAAAAAAATAGTAGGCCGGGCAGAAGAGGTGCCTTCTTCCATTGTGTGCGCAGTGCATTTTTGCTGACTATAAGCTCTCGCATGGCAGGAAAAAGCCCAAATGCCATCCTTGCTCTTGCTATTGGCAGCTGTTCTCTTATCACCAAAGAGAATTTATCGCGCCGCTGACAGATGCTGAGATTCAGAAGCCGGAGCTGAAAGCCAAAGGGATTGAATCAGAAAACAAAAATGCAAAAAAAAAAAAAAAAAAAAAGAAGGAAGAGCCCTACCAAAACAAGTCACTTCACTGCACACATCGCACATGCATCTCTCCATGGGGAGAGGAAAGAGAGCCTGAACCCCCCAAGGCAGATGTCAGGCATTCTGTTTTGGGCACTCCTGGAAGCCGCTCAGGCTTTATACTGAGGAGCGCACTACAGGAAACCACGGAGAACTTCACCACAAAAATCCTAGCCCGGACAGCGCGAGAAAGAAAGATGTATCTTCAGGGAAGAGGGCCTTGAAATCAAGCTTTCTTAGTATTAAGGTCACTCTAATTGTCAAACACGGGGTGCTTGCGTTCCTAATGCTCTCTCACAAAGCAAGTGTGTGGATCGGGGGTGTCCCGGGATTTCTGTTCTTCCCCCCCGCCCCTTTCAAAGGCTCTTTGACTTCCACAAAGCTACAAACCCTATTTTCTTCTGTGCAACTCCACCACATATCAACATCCAGTAGTTAATTTCATAGACGCTTTGGCTGCTTCCAAGAAAGGATGAGACAGGATCTACCTGTTTTTCATGACAAGGGGCTTCAAATATCTCTACCTCCTGATGTAGCTGTCAGTAAACATGTATTCTATACATGGCCGTTTGCAAGCTTTCTTTGCACATTGATACAGAACGAAAAGAGCTTTATGCACGTGAATAAACACATGGTCTCTGTGGTCATAAACCAGTGCCTATATTTTATTCACAGGCTTTGCATTGAAACATACTCCTGGACACAGTATTCTGAAATACACCTCCTTCTTCCCACCCCCAGGGAAAACACAACTGTTTTTATACCCAGGCAAAGAAAAACAGAGCTATACACAGCTTACAGCCGTAAGCACGATGCAAAGGAAGCCACGCGATACCTTCGACCAATATTCCCAAATATATTTTCTCAACCAAGGTCAGACTGATGACAGATTTCATTCCTGGGCACCAAAATGCCTTTTCTGGGAAACCGGGAGCAAGCCGAATTCTCCCACGGCAGCAGATTCCAACAGGGGGAAAAGGAGTCCCAGGGCACCTCCCATTTCTTAGCTTGCAACAAACATACGAAAAGCCAGAACCCCACGAACATAGGTCAGGAGGGAGGTGTTTTGCCGGGCACTTCAGAAGAAGAGGATCAAACACCGAGCCACAGCTACTTCAGGAATACCGGCACTGACCTGACGGGCACCGCTACAGGTCTGCAGGACACGGCACTGCCGGGGTGAGAACCCGATGCACGGTATCGGTTCCTCGTTAATTAGGAGGTCGATGCAGAGGCACCTCCTGGAGCCGGCGAGGATACCCAGCTCCTCGGCGGCAGGACGCCGGGCGGATAGCGCAGTGCCAGACTGACACCTGGAGGGAGAGCCAAGCATGAGCCCGGGGACAGGACGCTCGCACGGGAGAGGGACGCCCCTGCCTTTGGGAAGTCACCTGCCCCCACGAACTGCCTCCCATCCTCTTATCACCCACCTGCTGTAAGGAGTCTTCTCTTGTCCAGCTGGAGCAGTTCTGGGATGGGCCTGCTAGAAAATAGGTGAAATTGCGGGGGGGGGGTGTGAAATTCAATGTCTCAACAATCACCACCAAGAATATCTTCACCCTTTCCGTTTCAAAATTGAACAACTTTTTTCTTGCTCACATTTTCTCATGCGCATTTGAGATATTTTGCTTGGATAATTCTTCTTCCAAGTCAGTTGCCCCCTGTTGCTCCCTGAAAAAAACACAGCAGAATAGAGCAGGGCATAAAAAGATCCTGTCAGTGCTGCAGAGCCGATACCACGTAGTACAAATAAACTGGCTGTTCTTTCCTAGGTTTTCCTCAAATCGCAGGCTAAACGGTGGTTACAGGGTTATACTCCATGTGCCTAAGTAGGACATGGTACAGATACACTGCCGGACAATAAAAGAATGGAACTCGGCAGGGCACAGTTAGGGTTAACAAGAAACAGTTTAGCTCATCTGTGATCTCCTCTGCCATCCCTTTGAGAGCCTCCCCTACCTTGCTCTGCACAGGTGACTCTAGTTTCAACAGAATAGTATGGAACCTCTCAGGCACACTCATCTTTACCCCCAATTAAGCTCATCTGCCAGTAAAATTAGGGATACAGTATAGGAATTAGGGCAAGATACTTACTTACCCAAGAAGGTCAATTTAGGTCAAAGCTATCTTGCACAGATGGCTAATTTCAATCACTTACGCATACAACACAATTGTTCAATAAGCTCAAAATAAATAGTGTAAGTAATTAATTTAAAGCTGCCCTAATTGTTTCTCAATTTTCCCTATTAATTTAACCTATAACACTTCCCCATCAAAGCTTCAAAGCTTTAACTTAACAGCCAATTAAAGCTCTTTTATAAAAAAAAAGTCCTGTCAGCTCCCATTCCTTCTGACTGAACTCTTTGAAGCACTTGGGATTTCATTTAAATTGCACAGGGCTTAGAAACAAAGTGTTTTTTCCAGGTATAATGTTCTCAGTGAGCTAATGATTCAATGGACTATTAAGACTAATTAAGGTTTTAACTTGGTAGCAACTTTCTAAGCAGCATTTGGCTTGACCAAAGTGAGTCACCACTCGAGCGAACAATGAATCTCCTCATTTGTCAGGGGAAGCTGGCAAGAATGCGACTTCCCGAGCTCGCTTTCACCATGGCAGCAAGAGGCTCCTCGGGACAGTCGGAGTTCACTCACCTGAATTAACGCGGCAGCTATATTCTTATTCCTTTAAATGCATGTATCCGCATAAACATATATTATCTCCCTCATTCTCCAAGTGAGCATTGCAAAGAGAAAAGCCAGTGGGACACCTGTCAGGAAAAAAGATTGCCACTATGTAGACACCATTCTCGTTAGTTTGGTCCCGCTAGTTTGGTTCAGAGATTTTAGCTTCCAAATGCAGCAGGTTGACCAACACAGGACAGTTTCCTATTTTTAGCACATCTGATACGGGTCAGCTGGAAATTGAACTGTTCCTGCAGCACAGAACAGAAACATGGACAGCCGACGAATTATTTCCCTTTTGAGCAAGCTACCAGGTAACACCTTTGTGCCCTCCTAAGATTTTGTTTCCCACAAGCTCTGATGTCTGAATTCTCAGTCCTCCTGCGACCCCGTTACACGTGAGACTGGCCTAGCCATCCCCCGAGTATGGGCCAGCTTAGCTCTTCTCAGCACCGCCCCACGCCGCAAGGCGTTTTATTACACCTTGCTTCCCTGTGTACCTAACGCGACTTTGCTGTCTGCAGAAGGGATTCCCTGTGCTCCATCCTAAATATAGCCAGCAGTACGATCCGGGTCTCTCCCCTCCTGTCTCAAGAACTACGTCTACGGATCTTCTTTCAGAATGCATTTTCTCGGTGTATCTTTCCTAAATTATTCTTACTAATTTCATTAATAGTAAGCTCGGGTGGTGGGAAAAAAACAGAAAGAGAGAAGCCATACGGAAAGGAAGACAGAAATTAAGTAAAATAGGAATGAACCATTCAGAGACATGCTTCAGATACATCCCGGAAAGGTGAGAACACCAGGCAGTTTCTTAAAGCTAAGCCTGCTGAATTATTACTATGAACAGGATTCCTCTGGGTAACGGCCCAACGTCCTGCGGCACACGCAGGAGAAAAACGTACCCAGCACGCAGAAGAGCTGAGAGGGAGGGAGAAGGCATGAGGAACAGTCCGCAGGTCTGCAGAGGCAGGAGGAATACGGTTTTCAGAGCACTGACATTGAGATATCTCAGTGACTGATCAATGAGTAGAAATATTCCAGAGCTGCTGTTGACCAAAACCAACTTAATTTGGGTAACCAAATGGTGTAATGTGGAAATTTGGGGGTGATGTAGCACAGTTGGTTATGTTGCAATGTCTAGGATTTGAACACCTGGTCGTCACCGTCATTCTTGATTTCAAACGCCCATCACCCTCCTTCTTTTACTTGACGATACAAATCTCTCTGCCACGGGTCAATCTTTCATACTTGTCACACCATCTTGGAGAAATGCTCTCATATTTTGTTTAATGAGACAAAAGACCTTGAAGGAATTCTGCATGGCACGTTACTGGAGGGGAGGGGCAGGGCAGCTGAATGAGGATTACCATTCAGCACACTTATTTTCAACTTTGAAAACAAGAGCACAATGATACCTAGTGAATTACTTCTTTCTCCCCTTTTTTTTTTTTTTAATTCAGAAAAAAAAAAAACTTAAAAGCAACTGGCAAACAACCCACAACTTATCTTACTTAGGCAAAGCAAATCCTTTGGAAGAGTCTTCTTCACTACTAAGATTATTTGTTTCGGTACTTCAAAGAGTACACAGAAAAAAAAAAAAAGAAAATGCTAATAATAATTATTGCAGCGAACCAGAGATTGCTCTTGCAAGCTGCAAGTACGATTCCCTCAAGCAATGACAACCCTCAGCGCTTTTTAACTTCACGAGCATGTCTCCGGCCTCTATTTCAGAAAGGTTTGCATCGTTCGGGTCTGCCTGAAAGTAACGGCTGGTTCTCCCTCAGAAGGGTCCTTCTCCGAAAGCTTCTCAGAGCTGTGCACCATTTCCTCCGCCATGACAGGAACGTAACGTTTTACCGCAGATCTTAGGTTACCAGAGCCGTCACGGGGGAAGCAGTTATACCCACACCGACGGCTGCCAAGCAGGGCTGCATTTTGCACCAATTCCACCCGGTTTGGGGCACTGACGGACATCACCCCCCCACCCACGCGACAGCCTTTCACCCCAGGTGGAAATCTCCACCTTTTGAGACCGGCTTCCTTCGAGAGGCTTCCAGAAAAAACCC
>NW_008824905.1:1008762-1009173 GCF_000699105.1 Pygoscelis adeliae | reverse complement strand
CCCCTCCTCCCCCCGCTGGCCATCTACGCCCTGACGCCCGCCCTGCCGGCGGCCGGCGCCTCCCGAGAGGACTTCGTCATCTGCTCCGTCTGCCTCTTCTGCTTCCAGGTAGGGGCCGGGTACCCGCCGAGGCTGGGGAGCTTGCTCGGGGGAAGCACCTTCTCGGAGAAGGAGGGCGTTAAAGCCCGCTGACGGTGCTTGCAGAGCCATTGCACGAGTGGGACTGCGGAGCAAGAGGGGCTCGGGTCAGACCAGGGAAAGCACGTTTGAAATTGCATTGCTTTTAAAGGTAACTGACAGGCTCGGTGGTTGAGTTGGTTTTGACCCGTTTAAGGTATGGGAAAAACCACGGAGGACTGAGCACAGAGTCTGCGAAAAACAGCTGAATTGTCCAAGGCCGTATTTCACCGT
>NW_008824905.1:933447-1008733 GCF_000699105.1 Pygoscelis adeliae | reverse complement strand
CCGGACAGCATCAGTTGCTGCTGGCAAGGGTCACCCACCAGAACGTGAGAATCAGCCGTGGCCTGCTGCTGGTCGGGAATGGCGGCAGGGCTTGTATTCCAACTTTTTACCTTCTGCGTCAGACGAAATCTGTTCTCAACAGCAGACTTCCAGGGTGTCATCATTTGAGGGCTGAAGATCCTGTGAAGTATGCTGTCCCTAACGAAGCGTGAAGAGCCAAAGGGCGCTGTGTATATTCCCTAAAGAGTACATGATGCCTTTGCGTAGCTAGAAGCAGGGAAAACTCCTTTGCTGGCTTGGAAAGCACGGTTGTTGTGCTCTTCCCTGCTCCTGTTGAGGGTGGCAGAGAAACACAAAAGACGCTTCTCGGGGAAAAAATTTGACACCGGCCTACAAGCAAATAAGCAACCTGTGTATAGGAGTTTGATTTCTTGTGTGTTCCCTCGCTGAAGTAACTGGGGTGCCGGGCAGTAAGGGCGGATTTGGGCTTTGGTTTCTGCTGGTGGTAGTTTGGCCAAGCTGAATTCGTTGTCCCGCTGTACTCGTGCAGGTGTGGCCCTGCTCCCTTACGTACCGGCTTTTCGCTTGGCCTCAACCATCTAGGCCACAACAGCCCAATTTCCTGAGCTGTGCAACTTGGGGTTATCAAGTCTGGCAAAGTTTTCTGTTCCTTCTTCAATCTGCCAGAGAAGCTTACGTTAGTTTCTGTTGATGACACCAAGTTGCACTGCAAAACATGTAACGGGTCAGTCACATGCTCTACGCTTCAGAGTTCAAGCTTGGTATAGTCCCTGTTAATTTTTAAGAGATTAATGCGTCCTTGTTTCAACCTTTGTATAGGTCTGTATGCTTTGCTCAGTAGGATATCATCTTTTCTGTTGTCACCGCTCAGAGAAGACCAGCCGACGATGGATGGCATTGGATTATGCGGGAATTTCCATTGGTATCCTGGGCTGCTACGTGTCCGGCGTGTTTTATGCATTTTATTGTAATAACGTAAGTTTGAAGCACTTGTTCACGTCAGGTTTAGTTCCTGCGGTCTCATTGTAGTTTGCACGCCGTAGGAAGGGGCCTCGTTGCAGGGTGTCCACATAGAACATTAGCCAGGAGACAGAGATGGAAAGTGAAACGAGTTCCTTCTGACACCAGCAGAACTTTGCTTACTGAAGCTGTAGGCAAATTGAGGTTTTCTTTTCAAGCGGTCAATCACACAAGCCTCAAGGAACTATTGAAATTTATATGAAGGCAGGGTAAGCTTTACAGGTCCTGCCTTTGCCAAATGAGGGAGGCTGATTGTGGGATGTGTCCCCATCACACACAATTCAAACATCATTTCCCACTAGGTAGCTTACGTGAGGCAGAAACAAACTTATTTTCTCTTCATCTAGGAGAGGACAAGTAGAAGTAGTTCCCTTCGAGGCCTAGATTACATCCCTGTCTGCAGCGGATCCAGCGGCCGGGTAGTTGAGCAAGCGTGCTTAGGCAGAGGTATATTTAAAATGTTTTGGTGAAGGCGCTGCTTGGGATAAATGATGTTCTACCAGGTGTACCCGAGCAGTAGAGTCCCTTCCCCTCACTGTCAGCTGATAAATACGAGTCCGCTCGCTCACTCAAACCCCATCATTTGCGCTCGCAGCAGTAACAGGAGAATTGATACATCATTACAGTTAGGAATGTAAGCTTTCTACCCAGAGTTTACTTTTCCACATGATGAGAACACCCACAAACTTGCTTTTGTTTCTTTTTTTCTCAGTACTGGCGTCAGGTATATTTAATCACTGTGCTGGCAATGATCTTGGCAGTATTTTTTGCTCAGATTCATCCCAGTTACCTCACACAACAGTGGCATAGACTGCGCTCCATCATCTTTTGCTCAGTGTCTGGATACGGAATTATTCCCACCATCCACTGGGTTTGGCTCAACGGCGGCATCGGTGCATCTATTGTACAGGTAAAAGAAAAAAAGAAGGAACTAAGATTCCCTTTTGCTTTTTGCTTGCCTTCTTCCTTCAGACCTCTTACACTTCGGGACATGAGGGGGAAGCAACGGTAATTAAAATTTCTTGAAGCACAGAATTCTTGCAGACGATACGATCCAAATGCAAACACTTAGAAATTTATTGAGAAGCAGTAAAGAGGTTGAGTAGATTAAATCTGCTCTACTGATTTAAAACTGCACCATGAGAAGGAAAACTGGACACAAATGTGACTGAGCGTGTCTGCCTGAGGGACAGAGCAGCCTGTGTAGGTGGACCGCACCCTCGTTCACCCCAGGGCGAGGGATAGGAGCGAAGAGCTGAGTTGGCTGCGGCGTGGGAAGCAGTCTGTCAGGCTGCACCAGTGCTCTGGGCTGTCCGCCTCCACAGCCCGGGAGGAGAGAGGGGAAACAGAAGACGCTGATGGGATGATTATTTGCTTCCTCTTCTGTTCCCTGGGTTGGCAACAAAAATCAGTGTTTGCCTGCTCAGCCCTCTGTCTCTTACGCAATCCTCATTTAACATCGCTGTGAAGTTACTGAACTGTTTTCCTGTTCTTGTTTTACCGCTTAGAATTATGCTCTGAAAAACAAGCAGCACACTACAGCTAAAGACAGTAAAGTATGCCCCAAAATGAAAACCCCAGAAATCATTGCAGTTACCCAGGGACCTAACTGTGCTGAAGAAAACTTTTCCTTTTACATAGTAAGCAGTAACCGTGCACGTTCTTAGACTGGCCCTGCTGGAGGACTGTCACCTGGGGTGATGGTTTAGCCCAGTCCAGAGCTGCTGTTGAATGTGGAAGAGCAACCTTTATCAATATTTGTAGTCTTTAGACAGGGCACTTAACACTGACCTTCTAAAAATCAGATAAACAGTAGTTGTCCCCCCACGTCTTCCCCCGTTTATTTTCTCCTGGTATAGCATAATGCTAGGTATGGTACGTCAGAAAAATGCTCCACTTCTGATAACAAAACTTTCTGTTAAGGAAAACAAAAAGCAACTTGTGAATGAGTTGCTTGATTATTTACCATCCAGTATGTAGTACTCCTGTGGCTTTGGGTTCTGGTGACTGCAATCCCAACCGGTAAGTGAGATTTTGCACTGAAGTCATCGTTCTCGCTTATCCTGGCCACTCTGCGTAAGATCAGCATATTGGAAGACGTCCTTTTACTGACAAATGTCATGTCTGCTGCAGGCTACGGAGAAACACTTAAGTAGCTTGTGTATTGAAGCAGAGAGGTCGTGATAGAACACGTTTCTTCCCATTCAGATTTTCCCAAACTTTGGCGTTTACTTCCCTGTTGTATTTTGTCCATAGATAACATAGGCAGGGAGATAAGATTCAGTTTTGTCACGCCTTTTTCATCTTTAGGGACTTTTTTTTTTTTTCTACTTTTACCTTCTAACAGAATAGGAGAGCTTCCTTTTCTTTTGCAGGAGTTTGCTCCACGTGTAGTTGTCATGTACTTCATCGCTGCTGTAGCTTTTCTCTTCTATATTTCCAAAGTTCCAGAAAGATACTTCCCAGGTAGGAAATTCTCTTCCGGGTGTTTTTTCTGCAGTTAAGCTTCCTGCAGCGTCACAGTCCTTGCTGTGAGTCCTGAACGTCCTGTGAGAGAACAGACTGACCATATTCTACATGAAGTATTCTCATATGGAGTAAAACGTTGCATGCATTTCCATCAAAAGAAGGCAGACAATTTCTGATGAAGTTCGTTAAAGAACTCGCACCGTCAACCAGCAAGCGGCGTGTATAGTTGAGCTTTGGAGGAGACTGATTGCTAATTGCATTGCATGAGTTATTGCTGAATTTAACAACTGAACTCGCTTGCCCTTTTTCTTCCGCACAGGACAGTTGAACTACCTCGGCTCCAGTCACCAAGTATGGCACATCCTTGCAGTGGTGATGCTGTACTGGTGGCATCAATCCACAGTGTACATCATGCAATATCGGCACAGCAAGCCCTGTCCTGAGTATAGCGCAGACTTGTGAGTGAAGGTATAGCCGTTTTCATACTCGTGGGAATAGGATATTCTAACAAGTATAGGGTGAAATAAACCTGTTTTTAACTTACGATAAGTTTCAGTCAACCTCCCTAATTAGCTTCCCCAAATAAAATGCTGATCGGTGTAATACTTGCTTGTAAATAAAAAAGTAGTGATCTTGATGCCAGGCGCTCTGCTCATCTGTACCGCTGGACTGCATGAGGCTCCACGAGACCGCAGTCCCCTTGAGCAGAGTTTTAGAACAGGCTGGACAGAGGTCTGCCAGATCCCTTTCAGCTCTGTTTCACAATTTTAATAGCCTCAAGCAGTCATTGGTATTTGTTCCTAAGCAGCCTTTTCCTCAGGCTTTTGTCAGGTTTTCAGCCTACTAAGCATTGGTCTGGATTTTCTGGAGATCAGGTAAGAGTCGATAACTTCATGTGCATAGTAAGTGACTAAACTTGTTTCCCCCCTGTATTTCAGAGGCACTGCGATGAAATGTCTGACTTTGAGTGTCTGGACCTTACCTAATGAGCTGAGCTATGAAATTAGGCACTGAGGCAGTTCCTTTTCTGACTTCTGGACGGTCACCCGCTTGCTGGGACACTGTTAGTAGGCGTTTTGAAAAAACCAACAGCGTTGCCCCGGATCTGACATTCATTTCCTGTTCTGCAATCAAAACAGGTCTTCCTGCACTGGGACAAGGGAAAGGTGGGCTGTGACACTCAGCATTCAGATCACAGCACTGTTTTTTCTGCTTGGTAAACACGAACAACAGAAGTAATAACCCTTGCTAAGCTAACAGGCCCATATACAAGGTTTATCGGGTTTTGTTCAAGTGCATAATTAAGAAACGGCTCCTGACAGCGTGCTTGTAAAACCATGCTAACCGTGGGACCCGGTCTTGGATCTAAATCACAGCGGTACGGTGTGTTGCATCCTTCAGAGTCTTTGCCTGAATGACGTGCTTACACTTCAGCATCGGTTCGGTAACGTATAAAATTGAATTCAGTGGACTCTTGTATTTCTCTGGACAAGCTCTTTGTTTTTCTGGAAGATCCGCCATGGCTATACCTGCATTTCGGGTCTTAAAAATTGCCTCCCTCAATATGGGTAGAGCCATTACTTCAAGAAATTTCTCTTGATCCCCTGGGTAATTTGGAATTAGTATTCTAAAATATTTCAGGAGTAGCAGTAAGCCTGTGTGTTCATGTTTGTTACTATCTTGCAATTAGTAGAGTTGCTAAGAATTTTTTTAAGTTAATTAGTTTAACACGATGAAATAACACACCACGAGGACTGAACCTGCTGTGGCTTCAAATCACTGAACTTTGGCCTTTTAATGTCTGATGTATTATACTGTACTTGCCGACTTTGTTACTGAAAATGACTTATCACCGTAAGTGAAAAGGTTGCCTTGGGTTTTAGAATCAGTCGTGAAACCATCTCTTGCAAACTCAACACTGGGGAGATATGAAATAGACAGGTTAGGAGGTAGCTGTAGCTCAGCAAGATTAAGGTCAGTGGATGCCAGTTTTTCAAACAGGACTGGAATTATTTGGATTTTGGGGTTAGAGTCAACTTTTTTCAGTGGTTTCTGTATAGCAGCTGTGCTTGTGTTTACAGTTCAGTTGAGCAGTGGTAGCAAATGCTGCTGTTTCGCACAATCAAGTGTTAGCCAGCATTAGCCATTTGGAAATTACTCTGCTTGCTTTGAGATGTTGTTACGACTTCATCCCACGTGGTTAAAGTTTGGAACTGGACCTGTTGAAGGACATGATTGCATTGGCATGGCTAGCATTAGCAAGCGGGAGATACCCTAACTGTTTCTGCTTTGACGATAGGTAGAAATCTTCTGTTCTGGGATTATCAACTGTCGTAGCTGACCTCTCTACAACTGCCCTCGTTACCTGCAGCGTGGCCTTCAAAAGGGTCCCAGCATCTTCTCTCGTGTTCTGTGATGGTCTGACAACAGCCAGCTTACTACAGGCTGATAGGGGTCTTGCCGGATTTCAAACCAGCTGTCTTACACCTGAGGCTAAGGAAGAGACCGCACTGCCTAGCGGTGGGCGAGGAAAGCCTTAGGCAACCGTGCTAAAAGCTGCGTAACACACAAGCAGCCCTTACTGAACGGTCAGTCTCATCAATGCTATGCTATTGCCTCTTTCCTCATGGGAGGGCTTTCCCTTGATCGGATTTAGCTTACTCCGATGGGGGGAGAGGCTGGCTTTTTGCAGTACCCTCCTCACGGGTGGCAGGCTGCTGTCAGGTCCCCCCAGCGCTGCCTCCTCCCGGGGCTAAACAAGCCCAGCTCCCTCAGCCTTTCTCGTCAGGGGCGTGCCAAGGAGATGCAGAATAGCCATGGAAAGAAACTGTCAGGCATATGAATGCTCATCGGGGATGGAGAAGGCAGGATACTAACTAGAGGTATGCTGGAGAGTAATGCTAACTGTTAAGTTCAGTGGGTGGTTTTGGGGTTTTTTTTTTCAACTCCAGAAACAAGTAAAGAGGAAGGAGTGACTTGGCATTTAAGATTCAACTCCCAGACCTTTGAGCCTTTCAGTGTAAACACTGATTTTTTTACTTTTTTTTTTTTAAACTTGACAGCCAAGCAAGTTTCAAGTGCACTAATTACTACTACTGAAGCCTGACAAGGAACCTGCAAGTATAAAAGCTTGTGTCCAGTATTATGTGAACAATAGTATTTGAAGAATCTGTGTTTGTGTATTGAAAGCATACTGAGTTTATAGTTTGCTAATGTATTTTTTATGTAAACTCTAACTACAGTAGCAGTTTTCACTGGATAAGGAAACTGACTGCAAAGCTGTTCATTTTTATTACCCTGACAAAAATTTATCAAGCTGCATGATGGTCTTTTATGTACATACCGAACCTTTAAATAAAATTCAGTTCATTGGATGTTTACTTGGAGTAACACCATTCTTGCTTCTCACATAGTGAAATGACGGATGTGAATTGCTCAACCACACAACTTCTGTTACCTCCCCTGGGTTTTAAATATACAGGGAGACTGTCTCATTAATTATCAAGGCACAGCATACATGGGCAGGGCAGGGGTTCAGCCTGCACTATTCCAGTATCGCACGTAGTATATTCTACGAGCAGTACGTAGTGTTCTACGTGCATTTTTGGAGGAGCATCTCTAGGTGAATCTGCTGATGAACTCAGCTTTGCAGCCTACCACCGTTAGATCTGGATAGTTTCCAAGCAGGGCCTTGTTTGTGGAGCTCCGGCCATTTGGAACAACAGTCCTCTTTCCCACCTCGACTTTGTAAACATGCTTTTGCCCTAACAGAAGTAGTTCAACTGCATGCAAACAGCAGTGATAAGAAATCAAGTGCTAGTAGTTACACTGCAAAAACAAAACCAAAAACCCTAGCCAGAACTTTTTTTAACTGTTTTTGTAACGTAGGGGCTGAAAACTCACCAACCCTCTATCGGAGATGGACCAGGCAGAAAAGCTCTGACCATCGCGTACCCTGCTTACGCATACAGCCTGCAGCAGGCAGCTGCGCCAGCCAGCAAGGATGACTTTGCGCTCTCCATTACCAGCACCGGTTCTCATCCTCTCCTGCAGCACACAGCCAGCGCTCGCAGAACATTTATTACCAGTAACCCTCAGAACTGCCCCAAGTCCTCTGCCTCTCGCCTTCTGCCAAGCCTTTAAACCACAGGCAGTGCGCAGATTGAAAAGACCTCATTATCCATTAAAAACTGACTGTTTACATCAAGGATTTAACAGCCACCGTTGTTCGTTTTCGTTTAAGCTGAGGCCTGCAGTTGAACTGTATTTGCTCGTGGATTTTCTTGTAACAAATTAGACTGAAACAGGCAATAGACAGAAGAACCAAGAGCCAGGACATGAGCTACGATTTAGTAACCGAGTGCCGCTCCATCTTTTCTTGACCATTTTCATGCTTACTTCAGCTTATCTAAGAGTAACATCAGTACAAGCAGCATCCAAAAAAACTGCTCTGGTAAACCACTGGTAGAAGGGGGTCAAATCACATTAAAATTATCTCTAGAAGATTAGGTGCAGAACTAAGTCCCCGCAGATAGCATTGTGAACTGTACTTAGCATTTTGGCTACTGAAAAGGGATCAAGCTTTGGTTACCGCCTAGGAGTCGGAATGCATCCTTTCAGAACCGTTCTGCAGGAAGCGTTTAGAGAGTAATGATGAACCTAAGGAGTTAAAAATAGTACATGATCAACAGGTTTTTAAGAAGTCGGACAAAGACAGACGATTGGGCAGCGAATACAAGTAGTTTCAACATCTTCAAAATAGTGACAGGAGCCTACAGCCACAAAAAGCCAATCAGCAGAAGCAGCGTTGCTTATAGTGAGTAAACTAAAGCCTAAATGTGAATACTTAATAATGCAATGTTTAAGGAGATTCGCAAAGTCACTGTTATCACATTTGTTTATTTAACAACTGCAAGTATTTTATGACATACATCAGTTCACAAAAAAGTTAAAGTTCTCTGTTTAGTGGTACACAAAAAAGCTTTAGAAACTTGAAGTCTAACAAGAAATGGAAGTGTAGTTCAGGAAAGTGCACTTAAAAGCTGAATGCCAGCAATTTTAAAATAGTTTTTATGCTCTTTAATATTAGGTGATGCCTTAGTCACAAATTTAGCTATACACACGATTTCCTTGATTTTCCTTTCGAAATAAGCACTACAGAAAAGTAACGCAGCAGCCACTCTTTGCACTTTTTTTTTTCTTTTCCAGCTTTCACTCATATTCACTCCCTCAAGTCACGTGAAAGTGATTGTGGCTGCTGTGTTACTCAAAACACAGCAACTCCAAGGGAGACATGATGTGTGCGAGCATGTGTATATTTTATATATACTTTTCATATATAAAAATACACGATATAGTATAAAAAACTCCAGATAAACTCTTTTTCTCACAGTAGCAAATATATCAACTTATTTTCACAGTACTTGGTTTTACGAACTGGGACACCCAGAATGATTAAAAGTTACTTCCTCCAAAGCTGGTATTCACGGGTCCCACATTACGCAGGTCAGCCAAAGCCATCGCGCACATCTCAAGGCTGTTTGAGAATCTGCAGAGAAACACAACTATCTTGCTTTTCTTTCCATGACCGCAACCATTAAGGGCTTCTTAGTACCTTTTGACAGAATCTCTCTCTCAAGCAGCTGCTTCTAAAAGGCCTGTGGTTCAGCCATTCAACACGCTGAAAGAAAAGCTGTAAAAATCAATCGGTATTGTCTGCTGGAAGGGAAGCGTCAGTTCCTTACCATGCCATTATTTTCTTCACAGACAGCCTGGTACACGTCTAGCGCAGCAACGTCTTTCCCGTATTTCAGGTAAGGTCATGATACACTCCATGGCAAGCACACACATGAGCACGCACACACACCAAATAAAGGCAAAAGGATAATCACGTTCCTCGACAGTACCACATTTTGTCTCTTGAATAGTGGATCTTAGCTGAAATTAAACCCAAACTTGGGTTTAGTTGTGTATAACCAATACATGCCACGCAAAGTCAACTTAGCAAGACATACTAATCTCTCTTCAGTCACAAGATGAAATAATTTTAACTCTAGAAACAAAAAAGTTACTTTTATGCAAAAACCTGTTTTGTAACTAGAACACAAAGAACAAGGTTTATTAAGGCCATCAGAAAGCAAATATCATCTGCCATAACTCATATGCAGCCAGAGACATTGTGCTAGTTTTAGAGTAACTTGGGTGCACAAGTTGCTTTTATCTCGTCTCTTAGTTTCTGTGTACAGTCTCACTTCGGCTTTCCTGTACTGTAATATAACCACTTACGGACCCTCTGCCAAAAACCAAACCAACCCACCACACAAGGAAAACCCGTAGCGCTCCCTCAGCCTTAAGTCTCAGGGTTAACAGAGAAAAGCCAAACACGCTTCCTTCTATTCTTAATTTACCCGAATATTTAGGCCCACACTAAGTCTGCCGATGCACGGCCTTTTCCCTGTGTGTCCAACAGCAAACCGCCTCTCCTTTCAGGCAGTGGAGCTAAGCTCCAGTCCCATGCGCCTTGTTAACCCTTTTTTCTGGCACCAGACGGCCGAGCAAGCCCTGAAGTTGCTTTTCCACCAGGGAAAGCAGCAGCTGCGTGGCTTTGGCGAGGACTAGCTGCGTTTAAGAGCGCGGGTCAGTTGCCTGTTGTTTTACTCTCGTTTTGTTTCCACCCACCTGCCCCATTTGTCCTAGCATTCTGTGCCAACAGCTCTTTAGGCAGGTAAATTAGCAGTTCAGAAACAAACTGTAGGAAGGCAGATCATAAGCACATGCAGAGGGAAAAGAAAGTTAACCTGAGTATCAGAAAATGCTACACAACTTGGCGTGCGCTTCTTACAGCCTTTGGCACAAAAAACCCAGGTGAGAACAGTAGTAATAAAGCCTAAGAAACTGCTGTGCAAATAGAGTTGAAACATTTCTACTCATAACCTCCTAAGAGCTTAATTTCTAAGCCTGAAAAAGGCATACTTAACCAAGCACAGCTGTAATATTTCACTTTCACCCTGTGACAAAAATGAAAACGAGGAAGATAAAGGTAATGAAGGTATACAGATACGTATAAGCTACTTTCAAATTCCAGGACTAAAGGAAGCCATCTCACATATATCCAAGGGAGCATTTTATCAAACCACCCCCCGAAGGAGTCAAGTGACTTGTATTTAACAAGTTGTTTTCAACAAATATTGTAAGGGATCCACCCCCCACCCTCACAGATCTCAGGACGGCTGTATAACCTGCAAGAACCTTTGAACAAAAATGCACAAGCCTCAATATTTCACTTTACCTCCCGTGAAAGGGGGGACACACACAACCATGAATGCTTATGTCCTCCACGTATAAACATCTGATTATCTACTCATCCGCATTCAGTAGAGCAGGATATAGAGTCGAGACAAGCAGAGGAACTACCTCCTTCCACCTCCTCTTTAGGACTGCCACAGAAAAAAGGCAGGTAAATTGGACCGTCCCGAGTCGTACTCGCTCTGCAGACGGCGTACGTGGCTTGGCACAAGTTGCAAGGCAGCAGGGAAGCCATCCCGCCTACACACAGCTCGTACTTCTACAACACGGTAACGAAATCTTTGTCCTCGATGAATCTGGTCACATCACCTTCCCATCACCTACTGGCACCACTCGCTCCCAAGCTTTTAGCCACGTCTCGTGCACCTAATGTCTCAGAGGTACTGCGCAGCAGGACAGGAGTCCTGCCTGTAAGGCTTCGTGGTGTGAAGTGCAGTTTACCGGTACGGTAGCGATCAGCTTCTGCAAGCTACCTGCTGCTTACTGCTTCCGTTCTGAAACAAATCCAGGTTCAGAGAAGTTTCTTCAAAGCTCAGTGCATTTAGGAAAACTTTCTTATAAAATACACTTAAGTACAATAATATATTCATGACAACTTAAAAGAACATTAGGTTACACTCATTTCATAAAATTATTATTGTTTTCAAAAACAACAGGTTTGAAAGAATACACATTTTCTTTGCAATAAAAATCCAAGAGGAAAAGAAAAGGTATTTTCAGACACAAATCCCAATTTGTAATCAAATAAATCTGATGGTTGCATCTCACAGTCAACTGTTCAAGTCATCTGAAATACTCCGTACGTGCCAGACGATTTCCTCATGTAAACCAGCCTCTCTTCCCAGCGTACTGAGTAGTCTTCAAAGTGCTGCAAACACTGGCTGCATCCCTGCTGGTTTACTCCATACATTCAGGCTTTTTGTCTCGCAAACCATTATATTCTCTGTATCTTTAGTTTTAACTCTGAACTTCCAGTTTGCTATTTTACATTAATGGCACTTACTGTTACAAAAAAAAAATTGAACCTTTAGGCACACACAAAAAAAAAAATCTGCCTTTCCCCTCTGCAGCTGCATAGATGTCTACCAGGTCCCAAGCCATAGCCGTGCTCTGGAATTCTGGGCCACAGCCCCTCGAGGGCTCAGCTTCTTTATTTTTATGATTAATAAAGGTAGTTTTCACCTAGGAAGCAAAGACTCAACTATTTCCAGCAGATCAATCTGGATATTAGTACATTTTGGTTCTTAGGTCTACTGCAACTGAGATGCCAAGAACCACCACGGTTCCATTAGCCTACCTGTACGTATGGAAAACATTTTTCATGTGATCTCTCTGCCCATCCCCCTCCTCCATTTCAGCACATCACAGAGGACTGAAAAGGCAACGCAAAAGTGCAAAATGACAATACGTTTCAGGGCCCAAAGTCAGTGACAGACAACGAGTCATCTCCGATTTCTCTTTTCATTCTGGGAGCCATCTGTCGTAACAAAATGATGCTCCTGGTTTATTTTTTCTTTTTTTCTCAAAAAAAAACTCAATAGAAAATTACCATCATTCTAAATTTCATCATGCAAGTTGGCCATGCCTTCTTGAACTTGAACAAACTGTACAACCCACGTCCCTGTCAATTCAACCAGATAAATTACTCCACCAGCTAAACCCTCTATTAAGTAACTCAGAGAGGTGGAGGGGGAGAACCCATTGGAAGCATTTACTGTTTGGAAGGAAACGGAGCTGCTCCAAAGGGATCTAACTCTAGCGCCTGTTGCTGCTGGCTCTGCGCGCTCTGCACAACCAGTTCTGTGAAGGGGACTGCACCAAAGTCATCTGTTTTCAGCCCCTCACTGCCATGAATGGCTCCATGCAAAGAGCTCTGCCGAGGTCTACCAGCCACTACTACTGTACCGTGATCCCCACGGTTGTCACCAAGCCCTTGATGCTGGGGATGCCGCATCAAGTCCGGTGGGTGGAAGGGTTTGGCTCCAAAAGGATCCAGCAGGCTCTCGTCTGTCTGCAGGGGGTTGGTTCGATCTTTGCTGTCAGTCAACGCAACACTTATGTTCTCTTTGGAGTCCGAGATAGTCAGGAACTCGTTGCTGCTCTGCGAGTCCCTGCGGCCTGCTTTCTTGTGTCTGCGGGCTCTCTCAGGGGTGCGGTAGCTCGGTTTCAATGCTTTCTTCGTGGTGGTTGGGGTGCCGTGGTGGCGCTTTCCATTGTTCTTCGAGACCTCCTGTTTCATGCGCCTTTGGCGGGAAGAAAGTTTCTGCAGGTTACGCTGCTGCTTCATCTTCTGCTGCTGCTGACTCCCTGTGATCTCTTCAAAAGGAACCAGCCCAAACAGGTCCTCTTTACTCCCACCGGTCCTGGGGAGAAGGGAAGGCTGAAACGGGGTGCAGCCAAAAACATCGACACTCCGTGGAGAGGCAGGGGAGAGCAAAGGCTCAGTTCCCACCACCTGGCCATCTTGCTGAGACACCTTTTTGCTGAAGGGGGCTTTTGTGAAAACATCAAAGTCATCCTGCTCTTGGTTCAGGGTGGGAAAAGCCATCTGAGAAGAGACATCTTTGTCCATCTTCTCTCTTGCCTGAGGCTGCAGAGTAAAAAAGGGCACTGCCCCAAACACATCAAATTCTTGGCCAGGGTTGACCTTGATTACAGTACTTGGCACCTCAGGCAACGACGTATGCATTGAACTAGGTTCTTTGATTTCACCGCTGCCCACGCCATCTCTGAACCTACCGCTTAGGAGCCCTTCCGCAGATTTTTGCTTGGTACGATCAGAATCGGAGTCAGAACTTTGCTTCTCTTCCTCCTCTTCCTCCACCTCTTCCTCAGAGTCCATGAGGAGAGGTCGATGGCCTAAATTCTCTGGTTCTGTATCATTGTCATCATTGAAGTCTCCATTCTCTCCTTGCAAGACTTCTTCATCCTCCTGTTCCTCTTCTTCCTCACTGCTCTTGGGTGAAGGAGGATCAGATTCAAAATCACTCTCTGACTCATCACCACCTTTTGTCACTTGTCCCTCTGCAGTTTTCCTCCCTGGCCGGGGATCTCTAAAAGCGTGGCTCAGTTTTCCAGCCTTGGTTGGGGTCCCCAAGTTATTTCCTTGACTGCCGGCTGAGTTATCTGCTTGTTTTCCAGGAGAACCTGCAGGTCCGAAGAAAAATGGAAAACAAAACTTGAAATACACTCTTAGAGTCACCACTTATTCCGCACACGCCATAGCCACACATACCAAGAGTTGATACAAACATATATTCTGTACTTAGTAAGGGAAATGAGGTAAAATCAGATTTAGTATTTCAAATAACACTCAAAATTGATCACTAGTCAGACCTTCTAGATTTACTCCTCAGGCACAAGATGTCTAGAAATACAATACTATATTTTTTAGGCATGGAGGAGGGACCAATGGACACAGGTGAACTCTGAAGCCAGCTTTGTAAACACACTCATTATGCAGCCGCTCCTCTCCAGGGAAACAGGAGCCAGTGTGCTTTAAAGATTTCAAGTTGGTTTTTTTGGTGTTTTTTAAAAGCAGACTACCTATTTCTTGAAGTGGTTGTCCTTTGAAGGTCTGCTCTGACAAATTTATCACTCTAGTCATAACAACAGTCAGCACAGGCAAAAGAAAAGTATTTAGCAATTTCAGATAATTCGCTTCAGATCTTGGGTACCGTTTTACAGCAACCACAGACCTCAGAGGGCTCTGCTCCGCTGGCCTACCAACAAGTCTGCTGTGCAGTTTCTGTACACCAGAAAGCAAATGCAGCTTGTTGACACACACATCCCTTAAGGCTGCCTTTTGAAGAGGTTCTCCAAGACCGACCCACTGTACTAAGATTTTTACCATGCCGTCAGATACGTGTAGCAATACTGACATATTCAACATAGCTTCAAAAAGGAAACAAATGCGTGACACGCTGTTAGTGCCCAGTCTTTCCACTCCCAAGCTTTTATAGCACAAGACAATCCTACACAACATCTCCAGGATAATTCGGTTCCTCTAAGGTCTATGGAAATTAGGGACTGGGCGAGAGACAAGTTGTTTGTTCATGTCCAAGCTGCAGGGAAGACTACATGATGTCACGATCTCTCTGTCCTGCCCTCGAGGGCACCTACTCCTTACAGGAGCTGAACAAGTGGGACTTGGAGCCTGCTAACAGCCACAACAGAGATATGGGGACTGGGTGTTTTTCCCTCACTAGTGTGTTTTGAGGCATACAAAGGGCAACAGACAAGACAACAATCCCTACGGGGAGATCACAAGGTAATCGGGTAACACAATGTCACCGTTTAACCCCAGCTGGCAACTAAGCCCCACGCAGCCGCTCGCTCGCTCCTCCCCTGCCCCGCTGGGATGGGGGAGAGAATCGGAAGGGCAAAAGTGAGAAGACTCGTGGGTTGAGATAAAGACAGTTTAACAGGTAAAGCAAAAGCGGCGCACGCAAGCGAAGCAAAACCAGGAATTCATTCGCTCCTTCCCATGGGCAGGCAGGTGTTCGGCCATCTCCAGGAAAGCGGGGCTCCCTCACGCCTAACGGTTACTGGGGAAGACAAACGCCATCGCTCCGAACGTCCCCCCCTCCTTCTTCTTCCCCCAGCTTTATATGCTGAGCGTGGCGTCATATGGTGTGGGAGATGCCTCGGGCCAGCTGGGGTCAGCTGTCCCGGCCGTGTCCCCTCCCAGCTTCTTGTGCCCCCCCAGCCCGCTCGCTGGTGGGGTGGTGCGAGAGGCAGAGAAGGCCTCGACTCTGTGTGAGCACTGCTCAGCAGTAACAAAAACATCCCTGTGTTATCAACGCTGTTTCCAGCACCAGTCCAAAACACAGCCCCATACTAGCTACTAGGAAGAAATTCAGCTCTCTCCCAGCCAAAACCAGCACACCTAACTGTATGGAAATGGAGATTGAGGGACAAGGATGTTTTCCAACACGTGTCTTGGTTTGAAATACTCCCTCCCCCCCATCAGGACCAAAACTGTAATTTGGACTCATAAATCCCACTGAGAATTAACCTTGGTGGTCACTGCCATTTGGGCATTTGAAAAGGTCTCTCTAAGTGCTCCCCCTTGGTTTCAGCAGAAACAGCCTCTCTCCGTCAGGGCCTTCCCCACAAATAATGCCAACAAAGCACACACCGCGATAGCAGCACAGAAGAGCTTTTACTTTTTTTTTTTGAAAGGAACACTTGCCTTGGCATGTCAAGCCTATCCTTAGAGAATGTCTTTTTCTCTAGTGACACTGAAGGTCCACATTCATCCCCTTCAAAACTCTAGTGTAGCAACTGAGGCAAAAAAAAGCTATTGCTTTAACTTCATTTTAGAGAAGTATTTTCTTGTTTGTTTCTAAATAGCATCTGCCAGCTCAGCTTCTCTATGGGAAGGAAATTGATCTATTCCTTTTACTCCGACTCGATCATACCCACTATTTACTATCTGACAAACTAGAGCTAAGAGAACAATTCACTGATGACTCTTCCGTGGGGTGGTTGGCTTAGAAATACCGGGAGCAGTAAAAACTTTGCATCAGTAAACAAAACAGATAGCAAGAGCACACAGAGGAGTTAAGCCTGCATAGTGCCACTGGTACGGCACTCAGACTTAGGCAAAACAAGTTCCTCCCTATGTCGGAGCCCCACTGCGGCACAGACATGTTTTCAGGAGCGTAACTGACCATGGGATTTCAATTTGAAGAGAATGAGTAGGAGGAAAAGCAAAACACTTGGTCTCAGCTGGGGAAAGCATATTTGTTCTTGAGATGTCCTTTTCTCTAGGACACAGATCACATGGCAGCCACGCTGCTTTCAAAGTGTATAATTGAACATGTAACGGTAACAACAGCAATGATAATTTACCTCTTTGCAGACAAAGAGCAACTACCGAAAATTTGTGTGCAATGCTTAGCAAAAAGGCTATATTACAGTCACTCCAGGCTGAATATTATGCGGGTACCAACCTTCAGATGGGGACCAGAACAGCAAAACCGACTGCATTTCTGCTTGCGCCAGCGAGGACTTGGACTGACAGCCAGTTTATGCTTGCCTAACGGCCACACTGAGTTCACTTTTACCTGGTGAGGAACATCCACATACCCCGCTTCACAGCCTTCACTAGTGAGATACCGTGCAACAGACACAGTACAGCCCGAGTGATGGGTACAAGTTTCTTCCATCTCTAGTATCTGACACAAACCTGGGGACAAGGGTTGCTCCTCATTAAAGCAGTTATTAACAAGCTCCATTCACAGTGCTGCGCTAGATTGCTGACCCTCTCACCTAACCCAGATTAACACCTTCCATTTATGGCTTTGTTAAACAACTGTTGAAATTTAATCAACTCCATGTGTTCACAGGATTGAAAAAGCCGGAGGTGGATGTGCGCGCCAGTTGGTTCTCTGAAAAAATCTTCAGCCAAAATCCAGCTCATGACTCTCTTGTTCTTGTAATATACAAAATTTCTCAGATAATTTTTCCCTTCACGAGGAAACTAGCATGCAACTTCCAGGCCAAGCCAGATTTTTTTATTTCTATGCTCCAGTTTAGACCAGAATATTTGGTTTTACAAGAGCAGCTTCTTCCTTTTTTTAAAAGGAATTAATAGCCCATTTCTTCATCCAGTAGCCATTTTGCTCTTTTGCAATTACACTTAAAATAACAATGAAAATTCTGCAGCAATATATTTTATGTATGGGTTTAAAACCAACATGACCAGAATGAGTAAAAACATCGGGTGATTAGGGCTTTGTGCTGTTTCTTCTTTGCTTCTGGTATCAGATTGCTTCTTATCTACTATAATTTTAAATACTACATACTTGCTTTACCCACTAAATTAGAATCTGGATTATTTGGCTGCTTACTTTAGATTTCCCAAAGGTACAGCCTTCACATTGCACTATATAACCCCCTACCTTCCAAATCCTGCTGTTTCCAATATTTACTAAAACACGAATGTTAACATAAATGCAATTAGATTTAAAAGGAGAAGAAAAAAGGAAATATTTCTAGGTTAGATGTTTACACCCCTTATACAACAAAAAACCCAAACCTTTTATGTATGTCAACGCCCACGAGTTGACTCTCCGAAGGAATGATTATACCTTTGTACGTAATTTCCATATGCAGAAAACATTTTATAAAATAATTTTTTTTAAAGACAAGAACTGAACTACAGTATATCTAGTATACCTGACTTTACAAAAGTTTTAAATATTATTTGCTAATTGCTGCCACAATCACACTCACTGGAAAACAAACTGCAAAGGACACCGACAAGACAAAAAAACCCCAACCTCAACCAACAGCTGCTGACTGGCTGAACAAGTCATTTAAGCCACACTACGTTTAGCACTCAGTAGCAGACCTCTCTGGACAGAACATAGATCAAACAGGACTCGACAATACATGGCAAAACACTTAAGCAGTTTCCCAAACCACAGTCAATGTATCAGCACTGGCATACAAGCCATTCCAACGTCTCTTAACAGACCCACCTGTAACTGTTATTCTTGCTGACAATACACAGCGAATGATTTTGGGAATCAGTCATCCAGACAACCTAGTCGTTAAGGTATCTGTATTAGCATCCTAAATTTCCTTTCTCAAGTCTAACAACTACCAACTCTAGAAAAACCGGGATGAAGTCAGGAACAATTCAGTGAGCCATCCCACTTGATGGAAATGGACATTCTGTAGTAAATACAGAGACCGCGTGCTCGCTATGTACGAGGCTGTGTGTTCTGTTCACATATTTGGAGCTCTGAACCACTCTTCAAGGAAATGCTGAGCACATTACTCATTGAGAGAGACATGGAAGGTGCTCAAATAGCTAGCAAGAGTATTGAAAATTTGAAGTACTTCATTTTTACAATACTTTCCACACAGCAATCTGTCTTGGCACTAGTCAGTTTTGTGGCCTCTTGTTCTACTAAGGGCAACGGGGCTAAGCCATCACACACTGAATATAGCATACAACACCCTTATTGATGGCAAGAATGAAGCAGCACACAGGAAAAGTAAACTTGAGCCTGTGTATTTGTGTCTGTCCCCGCACACGAGAAAACATTTTCTGAAATATCTCCATTCGGAGGCCGCTCCAAGATATTGCAAGCGTATTTATTTTTCCAGCTATAACATCATCACAGCACCCGGCAACTAACTGCCAATTAGCTCATCAGCTTCAAACCCCTCATTTCACCACAAATAATTTCTGAATCGGGTTTCTGAATTTCTAGCTCTTTAGCCCTGACATTGCTCCTCATCCACCATCTCCTTGCCAGAGTTACGAATATTACTACTTTACCACAGCAGGAAACTTGTTCCTCTATTGTGTACAGACTCAGAATTATAAAAAAAGACAATTAATTTCGCAGTGATTAGAAACTCACAAGCTAGACTAACAGCTCAATATTATTAAAATTTCAGAACCAGCATGTTATGACCCTACATGCACAACTTCAACAGGAAAGCCAGTGGCACACGTCCGATGACGCTGGGAGCGGCAGCTGCTCCTGCTACGTAGTTTTGAAGAAAGCACTTTTATTTCTGAAGCATTTAAGGAGCGGTGACCTCACTGCTCCCCCATTTGTATCTTTCAGGAAAGAGCGAGTATCTTGCTTTATTCTTCAGTTTTTGTCGAGGTCCTGTAAACAAACAGAGCCATCTGCTCCAAGCAGACATTCGTCTAAGATACTAGTCTTAAACACTTTATAGTCTAACATAGCCAAACTAACATAGCCAAACTTCATGGAAGAAACCATCTCTGCCAGCACCTTCTTATCTGCAGTGTCTTTGGTTTAGTCCCAATAACAGGGAGAAAACTGCAGCAGACTGGGGTCAAAACCAAACCAAAGAAACAAAAATATCCTCCGTAGAGCTATCAGTTTTAAACCCGTGACAGGAATATTTTGTTTTTCTACACTACAGTTCCCCCTCTTTCACTCCTCAAGAAGTTAGCAGACTAAATAAATACGAAGAGCACTACCAATAGGCACAGTGCCCCAAAAGAGAAAATTCCCCGGTTAATGACAATTTAATGCTCTGGCCAAATAGATTTCAAAAATTAAGTGTTCTGTCATGTTGATTTCATGCAATCTTCTCAACCTAAACTGCTGCAGAGACTGTTCAGATATATATTTATAAAAAAATGCTGCAAAATGCGGAGTAACATCTGTTTGTAATGTACTGTTCAGATTACTACACTTCTGATCAGGTTTGCATTTTGTACGAGACAATTTTCTTCACTCAAATGCAAGCCAGGTGGAACATCTTTAATCATATAAGAAGATCCCAATCTTCAAGGAAATTTTCTGTTCTGATGTTCTTTTTCGAGACATCCGATTATAAGAGGATGAATTCCCTCTAACAACTGCAGTAATTACATGCCTTCTGCTGGTTCATCATTTTAGGGTATTGCGGGGGTGGCGAAAGAGTGGGCTGTTAAGACCTTTAAGCTTTCTTTGAATTGGTAACATACTGCCACCATCATTTCAGAACAATTTGCCACATGTCAGGACGAAGGATTACCAGCATGCTGCAACTAAATCTGCACTACTTCTTTGACAACAGCCAGAGCAGCAGCTGCTGAATATTGTAATGGATTTACACTGCTTACCACCTTTATTTTCAGTAAGAATAGAAGTGGGAGAAGAAAACACTTCTGCCTGGCATCTGTTGCTTAGATATTCTTTCAAATCATTAGTCTACAGGTTGAAGTGTGTCATAAAAAAGAAAAGAGGTGAAAGGTGACTGTGATTGCTCTAAGCTTCAGGAAAAAAAAATTACAAAAATAATCAGTGAATCATTTTGAAGAGAGAAAGCACGCCACCGGCACAGCCCACACATAATTTATTCTTGTGATGTGTGATTAACTTCAAGTTATTTTGGAAGCATTATCTTGAAAAGCTGAAGTCTAAACATTATGTTGATACAGGGAAAGTTCCTGAACCTGCATTCGGCAAGTAGTATGAATACCTGAAACCATAGCCAAGGAGAGGTTATGAATTAACATAAGCAGAATTTTCAGTGAGTACAAATATTGATATGAACTTATTTTTATTGCCCAGTTACCTAAGTCTGGAAGACTCTAAAACAGCCATATCAAGTTGCAGGTCTGGGCATGTTTTAACAAACAATTCAAGAACACCAATTGCTGAAAGAACATGAACCGATGGTATGAGCTGTTTTGCTGTTGTAGAGGAAGTTAGATCAAGTCATTTTGTTTCTCCTGTTCTCATGTTTGTAATTTCTTGTTGAATTACAGCGAGTTGTTTCATTTAAAGCTCCAGACTGCACAGTAGTCCAAGGGCTCCAAGGCCACGATACAGAAACTTGCAGTTACTTACAGTAACCAAATGAATAGTTGTCACGCACATTTCTTCATGCCAGAAGAACGCACTTCTCTGCTGTAACACAGTGAATGCTAATAATCAGCTATTGCAGCAGAGTCCTTTCAGGGACGTATTGTGTCCAACTCTGCAGATGATTTCCATTGTGCTGCTATCTGGCACACAGCTGGCTGGTTTTCTGCCAGATCCACACAGCTGTGACTAGCAAGCTACACACCACAGAAGCGCTCTTACTCCAAGACCCATAACCGTCATTTAAAGACACTACCAAGCCTTCGAGTGCAGCAAGTCTGGAAGTCAAAGGGAAGCCGCTACAGAAGCAAAGTTGCTTTTATTCCCCATCTCCGCACAGTGAACATGCATGCGGTGACTGGGAAGGGGTTACCTAGGTACGTCAGAAGAAACAACAGTGACTTGATCAAGGAGTGCCATGTCTACAGTACAGAAGATGAGCTTTACAAACATTCAGTAGAACAGTTAAATAGATGACCTGAACTAAAGCCTTATCCCAATACGACAAAAGCCCGAAGACAGCTCACTGAGGTTGTCCACAGGAACAAAACACCTAGCAGACAGCTTCAGGTCAGCACTTGCGAAGAAATTCCAGTCAAGGTTTCCCAACATCTCCACTTCTCACACAGTCCATCTGTATAATTTTGAGAGTTACCTCCAATCTTCTATTACTTCTCTGAATTCCAGTATTAAGCTGAGGGAAGCAAAAGGCAATCTAGCGCACTTCTATCCCAGAAAGAATTAGTGTAAACAAACGTAAGATGGCAAAAGGCCGCCGAGTACAACTCCGCAGCAAACTGTACTATATTCATGACATTTCCTTCTTATAATTTGAAAATAGCAGAAAATGTGTCTCTTCTGAGTTTCTGAAACACTCGACTTGATGTTAACAAAGGATGTTACAATACAAGCTGATTAATACACACTTGAATCACAAGCTTCCATTCCAAAATGCTGACCGCAGGAGCCAATTTTTCCACTGCCACCATCCAGTGTTTCAGGCCTTCAAGAACCGGAATCTGTTTTCCACATGTTAGGTGCCTGTCCTAAATGCCCCATTACTGGCTTAGCGACTGTGCTTTCTTCTCTCTTTTCATAAAAAGTTGGCAATGTTAGTTTTGTTTCTATCAGATTGAGCATTGGAATTCTTTCTCAAGCCAATTTGCTTTTCCAGCCATCTCAAGTTCTAAGCCATTACTAGTTTCCACAAACATTTAGGCATAAAATAGCATGTATACCAAGTTTACACGTAGTACCTGTGAAAACACTTTTAATAGGATATACACCAAGTGTGAGTAACACTAAGTGCTTCTACACTGTTTTCCTATCAACTATAATAAGATGAACCCAATAATATGTTAGTTCAATTTCACACAGCTATTTGCCCTCTGCATAGCATGTCAGGTGACATACATGTCGCTGGCTCTCCATTCCCACCTGAGAAGAATAAGCACAGAAGCTCTGTCAGATGAGCAGCCTTAGTCCATCCAGTTCCAGGTTCTCCTTCCTGGTGATCCTTGCCGCAGCAGTGGCCTGAAATGCACTCAGCTCCACAGGGAAAATTCCAAGGGCTCACAACTCTCAGCAACCCACGGTCCTTTCCAGCGATAACAGAAGATTTCACATTTCGGCCTCTGCATCTCCCTTGCCCTTGCACCACCTTCCTGGACACATGTAAATGTACCTGATAGCACTTATTTTGCTGGACTAGCAGCACCTTATGTTAAGTTGTTAAGTCAAAAGATGATACATGATCTTCAGCTTCTTGCTGCTATCTCATATCAGATGATAGAAATTAGTTACTCATTTAGTCAAGTGCTGCTTTCAGCAAAGAACCCTTTAGCCTCTGAAACAAAATAAATATGGTGGGGGACTCTACGCAGCTACAGTCCACATACAACAACATTTACGAACCTGAGACCTATGTCACACAGTAAAAAAAACAAAGCAAATAAAGACCACAGTTCCAGCTAAAAAAGGTTGTTAATACAGTAGGACACAGCTTCAATAGGAACCGCCACTTTGCAAGAAAGTAAAATTTTCTTTTTTATTTTATATAGTCTGTATTGGTAACATCAACATTTCATCCCGTAATTCAAGAAGTCTAAATTCAATAGTCAGAAACCTGGGTGAATTGTGATAACACCGTCTACAGTGCAAATACATGTTACAATAAGGAAGTGAAACTTCTGCTCTAATTAAAGACAGTCTCTCACCCAAACGCTGGAATTGCACTCAAGGTATTAAACCTCTGTTCCACTTTCTATTCCGTCATCTTCCCTTTGATGCCCTGAGTAAGGTACACATGTGGTTTACTTCTCGGTTAAATCTTTTACAATCACACGGAACAAACCAGAAAGAACGTATTATACAGAAATGTTAAGTACAAGAGGAAATTGAAATATTAGGGACATTTGTCAAGTTTGTTCTAGAAAGCCCTCAACTAGAAATAAAATATGTCTAAGTCAATACCATTCTCCTTTTCTTAGTTGTCTGACAACACCTCATTTCAAGACACTTCAAAGAACAAGTCCCTGAGGAAAACAAACCAGCTTTTAAAAGACTTATCTTCACATTTAAAGATTTATCATATCAGATTTGTTTGCTAAGTGTAATTCACTGTTAACACAGAATTAAAAATATCTTCCTTGAAATCAAGCCAGTATGTACACTTGTTTAAATTCAAGTTATGAGTCAGTAGAAAAGACTTGAAAAACATACAATTTTTTTTCCAGTGAAACAGGCAACAGTTCACAACCAACCCAACATTTCTGAAGCAGTCTGGCTTTTCAGCCATGACTGAACTCCCCCCCCCCCTTGAAAGAAGGCATCTCCCATGGTTTTTTAGCATGTCAAGAATTAAAGCTTGGATTCTAAGTAACAAAAATATAACATATGACATAATACAGCGAGCCCACTCATTACAATCTAAAATACGTTATAACTATCTGAGAAACAGCAGTGAGCAAATACATTTTTAAGACCTAAGGTGAGAAAAGAAAAAAAAATAATCCCTAGACACAAGGGTATAAATACTCAAAACAGGAGACTAAGCACCCGATAGTCACCATGTCAGATTAAGTATAACTATTACTGTGCATTTTGCATGTGAATTTAGGCTCACCTATAAAACAAAGCAACCTCTTCAATGAAGACTCATAAGGCAAATCCTTCCCAACTGCCACCTACAGAGTGCACTTACAGAGCAAATATTTCTTCACTTAAGAATTGCTTTCACATTGTATTGAACTACTGCATATTAACAGGACGACAGAAAGTAAGCTTGTCCTTTCTGAACGAGCAGAACAAAGAGAAATGGGTAACACAGTAGTAAGCCAAGCAGAATTACTTCAAGTCTTTCTAACAACAGGGCAAGATATGGTGCAGAGGTATTTTACAAATTGTCTTGCACTATCCTGTTCACTCTTCACTACATATAGTACAAGAGCACTTGTGAGCACTAAGCAGTCCTAGTAGACCATCTTCGGGAATACAAGATGAAAGCGAAGGGAAATATGGATGCTAACTTAGGTTGACCCCAAGTGATTTATTTTAAGGCATGTTACCTGAGCTTTTGAACTTCTGTAAGAATAGTTTAGAAGTCCTATTAAGGCACCTTTATCACACAAGCACTCTCAACAAAAAATTTAGGCGGGTGCCTAAGTGGCTCCATAAGTAATTGAAGCTCTTTTTACCGTTTAACTGTCACGTAGGCTTTAGTTCGCCACAGGTACCAAAAAAAGTTATTAAAGTGCTGATCAAGCAAATGTTGAAACTGACGATTAAGTTGCAGGATGATGCAGTTTCACATTCACAAGTCAATGTTGGCATACAACGTTATTTTTACTTCCACCCAAGGTAAGAATAGCCAAAGCTGAACTGAAACACAACACTGAAGCCCCCCTCCCCTCCAAATGTATAGGTAACATAATATATTTTGTTCTTTTTGACTCAATTTGTACCGGAACTATGCATTAAATGCAGCAGAAGCTTACAATCTTAACTTGGCTGGAGAGCTGAACTAAGGCAACAGCACGAGTTGGAAGCCGACTACAGGGAAGTAGTAAAATTTGGTCTTAGCAAGTAATTTGCCTTTAGCAGAATCACTTCTGGTTCTACGCAAGTGATTCACACTGCACTGGTCCAATGTGATTGCACTGCAAAGACTACGTAGTCTGTACACTGTACAAGTAACAGGAATTGGATGCAGAAGTATTTTTTAATTGGAGATAATCAACATACTCAAAATATCTCTTCAACCCATCTACTGTCATGAGGCAGCCGACACCTTTATCATTCTTCGGTCATTTAACTGGAGGTACATAGTCCAACAGTAATATACATATATATATATATGTACATAGGTATACATATATATGAGGTAGTGATGTTACAGATTTAACTTGCCTGGGAGAGAAATGAAAGGAACAGAACCAAAGGGATCTTCAGGAGGATTTTTCTGTGGAGCAGAAAGCAGCTCCACATTCTTATCTGAAGATGTTCTCCTGTCCACCAGCCTGTCTGTAAAAAACAAAATGAAACAGAACAAAAAATAAAATAAAATAAAAATGGCAAGTCTTATGCCTACGCAAAGCTATCTACTGTACGGGGTGAGGAAGGAATATGGTCTCAATTAGGTGTTTTTTCATGTTTTAAAGATATTCTACATCTTCAATTCGTACTTCTTGATTTTTCGGGAAAATTCACCTGCAAGAACCTAATTGTTATTCCCTGTCTCACCAAAAGCAGCATACATTTGGTGATGGAGTGCTTTAAACGAGGATCTCAAACATGTTATGTGCAGCCTATGCGCTCTGTAATAGTAACTACTGGTCCTCTGTGCTCTTTAGGTTTTGAAGCAAGAATCACTACGCTTATCTAAAACACCCAATCATTCATTTTATTCAAGTTTTGGCCAGTCTTTGCCACAAAAAGAGAAAAGTTGGCAATCACAGCAAAATAGCTGGGAATACTTTTTATGAAACACGTAACATCTATTAGTAACAAAAACAATTTGTGTCATATAATATAAAGAAACGTAGTGTCTGTTTTGTATGGTCTTCAACCCTTGGGAGACTGATTTTTTTAATTTTTTTTTTCTTTTGTTAAGAGACATACGAAATATCTTTAACACAGTCAAAAATTCAAAGCGCTAGGAATGGTAAATACAAGTTTTTCTGTTTAAGCTCTTGTTCTAACATCGCTGCCAACTTAAGACCCAGATCATCCAGCCCAACCACCACACCGCAACTCAAGAGACTCCAGCAAGGCCCATCAGCCACTTGACAATACCACTGTGACGAGGTGTTTCACCTTCAGCTAACATCCTACATCCTCCATGCAGAAGACGCAGCATTTTGCTTTCCCCCTTTTTCACAGCAAGCAGCTGCTCTTCCAAAGAATTTGCAGCACAACCTTCTTGACAATTTGCCACTGTGGAGATGCAGCTGAGCTGTGCCCTAATTACGTATCAAGCTACCTGCACATCTTCTATTCAGTCCTTCAATACAGCAACCAGGAGGCTTTACTAAGACAACCACCAGGGACTAGACAGCAAGCTAATCTACTGCAGACAGATGCATATTAACCCTGTGTACAAAGCCCAGGAGTTTTGAAATTACATGCCAGTTTTCACAGACAAGCATCCTGTTCATATTCAGGTGTCCGTAATGCGAATTGTGTTACTCTTACCTACCATTAAGACTCTCCAAAGCAATACAAGCGCGAGCTGTTCCATTACAGGCAACCCCTACTTAAAATATAATCCCAACTGGGGGCTCCTACTGCAGGAGATTAAGTAGTTGCTCTCACCTCAACATATACATATTTAAATAGGCAGAGGCTAACCGACCTGAACAAAATTAACCTTCAGTGACAGAGCCATGCAGAAGAGAATACTAGCCGAGATGCACACAAGACTAGCAGCTGTATGTTTTGTACCATCGGCTTTGAGCACAAAGACAAACAACTACCAAGCATCACATTCCACAGCAGGACTTACTCCTGATTCTGAACAGTTATACCCACACTGCCTTCTTTCATCAGGGAGGAAGTGTTTGGTTTAGGTTTTTTTTTGTCTTTTGGGTTGGTTTGGTGTTTGGCTTTTTTTTGGGGGGTGGGAGGGTGTTTTGCTTTTTTTGTTTGGGTTTTTTTTGAGTTTTGTCTTACAAGAAAGGTATGTGACCTTCAACTTGCATCTTTACAAATGCAGATTGAGTGAGGGATGCTTTTGTTGTATTACCCCTAGTGACTTGCCTCCAGAGGAAAACAAGTTGACCGCTGCACAGTTTGCAGGCAACCAAACTCTAGAGTAACTTTTAAGGGTGCAACAACTTGAACTACCCTTTGGAGAGTCCTTGCAAACACTGGCATGCAAGACTATGCAAGCTGAAGCCCCCCGATGATGATCAGATGTCCCAACTTCAGCAGCAGGGCTAAGGTTAGCAAAAAAACAAATGGATTGAAATGCTAACCATGCAAGAAAAATTAGGTCAAGTGAGTAAATACAACATTTCAGCTCCTCCATGGCACCTAGGCATATACGTACTGGGATACATTTCCCTGTAAAATGAAGTTTAAAATTTGTCAGTTCGTCAGATCTAAGGCTATTGCAGAAGGATGAGCCATTTTTCGCATCTTCTGAGGCACAAGTGTCATTTGTCCACCTCGTAACAAGATCCACTTCTCTTTATCAGAGAGCGTTTGAGAGAAAAGAGGCAGCAATGGTTTCTCCAGCTTCACACAAGCACAAGTAGATTCAGTGGGACGGTCAGTATTAGACTTTATTGTGCTTCAAATGCAACTTACTTAAAATAAACATCCAAGCTTTTTTTCCCCTCAGTGAAGAATCATACGAATGCAGCCCAGACTGCTGCCAGAGACACGATCGTGTGCCACAAGGCACAGCGGACCCTTCCACAGAAAAGGGCCGTTATTTAAAACCACAAACAAGGAATCCAGCTGTTTCCATTCAAGTGACAGTCCCAAGATTCCTCAGGAGGCAGCTCTCTCAGGACTTCCTAAAGTACGAGAAGCACTCGTGCACAAGGAAAACATGGTAAGAACCACAGCTCTTTCCTGCACAGATAGTCTAGGTAGTACCTTCATACTGTACGCACTGCAAAGGAGATGGGCACAGAGCTTCGTAGGCTTTGCACCCACAGGCGTCTGTGCTGAAGCAACAAGATGATTCTGGGCCTAACAAGAACCTTTGTGCAATTCAGTGTGAAGGCTGCGCTGGTATTTTTTTCCGGTGAGAAAGACGACCCATTTTCTTGGCTCCCAATTCTGCCCAGATTATTAAGTGGTTACAGGAGCTCTTTTAAGAAATCCTTTTCTTCACAGCGTTGTCAGAATCCCAGCATTACGTGTTGCTTCTGGACCATCATTAATACCGATGAAAACAACAACAACAACAGAGAAACAACAGTTTGCACAAGAACCAGGAATTCCAGCCTGTAACTCCGTTATCGCAGTTCTCCGCAAAGCAGCTCAGTTCAGAAGTCTTCATTCAATTGCACATTACATTTCACTGCAACTGTCATCTTTTTAATATGACAACTTGCACAAAGCATTAGCAAGGTATTCTGTTCTATGAGTTAGCTCCCTTTTTAAAGGGGAAGTGATTAATCATCACAGCAATACCCATCCCTACATGCACTATGACATTAAGCTACTAAACAGATGAAATCAAACAGTAATGTTAGCCTGACAAATTATGACATCTTGATCCTCTAACAAAGGCTGTGTATATTTAATTACTCGTCTATTACTATCATTAACACAACAGCTTTAAAAACATTTGACAGATTTAAAAATATTTTTAATTTCTGTATAAAGCATCAGCTCAACAGTACAAACCAGGCTTTTGCAAAGTGGAAAGAAACGATTTATGTTTTGAATGCTGCTCAGCACCACATAACATGGCAGAAAGACAAACTTACATAACACTGTACATGAGTTATGAAGTACGGGACAGCAACCGGGTTCAGTTAACAGAAGGTATAACAATTTATCAAACCTGTACCTTCAGTTCTCCTCCCTCTAGATGACAACATGATTCACAGTAAACTCAAAAACCGAGCAAAAAAAATTACTTAGCAGTAAACAGCAGTTCTCTCCTAAGAGATAACCTACATCTAAAGAGAATTAAGCCTTGATCCTTAGGATGCATCTGAGGAAATTCCAGGAAGTATTATACAGTTAAAGACAATTTTGTAGGTATAAGCCTTAATTGTACAATAAATCTCCCAATTTCTCATTAATACACCTAAGTTTCAGGAAGTACCAGTAGACAAAATTAAGTATAAACATTTCTGCTTTGACTACAGTAAAGGCATTAATAAGTCCATACGATCTTCGGCACAACATCCTTAATATCAAAAAACAAACTTAAAAGGTCTTTGAAGTCTTTGCTGTATGTATCTGTGTGTACACACAAACACACATACACTGAGATTAAAACTAGCAATGCTCCCCCTCCCCTGCACCTCTAACAGAAATCAAGCCAAAAGGCCTAAGAAAAGCTGTAACTGCATCTCATGTTATATATAAACAAGCCTGCCATCTAGCGTACTACTGCTCAAGCAAATAATGTTCTTATTTTTATTTTCATGTTTTCTGTATTCAAGTGACTAAAAAACCCTAATGCTTATAATGGTTATTAGTATGCAAGCAAAACGATGCTGTTATGTTTCCTTTTCTGATACAGCATATGAAGTTTATTATCACATCCAGCTCTTCTGTGCGTTGAATTATCTTTACTAAGAGATGAGCAAAAACATGCCTAAGTAGATTTAGTCTTTAAAAACTTCAGACTGTTTTCACACATCTAGTACAAAAACTGGATAATGGAATTATAGTAGTAGTAAACTGTTCTTTCTGCTGGACATTTAGAGACAGCAGTTAGCGGCATTTAGCTCCAAGTTATACTAGCCTTTACTAAATCTAACTGTTGGCATGCAACTCAGCATTTTCACCGCAAGCGTTGTCAAGCACTGGAACAGGCTGCCCAGGGAAGCGGTGGACTCACCGTCCCTAGAGGTATTTAAAAGACTTGTACACGTGGCACTTAGGGACACGGTTTAGTGATGGACTCGGTAGTAACAGGTTAACCATTGGACTCTGTGATCTTAAGGGTCTTTTCCAAGCTACACGATTCTATTATTTTCTATTTCCCCAGCTTACTATAACCAGCCTACTGAGCTACGCCAGGCAAGCCTATTTCTTGTATAGCATTTTCCAGCTTTTAAGTAAAGCCACTTGAAATACGTCCTTGGTTAGTATCTTCTTCTGTACTTACATTTGTTCAAAACACGTGGCTTAACCAAATCACTCTCATAAAACTTACCACAAGTACAGTCAGCAGTCCAACAGCCAGTTAAAGATTCTAGAAATGGGTAATGTTATGCTGACCTTTTGGTTCAAGCTAACCTTCTCCGCATTCAAGAGTGTGTTATTTCAAAAGACTTCTAAGGCTTCATTTGGAAGCAGCATGCCTAAAGATATTCAATTCCACTGCTAATTAAATTCCAATTCTAAACTTGGATTCAGAAAGGATACTTTTTTTTCAGCTGGTACGTTATCAGGAATAAGTCATTTTACTGTAAAATGTGTGCAGGCTACATCCACATCTCAAAAATAGGAGTCTTATTTGATCAACACAGGATACAAGTGAAAACAACCAACTAGAGTTTCACAAAAAAAAAAAACCAGTCACTTTCCTTAAGGATTAACAGGTAATGCGCGCATCTTGTTCAGCTACATTTAAGGACACAGAAACCCAAGAAGAAAAAGACTCAGCTGAAGGCATAGTTGTTTTTTTTTCAATTACTTGAAATTCAACTTTACTGCATTTTTATTAGCAAGGAACTTGCTAATAGTCAGCCCAGTATATACATTCTGGTTTTTGACATTCTCACACCTTACAAGTCTCACTAATAAATCTGATCTTGACAAAACCAGTTTTAAGAAGAGCATCTAATGAGCATGTGTTAAGCAATTAAGAAAAGGAAGTAATTCCAAGTAAAAACCATCAAGATAACTGACTTCAAGAGAAAAGGTTTATTCAACTATTGCCATATCAGAACAATAAAGCAGCCCTTACATGTAGCCACTCATCAAAAAGGACATTACAAAACATTAACATAATGTAATAGATCAATTTCTTTCAGGCATTTTCAAAGGACATATCAGACCCACAGAATCTTCTGCTCTGGTGTGCAAGAAAAAAGCTGCAAGGGAAGAAAGCAAGCAGCCAAACTTTTCTTCCTTTCTGACAACATACCTCTGCTGTTCAGAGCTTCTTGACAATCAAGGTGACACAAGCAGTATTTAAGAGCTAAGTTATTACCATTTCTGTAGTATTTGAGCCAGTAACTACCGATATTAGACAGCGAGTTCCTATTGCACACATTTTCAGAAAGGGAAAGGAAAGAAAGAAGACAGGCCCAACTCTGCCCTCAAATGCTCAGAAAGAATTTTCTGTACACAGACCGCGTGGCCCTTCCACAAGACAGGTGTTGGAACTGCTGATCAAGTACAGAGCCCTTATTTACTGTGAAGCAAAATAAGCCTTCAAGCGTCCCTTACTTGATCTTAGCAGGTCAAATTCTCTGTCCAGCAGCTCCTCCTCTGTCAACTTGGAAAAATTGTCCTCTCCAAATGGGTTCCAGCCTGACATATCAGGTGGGTTATTGATGCTCTGCTTTGGGTAACTGGCAATTGCTTCAGCATCAGGAATACCTGACCTGTAAAGTCAGTTCATGGAAACAAATCAAGAGAAACATTACCGGGCTGTTTAGCAGGATGAAAATCTACGACATGCTTCATTATGCCGAAATACTACATACAAGTAACACACATGCATTAACAGCTTATCCCAAAAGCATCTGAAAGCTAATTTAAGGGAAAACAGATCACTTGAAATACGTGGTTTGTTCGCATCATTTCTGTATGCGATCCTTGGACTTTTCTTTTTCAATTCATTAATTGTAGCCAAAGCACAGAATCCTTCATCAAGGTGACACGCAAGGGCAAAAGCTGTATTTCACCTGTGGTCAATTCTATATCGCCGTAGGAGACTGCCTTGTTTTTCTCCAAAAAAAAAAAGCCTACTAAATACGTTTGAAGTTTTCATAGGTTCTCCTTATTTACAAATTATTTTTTCTTGGCAGACACGTTAAGTGTCTTCGAATCCTACATCCATCCAACTGATACAATTAACTTAACTAGTTGACATCACAGCTTCTGCTTGTATTAGTGTTATCTACACAGATAAGGAAACCTTCGACCAAATGCGTTTTTCCTTTCGTGCACCTTATGGCAAATTACGCCTACCACTTCTCTGTCTGAAGCAGACTAGAAAAGCAGCTATCAGCAAGTTACTGCATGCTAACAGCTTCTCTCTCTCTATGCCTAGCCAGGCTCTGCAGGCCACTCCTGCAGCCCAGCTCCACATGGAACCATCTCTTCAAGACAAGAGAAAGGGGAAGGGGGCTCTTTCCTGTCAGCTCGGGTGCTGCCATCCCACAAGACTACTGGCTCTTTCTACTGAGAGAAGGACAACATGCCATACAACGCGATGCACTTAGTATGTCAAGGGAAAAGAAACTCATCACCCCCCCTTCCTTGAATACAAGAAGTCATATTTTTTGTTTACAAGATCAACCTTATGCATCGCAAACCACTGCTAACCTGCAGTCATTGACTTTAAGCTCAACAGCAGGATCAAAATCTTCAGCCAAACACACAGGGGAGAAACTGGAACTATACATATTTACTTCCAGACTGGAATGATTCCTTTCAGAAATTATTTGTGACAAGAGTACTCTGGCAATAGACCTGACCGAAGTACAGCTGGTAAGTCTCAGACACGGACACAGAAGTGCAGGACAATGCTCTCTGCTAGGGATTAGACTACCTAATTGGCAAGATGAAGCCAAACTGGTCACCGTGATAGATGATATTCTATCAATCCAGCCTACAGCAGGAAATTGTTTTGCCTTTTACTCTTTCAACACACTGTAACCTTGAAGTGACTAAGAATGACAGCAGCACCTGAAACATTTACGTCACACTATTAACTGAAAGCCTGTGTCAAGACTGCCTTCTCCGAAGACTGCAGCATTCCCCCAAGTGCAAAGGACTTCGCTTTCAATATAGTATAGTAGGAACCTATATAAATATACAACCTAGTTCATAGCATCAGTGAAAGCTGACAAATCTGTGCTTTTTTTATTTTTAAATCAGAAAATGAAGGGTGTTTTATTCCACACACTGTTTTTCATAAGAATTCACGGGAAAGTCATTATTTATTTATTATACTTTACTAAGCAAGGTAAGTCTGCAGGCCCCTGCAAAGGGACCATATCTGTGATGAGCTGTACTCCATCGTGTAACATACTTAAGTCAGACCACTGATCAATAGACACAACTGTTAGAAGCCCCAGCAAATAAATGCCAACTATAAAGCCCCTCTTAAAAGAGTGTTCGAGGTGACTTTCAGACGCCCTTAACCTCATTCAGCATAGGCTACTGACCATCCTAAGCAAAGTGGTCAGCAGTCAGTTTCTGGCATAAGTCCACGAACAAGCGAAAGTGGAAGACAGGTTCTTTAAGAAGTTGTACCAGGCTCATCTGTTAACAAGTGTCCCACCCTCCTCCCAAAATATCCTTGACCACTAAACAGCAGCCATCCAACTGCTTTAAGTAATACCTTACTATTGAAGCAAGTAATTCCTGAGGAAAGGATTCAGCAGCGCTCATCGCAATTAGGAATGTAAGCAATAAGTAACCCCTACGTACATCTGTGTCAGAATACTTGCCTGCTTGCAGGGTAGAGAGAATCTGCCACTGTTCCAGCATGCACTGGAAGTGACCCAGAGTAGGAAATTAGGGCTGGTGAGAAGTCTTGTGGAGAAATGATACATTCAGGGGACTGCGCCTGTTGCGACTGCTGTTGCTGCTGAGCAAGCATCTGCTGCTGTAGGAGAGCCTGCTGATACTGCTGCACCTAAGTAAGATAATGATCACGTTAGTAAAATTCACATACGTCAGTGTGAATCTCTTCCGTTAAGTAACAACACCAGCCTTGCAGCCAAATGCACTAACCACCACCACGCTCCAGAAAAGACTTGGTAGCTTCAGCAGAAGCAAGAAGGCAGACCTGTCCATTACACAGGTGAAAAGAAACTGCCCTAACAGGTCAGTGATAGCGTGTTTCTCTTCCGACATTTTAACACTTAGCTTTTTGTAATTATTGCAGCCTAAGTATATGCTACTGCAGCACTAAGAAGTTACTTTTCATCATACCCTATTCTTAAATATTAATAATCAAAAGACAATTTCTCCTGACTTTTGAAAAACAGATTACGTCAGTTAGCTTTCTTGTTTTTGAAGTAGAAATTTAATGCCACTGTGTCTTCTATCGCTTTGTAGCATAACATACGTTCGTTGCTGTGGTCACTACTGGAAACCTTAAGCACCAATTATGTTTCAAATTAGTATATACTTACTTAATGAAGTTTAGGATATATCCCATCCAATTAATACAGCAGTGCAACTCCAGGTAAGCTTTTGCAACCAAGTTCGCGGTTTTTTTTTTTTCCCCCAACTGAACATCATTTTAGATGCTGAACTTCACGCTATTTACCACATCCACAGCTCATTACAACTGCTCACAAACTTCTCTTACTGCATCTTCACAACAGACTTAGAAACACAGCATGTATTTTAAGATTGTACCATCTACATTCCATTCTTGACATACCATAGCAGGATACTGAGATTGAGAAGGTTGCTGCTGGTACACAGACTGCATCAACAGCTGCTGTTGGACCATCTGCTGGTGCATTGCTTGTTGATACTATAGTTGAAAAGAAGAAAATAGCTTTAGGAAGTCATGATCCCCCCTTTAGGAATATCCAGATATTTTTAAGAAGCATCAATTAAAATATCACTTCTGTGACTGAATAATGTTTTTCAGTTAAGACACCACATAACCAAGAATCAGCTTGCAATTCAGTCAGTGCATTTTAATGACTGTGTTTGGTAGCTTTTCTTTCCCCCCCCTCCCCCCCCCCAATTAGTACTAGCCTGTTTAACAGAAAATTAGACTGTATCTTCAGCACTGCCTTTCCTAAGGCACGCCAATCAACACCCCGACTTTTGCTATTTTCTCCAGTGCTGAGCCCCTTTGGAAAATAATTCAGCTGTGCTTTAAAGAATCGTATGTCTCAACGTGGGGAAAAAGAGGAATAGCAGTAGGTGTCTCGGACAGGATCTGAAAGTTCTTGTCTGACCTAGCCACTCTTCTGTTACGTTTACAGTTATTTATGCTACGCGACTTAAGCAATTATACTTGACAGTATGGAAGCCGGACAGCGTTAGAATATGCGGTATCCATGAAAAATCTGGGTGGACACGACGACTACAAAAAGGAAGCTCTCCACTGATCAAGAAAAACTTAAGAAAGCAAAACCTGCAAAAATCCTACTCAGATGGTGTATATACATCCATCTACTGCAAGCATAGCATGGTCACCTAGATAACTCATAACATTTATCTCAAGCATGTTTACACATACACAAAACCTTTATTTGGGCCACACGGTGATGATTCAAAGCAAGCTGGGATTCAGGATCAAACTGCAAAAACAGGACAAGCAACTCGCTAGGATAAGCATTACAGAGCCTATGAAGAGACAAATCAAAAGTAAAAAGAAGGGGCAGGAGCCATGATCCCTTTCTCTCTCCTAGCAGGAAAAAGCCAGGCCACAACAGCAGAAATGTTTAACTAGCACGTGATTCAAAGTGTTATTAACAAGCATAAAGTGTCTCTTAGAAATTTGTCTAACAGATTTGACTCGTACCTGCTGAATGTAAGCATCCTGAATCGTAGGTTGCTGCTGGTGGCGATGTAAACGGTGTAGCTGCTGTAGTCTCCAGTCCCCCTGCTGCAGCTGTTGGAGAACTCTGTTCTGCTGCGGGGGGTGCTGGTTGGTCCCTTGGGACTGTAAGATTTCTTGTCCATTCCCTGGTCGCGTGGTTCCTGTGGTAATTCAGACAACGCTGTTGACATAACCATCTCTAAAGTTTAGCTAGAAAGCTCCCTGGCAATTATTCTCTTTATTTAACACTTCAGGGTGAAACAGTTTATAAACTTCCCTTCCCAGTTTGACAACTAGTACAGCTGGTAGAAAGTAAACTTCACTTCTCCAAAAATACTTCTAGGCCTGACAATGCAGGATTTCTACTTCGGAGATGCAGGAAGCTTCGTTTCATCTTACAACAGAGGAAGCTGGCTTCAAGACTTCTGCTCTACTAACATAGAAGTTGTAACTTCTAGTAGCTCAAACCCTAACCCTCAAAGCACGCAGGTTTGTATGCATACAACACGTACAATTTTTAGGGGAACTATTGGCTCACTTGTCAAATTCCCTTAAACAGAACACCTGATTAATTTTGCCATTCAATTGTTTTTACAGCCTTTTAAGTAAACAGTTACTAACATAAACCAATCTCTCTTGCATGCTGTATTTATTTTCTGAAGTGCCCAGACATGATCTGTTTCATTGTCGTAACAGGAAAAGCTTTCCAAGTTGGATGTTATTTGGATCCTGTCTAGCCAAAGTTGTTCACACCTGGGACACAAACATTCTCAGTGGCCTTTTGATTGGAGGCTTACCCAATATGACCACTAAAGCTACTCTTCCTGTACTGTAATAGACACGTAACATCACAAAGTGCAACTAGGAAAGTAGTCAAGATATAAATGAAAACTATTTAAATGAATACTTATCAGACCCATAACTCTCTTTGAATGAGATAAAGGAAAACTCAAAGGATTTATTGAAAACCCATTTCACACGATTGAGCCTCCCTCAATTACTCCTCCGTTGCCCCCCATTGGTCAATCATTGGCCAAGTGAAGTTTTTAGATGATTCCAGCCTACAAATAATACCAACGTATTGTTGCTATCTCATGACTTACCGAGGCACAGGGAAAATATTTTTGCTACTACAATGAAAGCAGCTTGTTACAGAAGAGCTCAGTACTTTTCGTGAATTATTTGAAAGTCAAAACCGAGCATGAACTTCTCTCACAGTCTGCAGTGGGGAAGTTAGTTCAAAATCAGTGCTAAGCACAAAGAAAAAAAAACCTTCACTTCTCAACAATTTGCATTTAGTTTTTGCGGCACCTGGTCAAACTTATTACTTGCACATTTAGAGTCTTTCAGGAAAGATGAAAATTTGGGTTTTGGCATATAAAAAAGCAGATGAATTTGAGTTTTAAATGTTATCCCTACTAGAGCAAGAATGAAGAGAAATATGAAATTGATTCTTCATTTATTTTGGTCCATCCTTAGACTTTAAGTTACCTTTTTGCCCACGATTACCAAATTCACCAGGAACTTGCACTTTAACTGGAGTTGCTGAGCTCTGGATCGTCAGCACACTAGAAGCAGCAGTGCTTGAATTGGCCTTTGGTCTTTGTCGCGGTGCAATTGATGTTTCTGTTGGTCCAACAGTATCTGTTATTCTGAAATGGCAAGTTTTCCCACAGAAGAGACTTGATAAAAAAGACTGTTTCTTCTTCAAATTAGACACGGTGTATCTCTTAATAGCTCAATTATGTCTTAACCATGTGGTGCTCTACTTCTGAATTGGATTTTAATACCCTAAAATTTGCTTCCTAAAATTCCACTCACCATCCATTGCAGCCATAGGACATATGACTGCTGCAGAACACCATTAAGAAGGAGCTATGCAGCAGCCTTATTCCCAAAGAGACCGTGACACAAGATGAAATTTCTCTGCGTAAGCTGTCCTCAGTTGACAGTAACGAGTGAAAGTTACTACTGACTGCAGCACCTGAGTCAGCAATCCTATGAGACTAGAGACATGATTACTGTTCATACATACAGGAAATAAGATTAAGAAAAATCTTATCTGTTAAGTCAACTCATTTCTACTTTCTGTTAGAGGTTTAGCCTCTAGCAGTTATCACACCCATAAACTGCTCAAAATATTTGCGTGTTCCGTGAAGTACTTCAGAGCCGTATAATAGTCTGCCAGGGTAATAAAGATGTTCAAAACCAAAGTACTTTTGAACTTTAATCCCATTACTGGGTTGTAGTATACGCATTTTTTTTTTTCAAACTGTCCAATTGCTTAAAAACACTAAGTCACCATCTGAGCTCCAGTACCTAACACCTCACGTTAGCTCCTACCATGTTATATTAAGACACCATCTGCCTTAACCTGCTGTAACTGAGGGCCATCAGGAAAACACTCTTTAGGAAGAACTATGAATCTTTGTATTGTTGCCTAGCAGACTTAGTTGGAGTTGAAAACATTATTCCATAGATACTCTATGCCTGCCCTCCACTGCATGTTACCAACTGACAGCAGAGCCAGCAAAACCAACCACGGTCAGACCGTATTACCTTAAAATGGCACAGACACATCTACACAGCTCAAACAGGGCCTAGATGAGCCCATTCATTTGCTTCTCATTCACAACAGGCTAATGAAGTCAGAGTTGAAATACAGCCGATAATTATAGCTGAATATGAAAGTACCTAAGTCACACATGTTGGTAGATTCCATACACAACCAACTCGCATTAACAAGGAATACAAGTGTAAACGATTCTTCCAGCTTTAGCATTAAGCATACACCATATACCATGGCAGAAGTAAAAAGCATGAATAAGAATTCCCGAGGTTTTGTTTTTATTAACAAGTACAAAAAAAGGAATGTTTTGGTATAAAAATAGGAATTTTTGAAATATCAAAATCCACTTACCTTCAGTCAGATTTGATTTGCACATTTAAATAAAACTCTTAAGTACAGTTAACCTGTACCATATTATCCTCACCTGCCACTAAAATCTTTTATTTGAAAATTCACTCACGGCACTAGGAGAAAATGAAGCACATCAGAAAGACTGCTAGCACTTACTTATTCCACCGCGTAACAGCCTCTCAGTTTCTCTCCATGGATTCTCAATACAATGAAAAAAAGCAATGGAGTGGAATCCAAAGAGAGACTTGAAGCTCTTAGAATTGCAGTTTATCTATTCTAATGACCCCTGCTACTAAGATAATTTTTCATTTATTAACAAGCATATGAAAACAGGTTTCAGACAAGTATGTAGCTTAACAATATTAGCACAGAAAAAGTAAAGCCACATCCACTGCTCACCTTGCTTTTATTTGGCTTTTTCTAGCAGCTGCCTCGCTAGCTGTCATGGGTTCAGGCAGAGTTGAAGGGACAGGAGAATTCTTGGGAAAAATAAATTTGAATAAATTAAGAAAACAAAATCCTGAAAGAAAAAAATCATTACATATTCAAGAGGAATACTCGGGTTCAAGTTTTTCATGTTACAAGGCTTCATGCAGAACTCACACAGCTGTAGATGAGAAGTGTTTTAGTTTAACAGTATCTCTACTTTCTCTTACCCATTGCAACAGTAAAACAAAAACATTACTGGTCTGACTGTTTTGTCAACTACTTTACTTAATTTACGCACTACTAACTATCAACAAAATGAAATATTTTCTCCAAGTGTTTTCTTGTAACTGCACAGAACAGAGACTTATTTTAGCCTCAAGTTTAAGAACTAAAACAAAGCCTAACCTTCAGATGAAACAACAGTCATTTTTTAGCCCACTCAGCTCTTCCACCGCAACACAAATTCCAGAAAACCATGCAGCATCTAAGCTTCTACGGTCCTTTAACTTATCCCCATCTCAATCAAATTCCTGAATGAATTACATTTGACCTAAACCACATTTAACCAAAGAAAATGGCAATTTTGGGGGAGGAAGGAGGAAGATGATCTCTAATTACGCATGCACTACCTCCTTACATAAATAACACAAATCTAAATCTGGTCACAAATAGTACAGACAGTTAATTATCAAATACCACTTCTGAAGACTACCATCAGTACTGGAATTAGTCAAGAGTCTAGGAAAGACACAGACAGACCAACTTCCAACTTTCCCTTGAAAAAATAAGCTGCTGTCGAAGGCAGTATACTGCACTCAGCCAGCCTCTCTTCTAACCTATAATGGTCATTGTTATATTGTCACAAAACTTCGAGTGGGAGGGTCAGGGGTATCCACGTGCACATTTTTGTGCCGATTCTCTTTTACGGCAGCCGTGGGTGCTAGAGGGGCAAGCACTACCAGAAGACATCAACGGCAACAGAAACCGGGGCATAGACTGCTGCTCGTACTGCTGTTTTAACGCTCCAGTGGAAAAAAGACACACACCAAACAGCTTCACTTTGTAAGAATACTCCAGGCACTTTTACTTTTCTATGTCTGTCACAAGGCAAAGGCCCAAGTAAGCAGGCAATTCCTATCAGCAGGGGGGAAAAAAAAAAAATCCAAGAAACAGACATATTCTCAAGTCACCTGTGTGAGGCCATACTACTTCTCCAATGAGTAACATAGTAAATTCCCAAATTACGTTATGTCAAGATACGCTCAAATTTCAGGGTAAAGTATTGGAGGGAAAGGACAGTTATTGCACCTCCTATTCACACGCTGCAACAGCATAATGCAAATCCATTCAAACCACTTGAAATTTAGCCTTTACCTATAAACGCTAAGTACTTCAAGGTTTTCTGATTTTTTTAACCTGACTTCCCAAAAAGCAACAACTCACATTTACTGAGCACCTTCTTCTACAAGGATCAATGATAAAAGAATTCAAAGGGATCTCAGTAAGTTCACTCGTCCGCCTCTGAAGGCAGAGTTTACCATAACTGACATTTGTTCCAAAATGAATTTTGAGATGGATTTTTCCTGATGCCTACCTTGACAATCACTTCACAATAGTGAACATTATTGATGTGCCCTCAAATTCCATTGCACAGTAGTTAAATCTGTGAATGATATGACCTTTGAGAGAAAGTTCAGACTTCAAAAGTTCAAGCTCATGAAAAATAAGGGTAGGAATGCAGGCTAACCAAGGCACTATTCTGTTTGCCTTCCAATTCACTGTAGTCCTTCCAATGGATTAACATAATTGCTAAGGATGATTACGAAAAAGGCTTTATCCAGAACAAACATACGTGCTCTTGACACTACAGTTATAACATTAAACCTTCTATTGTCAACAAGTTTAAATTCTATAGTATATTTCTTATTAATTGTATTAGACCCAAGAGATTAGTAACGGTTGAAAACATAAAAAAAGATGGCAGCAAACTTTTCAGCAGGGCCTGTTGCGACAGGACAAGGGGGAATGGCTTTAAACTAAAGGGGGGTAGATTTAGACTCGATTTAAGGAATAAATTTTTTACGCTGACGGTGGTGAAGCACTGGCCCAGGTTGCCCAGAGAGGTGGTGGGTGCCCCATCCCCTGGAAACATTCAAGGACAGGGTGGACGGGGCTCTGAGCAACCTGATCTAGGTGAAGATGTCCCTGCCCGCGGCAGGGGGGTTGGACTAGATGACCTTTAGAGGTCCCTTCCAACCCAAACTATTCTGTGATTCTGTCAGTCAGGTATTGGTCCGATATCAATATAATTCATGAAGCTATGCCCTCAAAATGAAAAAATATTTAGTTTAGAGAGCTAATATTGCATGTATGCAATAGCAGCTTGAAGTGTACTCCGCTGTACGTTTTAAATTTAGGAACAAGGTTTATGAAGAAACTCAAATAATCTTTCTCAGCTGATTTGATAGACTTTTGTCAATGCTACCTACAAAACACACTAAAAATACAGAAAAAATTAAATACCACTTACATTAATATTAGACACTGGACAATCCTTTTTGGCAAGTTTAAAGGCAAAGTAAGATACTTGAAAGATATCAGGTCTCTGTTCTTGATCTGGTTCAAGCATATATCCTGCAAAAAATTGGTAAGACCAAATTATCACGGTTGGATATCAAAAAGCCTGTTGACACAGCACGCTACCAGCAAGAAGAAATGCAGCAGCTCCGCCCAATGAACTTATCCCAGAAAGAGTAATTTTTATTGTTATGTTGGGTTTTGGGATTTTTTAAAAATACTTTTTGTCAAGCCAAATATTTTCTAGGGTCAAATACAATTGGAGAAGATGTATGCTGTTTGATATTTTGACACTCAGTTGTGGAAAGGGTAGCTAAACTGAAGTAGTAATTGATAACTTCACAGAGAAGCCACATAAAACCAACTCATTGTACTAGAATTTTCTAGGATTAATACAAAAGTCAATGTAGCTAACAGAAGATTCACAGATATACCTAACTGCATCAGCCTAAGGTTCTACTTTAGTCTTGCAGGTTTAGTTGGCTATGCACACTTTTGTATATTAAAAAAAATACATAAATAGTTCCATGGATAAAAGGACTGTTTCCTGACAAGACACAGAATTTCTGACGTCCCTCTCAAACATTAGCTTCCCAAATTAGAAGGTTTGGTGTTTTGTAAGCAAATAGGAGTTACTTTATATTGTTTACAATACGATACAGAGTACATGGTCACAAAACCTTGCCTAAATGACCACAGAACCCAAATAAACACTGAAAGGTCTTTTCTAAACAAGCTAAGCCTCTAAAAACGTTTTCAGCTACAACGAAATGAACCACCTAAGAAAATTTAAGTTCCCAGTTTTGATGAGAAAATTGAGCTACATTTCCAAAAGCGTTCAGTCGTACAGCCAACCTTAAACAAGATTTTGTAAGAAGTCTTGAAGTAGGGTGTTTTTTTAATTAATATAATTTCAGACAGATCTTACAATTTTACTCAAAGCCATTATTTCACGGCCAATATAGTTCACCGCAAGTTCTATTTTTAATGGGTTTTACAAAATAAAGCATATTTAAACTTGCAGTGACAGCACCATTGAGTGGAAACAGAACACTTATCATTAAGTGACTCCTGTCACTTGATTCTGACATATTAGATTTATGAGGCGGAGAATGTTAAGCTCGGTGCTTCGCGCCCCCCGCCTTGTACAAGAGCTGAGGTGAAGCCAGAAGTCCCTGAAATACCTTTTATGACCAACTGCAGCTTTTTTTGGCTTCCATTCAAATGTAAAGAAGGGAAGTTTACATTATGAGATTCTTCCCCACCCACATATATTCCATGCCAGTAATGCTCATCTTGGCACAGCAGTTCATTGAATCTTAATAAATCAGCATTCATACTTACAAGGAGACAGGATTAAAACCTGTACTCTTCTAAAAGTAGCACTTTGACACAGAGTAAAGTATTTAATAACCCTAAAATTAATCTCATTTTGTCAGCTATTAAATATTTGCAGAAGGTAAATGCTTACCGTGGTAACTGCTATTTCTCAATTACAAACGTGTGCTCAAAAAAGTGGTTTGGATTTGGTATTTCCTACTATATAAAAGGAATAACTATGTGGTCAACACATTCATAACTCAAAAGTAAGTTATAAGAGCTCCTGTTCAAACCTCCTGAATTTTTTCACTCTTTCAAGTTAACCTGCTCAAAGTTGAAAACAAAGACAACTGGAAACTCTCATTATTACTGTAAATATTAGATCCTGTATCTCTGTACCTGCATAACAGATTAATCACTAGCCTCAGAACTTGTTGTCGTCCGAAGTTTTCCTTGATACTCTTTGTGCTTTCAAACTTCTGCCAGAGTTTGTGTCTGGCACTTTGGGTTACACAAACTTTATCAGATTTTTGTTCTGTTATAAACCATGAAATGACTATAAAATTCTTGCCGGTGCAATTAATCTTAGTACATTTATATTTCTACATTAAACTTGCACTTCAAATTCTTCTAAGCGCAACTGTCCAACTTGGATAGAAAATACTATTAATGGTCTGACATTCCGCAGAAAACACACACTTAAGAGGAAAAAAGAACTACGAATAAATTAAGAGCTACTCTTTTCATTCCCCTTATCCCTTTGTGGTTTATGGCCACCTAAGGAAAAAAAAAATTTATCCATGCCTCCCAAAGAAACCAGAAAGTTCTTTCAAGTTCAACAAAGCTCTTCTGAGTTGAGAGGTACAATTTCATCTGGCAGGTCTTTGCACTGTTTTATTCTGTTTCAATTCCGAAGTTATCAACTCATCCGTTACGTGCCCAGAATACAGTAGCTGATTTTAATATCAGCTGTCCAGGAGAAAGACTTGTTTGTACTTCAACTCCCACTGTTCACTCAAGAACCCAGCCAGTCTGCACCACCCATCAAAGTCTCTCGCCTACGTTAGCGGCATCTTCTCTGTTTTAATTGATTTACGAGGCAAAAGAATCCAGATACTTACTTATCAAACAGTGTATATTATGAGAGTATCGGGAATTGTCCGGAATGGTAAAGCTTCCATCACAAATAGCAACTTGACTTTCTCCGAAGGGAAGCGAAAAGAAACAAAGTTTATACAGCAAGCAGCCAAGTGCCTGTAAAAAACAAATACAGGCACTGTAAAGGGATGAGAGTAAGCCTTTTGCACCATAAAGCAGCGCCAACGAGAAAAAAATTACATCCTAGCTACAGCTGATGCTTACACTGTTATGTAGAAGCTGCATTATGAAACACACTGTTGATGTGACAAGGTGATACATAAAGCAGCTCTGAAAAGGCTCTCTTTCCCACTGACTCCTATGTTAGACAACGAACTGCCGAAATTAGAGCATACCGCAAGAGCTCATTCACATGGCCATATCACCCAGAGATACTACTAGCGTTTCCGCTGAATTTAGCACATCACCTAGTAAAAACACCTTTCCTTATCATGCTGCCAACAGGTTTCCACGAGGAATCACTGGTGACTATCAAGCAGCAACCTGAGCCAACGAAAAGGAAAAAAACTCTAAATCCTGTCCCCCTTAACTCAAAATGATCACAGATGGCATTCATATTATTTACAGAAGACAAAAATACCAAAGATACCTCTTACTATACTCTGCATTATACAGCTGCATGATCTATTTCCCTTTCAAAGAATTTGTTTTTCAGTTAGTCAATGCTGCTTTTAACTTCCCTCCCACACCTCTTAATTAGTTCCGTATTTCGTAGTACCCGATTTTTTGCTTACCCAGATATCTGCCTTTGTAGTAATTGGTTTTCCTCCATAAAGATTGATCATTTCGGGAGCTCTGTATGATAGTGTTGTATACCTAGCAGTATATAATTTAAAGAGGACGTAGATGAAAAGTGTGCCTCAGAACTAAAAGCGTGTTTTCCTGCATCTGCCAGGCACACACCGTTCACACCCAAGTTTCAGATATGTGCCTGGATTTGTCCTATGCAATGCAGGACATGAACTGCATTTCCAGCATCACAGAGAATATTTGGACTAGTAACATAAAATTATCATACACAAGAACAAATATTACATCAGCTAAAATTTGATTTTGATGTTATTTCCCCACCACGTGTACTTTTGCAAGAGTCACTTTGCTTAAATAGTGCAATAACCAGTCATTTGAAATGCGTCATGTAAGAGTCCTACGAGAGTATTCCCTATCACGGATTGAAACATACGGAATGCAGACTTCAAAAAACTAACATCTCAAAATAATTACCAAACTGGTAGTCAAAGTATTTTTCAGAGCTGGAAAAAAGCACTGTATCCCTTTGTAACTTGAGAACAAGTAGCCTGTATTTATTCCTCTGCAGTAGTTAGCCTGAAGGAGCAAAACCAAACTAATACATGTTTTCAGGAGTGCACCTGTAGTAAAAGTTAAAATATTTTTCTGATCACTCTCAGGAGAATGAACATGGACCTTACTCTATAAACCTATGTAAATCCATTCCAATGCTTATTTACATCAGTTCTTTCTTCTCTCATACCGTTAGCTGTATTAAAAAAGCACAAATTTCAAATATCAAACTCCTAAAATGGCCAGTAGCCAGACATATATTTTTCAACAACTTAATTTCAAAACAGCATGCTTTTTTCCAAGTTTTATTCTTAAGAGTCTGTTTTCCAAAAACAAACTGTGAATAAATGGAAGAAATCTGTTACCAAATAATTCCACTGTTTGACTATATATCAGCATTAGTTCAAATTCAACAATTCATTTCAATTCATATTAAGAAGATAGGTGCACACTGCACAATAATACATGCAGTTACCTAGCAGCACACTCATCGCTTATGATAGGCCACTTAAAAGTGAACTTACTTTTTAATTTCTTCTTCAACCACATTAACACCATCTTTTTGAGGATTAAGGTATTTGTTAGTGGCACTGCCGAAATCACAGAGAACATAGTTCCCTCTATCGTTTAACAATATATTCTCCACCTCGAAAGGAAATAACACACAGAAACATTAGATGAAAATAACAGCATTAATTTCCAATTTAACTGTTACTACGCGTTCTAACATACAAACAGGGAAGTTATCAGAAAAATCAACTGATAGACCTGGCATTAGCAATAAATGGTATCTTATGCTTTAGTCCCTCTGTTTACAGCTCCACCAACAGCAAGTGGTTCTGTACCTGTAAGTCAGCCTCAGTGAAATACCTCCTATATTCTCAATTGTTTTCAGGTAGATCATTGAATTTAACCTAGATGTTCCTTTTCATTAAGTTCATACCTTTAGGTCCCGGTGAACTATAGGTGTTTTGCACTGATGCAACCGGGCAACAGCTTCACAGGTATCACAAAATATTCTCATTACTTCCGACTCAGTAAAGCCTGTCTGCAGACGCTGATTCATCTGATTCACAACTTGCCCAGCTAAAGAAACGACACGGTTTGGTTTTGGTTTTTTTACTAATTACTATCATGTACAGAAGTAAAGACTTATTGATATGCAAAAAGTCCACAGAACAGATGCAAGAAAGGTTTCCACAGTCACTGAATTTAAATAAAACAAACCGGGTTTTCCAAATGTGCGCTCTTGTATTATCCCAGACAGAAAAATTTCTGTCTCAAAATGAAAATAAAAAAGTCCCTATGACTGAAACCCGTTTGGGATAAACTGTCGCAAACACAAAAAAGCATCTATCACACAAAGATGTTACCTCAAAAGTGTCTCTTGCATTTAGATCCACAGCCAAAACCCTGTCAGCCAACCGAGTTCAATTTAATTCACATTCTAGACACTCTCTCTTTGTCTTTCTGGGAGACAAATTAAAAAAAAAAGCCCTGAATCCATTCTTCTATAAAGATGTCACTTAACTTCTTCATAGGTTTCCTTCTAAGATCGGGAATCAGTATTTCCCTGTTTCTTGAAGTAATTTTGCCAGATCATACTAGGCTCTTCCTACCACAAGGCTCACTTAACACCAACAGATGAAGCAAGACTCAATATCTGCAAGGCCTTGGTGAGCGTTCCATCAAAACAAGGCTGCTTTGAAAAAGAAGAGCCTAACGCTGTCAAGTCATCTGACAGTTGACATCCACATGGCTATTTACCATTATAATTAAGGAAGAAGTGCTACCAATAGGGAGTCAGAAGTGAGCTCCCACAGGGGTACAGAAATTCACCCATACAAGCAGGGTAGAGGGCCGAAAATGTGGCCATTAGTTTTGAAGTTATCTCCTTATTCCCTTACCCAAAATGTACATCAAGACTGTCTTTGGCTTCTTATGGTAGAGATTGCACAAGCTGTAACGTTTGCTGCTTCTACCGCAAATAACAGCGATGTAAATCTCAACTGAAAGTATTCTTCGAGCATTACGGACCATGGGGTGGGTTTTCTATCTAATCTAGAAATATTTGCTTTGTACTTGTAGCAGTTGTTCTAATATCATCAGCTATTTGGGTTAAGCACCATCTCGTATTATGACATCAGTGCCTAGTTACCCTAAATTTTAGATAAACTTCAGAAGTTAAACTCAATGGCAAGTTTATTCCAATGTATATGTGAGATGGGGAAAAAATAATCTAGGAACTACCTGTTTTTACATATTGTTTGAAACAAAATTACATTATGAAGTGCGAGTATTATTCTTTTTGGCTAGCATTATCAACACTAACTATGCTATGCTCATTTAAAACAAGTCACTGTCAGATCAGAGTAAAACGTCTTTAATGTTTTCATCTAAAACAAAAGTAACAGGGAGAACAGCAGCGAAAAGCTTGCCCATCTCTCCTATCTAATAATGTTCTAGCTAAATGTTGATTAGCACAAACAGCAGAACAATTTCACTTCACACTTACACAAATAATATCCCTGTTTCTAATCATACTTAATAACAAAGCCACGTGAAACTGACTTTTACATTTTCTCAGGGCCTCAACAGCAACAACGCAAACAGAAAAGCTAAAAGAACTAATTGGATTCCAGCTGTGAGATATATCTGCTAACCTTTTATATTACGAGAACAATTCCAAGTAAAAATCCCAGGTGATCAATACAAACATTTTCCCTGCATTTACTCTGAAAATCTAAGAGTTGTCTCTTACCTCGACAGTACTCCATGAGAATGAGTACCTCCCAAACATTATCACTTACAGAGTTAACAGCGCAATCCAAATAGCTCACAATGTTCTTGTGCCCAGATAACTCTTTCTGGAAAAGAAAGTGTACATTACACTTCAGCACAGAAAAATTTAAACAAATAAAAGATAGTACAAATTTTCAGAAAATCTTTTATGACTTCAATTTAAGTTAGCCCCTGTCCCACAGGGACCCCCTCAAGAAAGTACGACAAAAACAGAACATAAGCTCATCGCTGCCAGCTATGTCAGAGTGACTACTACATATGAAACAGAATGCAATTACTACTGGAAAAGTACCTTCACGTGCTACTTGCTGGACAGCGCAGACACACCCAAACTGTAGCATTCTAAAACAACGTTGTTAAGTAGTAATAGCTAGAGCCCTACATATCTCCTACATATCTCTATGTAGGAGATATGGAAGAATCAAGCTACTCCTGCCCATCCTAAGCTGTGCTGGTTTTGGCTGGGATAGCGTTAATTTTCTTCCTAGTAGCTGGTATGGGGCTGTGTTTTGGACTGGTGCTGGAAACAGCATTGGTAACACAGGGATGTTTTCGTTACTGCTGAGCAGTGCTCACACAGAGTCGAGGCCTTCTCTGCCTCTCGCACCACCCCACCAGCGAGCGGGCTGGGGGGGCACAAGAAGCTGGGAGGGGACACGGCCGGGACAGCTGACCCCAGCTGGCCCGAGGCATCTCCCACACCATATGACGCCACGCTCAGCATATAAAGCTGGGGGAAGAAGAAGGAGGGGGGGACGTTCGGAGGGATGGCGTTTGCCTTCCCTGGTAACCGTTACGCGTGAGGGAGCCCCGCTTTCCTGGAGATGGCCGAACACCTGCCTGCCCATGGGAAGGAGCGAATGAATTCCTGGTTTTGCTTTGCTTGCATGCGCAGCTTTTGCTTTACCTGTTAAACTGTCTTAATCTCAACCCACGAGTCTTCTCACTTTTGCCCTTCCGATTCTCTCCCCCATCCCACCGGGGCAGGGGAGGAGTGAGCGAGCGGCTGTGTGGGGCTTAGTTGCCAGCTGGGGTTAAACCACAACATAAGCTAAATTGAAAAACAGCCTCTCAAAGTTACTTAAAAAGGTAGCTGGAAAAAAACCACAACTCTTGTAGTCTGAACTATTACAATGTTACTACACACAAGCAACTGAAAGTGTCCCCAAGGAGAAAAAAAACAAACAACTTCAAAGAGCCATTTTACATGTGGAATTAAGCAATGCTTATTTCACATCTGACTATACAGTGTTGCCATCTGTACTACAGGGTTGCTGCCTATAAGGTAACTTAAGGTTAACATAAAAGTACCTCATATCAGATAATTAAATAGGTGCTGCTACGATTAGAACAGGTGTAAGCTAGAAGCGTATGGAGATGGAGATAAATAGTATTCATAGTATCTGCTGGAAGGCAATATAACAGATTTTCTCTTGCCCAGTCAGCAACTAATTTTTCATAATTTTTTTTTCTCCTGTCAAAAATTCATAAACCCAAGTGTGCCTGACTAAACGTCCTAGTTTCTCCTCATTTGCTAGTGATCTGCTGAAAAACAATACAAACTCTGATGACAGGGGAGTTCGGCTACACTCATATCGTTTACCTCAACACTGGACTGCAACTTCAAGAACATGCTTACACCTACTCAAGATGGCAGTACTTGGGGAAGCCACCAGCAGCATCATTCACAGCTAACACAGCTGTGGCACACAGAGGCCTTGAGAATTTAAGTTACCATCGCAGAACTGGAAGAATTTACTTCCATTTGGTACTGACCAAATTGACTTCAGTATCAACTACATTTTTTATAATTGCTTTAGAAGTTAATCACACACCAACCCTAAACTCAACATTAGTTTCTGAAACTAATGGTGCAACGTCAGGACCGCAAGGTCAAAAGAAAAGGTGGTCTAGAAGCGATTTTCATTGAAGCGGCATTTGGTGTACATATGTTACCAATTAATACATTATGAAGTTACAAATAATGGGCTTCTTACCATAATTGTAATTTCTCTCTTGCATATGTTGAGATCCAGCACATTATTAACATACATGCGTTTCAGTGCACAACGTATCCCACCATGGGTACGTACCAGAAACACAGTTGAGAAGCCACCTGGAAAAAACAATTACAAGCAAATGAAGCTACTTGAGTTTTTGTTATTCCTCTAGCCAACATCACTATATGCTAAGGAATGAATGAGAAAATCTATATCAGTCACTGAGTGCGGAGTAACAAACACTTTAAAAGTTTAAGATCTGCTACCTCAATCCATTTCACATAGGTGAAGTATTCTTAACAAAAACATAAGGATCTTACTATTTTGTTACAACATTAAACAAAAATATTTGTAAAGCATTTTCACATTCAAAGAAATTTATAAAGCCTAGTGCGAACTCTATGTATTCAGGTATCAACCTTGAAGTACTATCACAGTCATCTAGAAACCTGAACAATCTGAAGGTATTCTCCAGATCTTCACAATTTCTAAATCCCCAATACTTGTTAAAGGTTAACGTTACTTCCCTAAAACTAGATTTTAAAACATAAAAATTGAAATACTAAGAAAGGAGAAAGTCTTGAGAGACACTGAAGAAGTCATGCAACTTTTCAGCATAGCCTAAAGACAGGTAGAACCTCCCTGCAATCACAGACAGTGCAAGCAATCAGCTCTGAAGTAGTGGCTTTATTTAAACCCATACTAAATACGCAGTTAAGAATTAAACCTTTTCCCACAACTAGTCCAATCAGGAGAATTCTTAGTCCAACAGCAGCATGAACTGCAAGCCATTTACTCAAGCTCGCCTCCCAGCTTCCCAGTATGAGGTTTTTCTTTTTCCTCTTCACTGGTAGAGAAAAATCATGCAGACAGGAATTATACTCAGAAGCAAAGTAAAACAGCCTACACAAAAACTACTTGCAAACGCTCAGGCAAACCAAAGCGAAAAACAACGCTCGCCCGTTTTACCTGTCTTCTGTTAGGCTTAACTACTGCTCAAGGCCTCAAGCAGGTAACGTTAGCATCACCTCAAGGTTCACACGCACAGCTTTCCCACATTTTTAGGAAATCTGCCTCATAGAAGAGCTCATGTCAATCCACGCTCTCCTTAATTGAATGCTGTCTGATGGTAAGCCAACTATTACCATGGGAACTTTCAATTAGTGCAAAAACTACGGTATACAATCAGGACAGAAATACATAAATGAAAATGATTAACTACTCTGACAATCAGGCAGCCAATGGAAATGCGCACGTTTAATGTTTCCTGATATAATCTGCAAACAGCGTTTATTAAGTATAATGCACCTCATTTGATACAAGTCTCATGGGCTTAAGCAAACATGCACGTAACTTAAAATTGAAGAAGTTTTATTAGGAAATTCTCTCGAGGATTAAATATCTATGATTTTTTAACTTAACTGCTGATTTAGCCAAATGAGATGCTATGCTGTCAAAAGATAATTACCGCCAATTTTAATACAACTGCTTAAGTTCTGCAAAATTATTATACTTAACCTAGTTTATATAGGGCCTTCCCAAAACATTAACAGGACACCTTCTCTGAAGTTACTCAAGTTGTAATACTGAACTCCATCTGGGCTGAAATGATCCTATAGGGCTACCCTAATACCAGCCTGGGGAATTATGTTAAAAGTGATGTGCAGACCTTTGTTACTGGAAGATTTTTTTGTACTATCCTCTCAATAAAAAGAGGCTTCTTTTTTAAGCACCAATACTTGACCAAAAATATAAAGCAATACTCAGGTAAAGCACAAAAGTCAAACGATCAGGAGACAAAAATCACTTATCTTTTTATCCAGTTTTATAGCCTTAAAATTATCTATGACTAGCAGGAGGACAAGAACAAAATGCTAGATTTCAAGTTTCCCTGACAATTGCTTTGATGTAACCAGAACAGTCATGACTGGGTAAAAACAATCAGTAGAAAGCACTGAAAAAACCTAAATACTCAGACAACTGCTCTTATTGCCATTAGGTGGCAATATTAACTAATACTTGAACCCTGAAAGAGCCGTAAAAGCAGACCTATTCCCCATTTTGCCAAGGAGTAAATATGTAACCTTGAATGGTCTTCCATTATTATGTATCACCACTATAAAAGTCCTTTCATCAAAGGGCCAAGTGGCATAACTCTGAAAAAAACTTCAATAAGTATATTAATATTTACAGGAAAATTAATAGCCACCAATGTCCTGGGAATCTTTATCCAGCAAAACCTTGAACCGTTAAGCTTTAAACCTTTTAAGTCATTTCTGATGTTAAACTTCTCACTGAATGCACTGAAGCAAGCAATAATCAGCGCTTTAAACTTTCATGAAAACTCTTATTAAACATTCCTATCCAGGGGGGGAAGGAGGTAGGTACATACATGGCCTTGTCCTGTACAGAAACACAACCAGAAGTAATGAGTAGTTGCTTTGCCCAGAGACTCAAGATTGTAGGCTGAACAGAACTACACTTCCAATGTTCATCAGCAGAGGAGCTGGCATTTCACCAACATTTTCAGAAACTGAAAACATTTTCCATTATCTCGTATCAGTGAAGACAGAAAATACACTCAGTTTTCCATAACACAACGCATCCAAAAACGCTTAAAACAAAACCGTCATAAGCGATGGCACATAAAAAGATAACAAGAAAGTTCCAGATGCCAAGCTACTATCTTTTCTACACGCTTCCGTTCTTTACCAGCCATCGTGACAATTCTGGTTCCCCTCTTAAATTCCTAATATAGTCAAGGCACAACTCCCCTATGGCATCCCATAAGTACCTCCCCATCTTCCCGTGGTCGAGAAATGCCACAACATGCTGCAGTTGGGCCCAAGACAGGCAGGCACTAACTAATTGACTAGCACATATTCTTCACCTACTGGGCAACTAGCAATACCTTTGCTAACTTGGAGGCCTTTCCATCGAAAAGCAACATAACTTCGGGTGCTCTTATTTATGAGAGCCCCAAGATTTACAGTACCTTTGTTTAAAAATTGACACAATGGGCACAGTGACCAAATGTAATACCTTAGCAAATTGCATATGTGCTCAGGCTGTCAACAGGCTTATTAATACAGTTATACGAACCTCACCGCCCTTAGCCATTTCAGTATTTCAGTGTAGCAAACCCTTTAGCTTACTTGTCAGTAAAGGACTTTAGAGACCGTCTAAAAACTGCTACTAACATATTCAAGACAACAGAACATAAGGCTACCAGGCATAGGCAGAGAACATAACGCCACAATCCCGTTTTTTCTCCTTTGATCCACATGCTCAAGAACCAACTCAAATGTAAATTCAGAGGCCACAGAAAAAGCAACTAAGGAAACCGCAGGGGAAGTAACACAGTCAGCACTCGAGACCTCAATATGGGACTGACTGCAGTTCTGAAGAGACTCGTATGCAAAACAAGAAAAGTATCATTTTGCATGATGACAGCAGCACTGCACTTATCCAAGCTGCACTGGCCCCATTAACTTTTACGAATGTTCCACAGCCTGCTGTTAAGCGTGAAGCAATGAGGCACCACATTTGCGGGCTTCACAACCAAGACTCATCTCTGTTACTCTGCTCTTGCCTCAAAGAGCTAACAAGATGCTATTTTGCCCTGAAAATACACACATCCTTTTCATTGTGTGCTGTACCATTAGAATCAAATTATCTCTACCCCCTTTCCCAGATTTGAGACTTCGTACTGCTTTTGGCTGGGACAGAGCTGAATTTCTTCCTAGTAGCTAGTATGGGGCTGTGTTTTGGACTGGTGCTGGAAACAGCATTGGTAACACAGGGATGTTTTCGTTACTGCTGAGCAGCGCTGACACAGAGTCGAGGCCTTCTCTGCCTCTCGCACCACCCCACCAGCGAGCGGGCTGGGGGGGGCACCAGAAGTTGGAGCGATGGCGTTTGTCTTCCCCAGTAACCGTTACGCATGACGGAGCCCCGCTTTCCTGGAGATGGCCGAACACCTGCCTGCCCATGGGAAGGAGCGAATGAATTCCTGGTTTTGCTTTGCTTGCATGCGCCGCTTTTGCTTTACCTGTTAAACTGTCTTTATCTCAACCCACGAGTCTTCTCACTTTTGCCCTTCCGATTCTCTCCCCCATCCCACCGGGGCAGGGGAGGAGCGAGCGAGCAGCTGCGTGGGGCTTAGTTGGAGCCCAGGGTTAAACCACAGAAGACTTGTAGGAGCTCAATCTCTTGCAGTGTTTTAACTCCATCAAACTCATCCCAGACTTGAATACTTGAAAGTTTAACAGGACAGTCATATTGCACAAGTCACTTCTTGAAATACTTACTGAAAAGCCTTTCTATAGCATCTACAGTATTTAAGTCAGTAGATACTCAGCAGAATTAAAACCCTGAAGCTTTGACTGATAAACTCATCACAAAGCTCAGCAAGTTTAAATTCACACCTCTTTCTTACCCTGAATGGTCATTTCTTTCATCTTAACCATGCACTTCTGGGGTCTCATTAACAAGCTAACTAGCAATGTTTTGGGGTTTTGTGGATTTTTCTTAATGAAATTCTACATCAGCCACATTTTCTAGTCTGTTTTCTTCCTATGCATATTTAAAGTCAACCTTGAAAAATTTCATGGGCCTCAACGTTCTGTTTATGCTTTACCATGTCACATTCCTGAAACTCGAACCAGGAAACAGTGTAGCTGTCAGAATTCAAAATATCCTATTTGCTTACTCAGGTAGAACAAAATAAGGCTGCAGAATCATCCAGTACCTTTACCATCTTTCAGACTGCTGACAACCACTTTGTGAAGACAGACTATAACAGTATCAACAAAGACATTCTGAACAACATTATGCATATTTTAGATATACAGACAATAAGACTTTTTTAATATACCATTAAAACATAGTGAAGCACCAAATGTTGTTCCTCCAACTGGTGAGCTACTCGACTATATACTGAAATCTCAGACAAACAGCACAGAACTTCATGAGCAGAAGGATTTTATCTGTATAGTAATACGCAATAACCACTATCCACACCTGTAAATGCTGAACCAGGAACAGTAGCTACTACAGTCACTCTCACAAAGCCAGCAAGGTATAAAAGCTTCTCTACAAATGCATTAAAACCTGGCTGTTATGAAGAGGTGGCCGAGTGTTAACATCCATTTCCATTTAGACACAAATAAATAATAAAAAAATAAGTTTTTGTAAAGCTAATTGTTATATAAAATGGTATTTTCAGATCCAGTATTTAGATGCAGTTTTCCTGTACTTTTCAGAACCCTGAAATGAATGAAGAAATAAATGTGGGAAGCAACAGATCCTAGATGTTCTTATGCACCTACACGATCTGGACAGTTAGGTATTTACTAACTTCCTCAACAACTAAATATAATCTTGAGTTAAATAAAGGACAGTTTTTGAAAAAACTAACCCTTAGAGCTGTGAGCCCAAAGAGGGTCTGTAAGGCCAACACGACTGCCTCCATTACGGCACAGTTCCAGAACTGGCTTTACAGTCTTTATGTGAAGTTGTTCTTAATAAAGCTGAGTAACCTAAAGGACAGTTTATTTCTAATTTGAAACCAGTTTTCAAGTTCGGCTCTCAGCTTCATATGACCTTGGCCAGCAAGATGGCCTTGTGTCCCTCTCTCCGCAAAGCTGGATAAACAGGTTGAAGTGCAAATTATTTTCCAGTGACCCATCCACCCACACATACACTGCTAACCCTTTTTCCCCCCACCTTTGCAACAGGATTGCTATCCATCCACACGCTAATATTCTTTAAAATACCAGATCTGGCTTTTTTGCATTTCAGATAATCTAACATACAACAAAAATTTACGTGTATTTATCTGTGTTCTGAATGAACTTCTGCCTTTAGCAATACTTTCACTGCTATCTTACTCCGCATCACTTGTTGCCTGTATCACTTCGTACACGTCTGCTCTCTGTTAATTCTAGAGCCAGAAGTCATCCAGATGTCTCAAGTATCTTCCAAAACCAGACTGACCTGCAGCCAGATACCCCCTCCTTCAGAAGCTACATACCTCCTGAAATTGCATAGTCTTCTGAGTGCTATAGTTTGCAAGCCCAACGCACAAGCGTGAACCATTTTATGGACTACCAATCCACTCAAAATACAGAAGACGACCAGTACCTCTCAAAGTAGTAGCATGAATGCCCTACAGATAGGCTCCAAGCAATATGAAGAAATAAAAACCTCCTTCCAAGTCCATAATGAAGGACAGCAGTAAAGCCTCATTAAATGTTTCAGGCACATGCTCTTTGCCGGAAAACAAAACAACTCTGACCTCTACAGCTTTATGAGGTGCCAAGACACCGAAGAAGCCAGCGTCCAAAAGAACAGGACGCTTAAGAAAAAAAATCAGGAGAGAAGTAGTCCTTCTCCACAAGAAAAGCATGACCTCATGAAAAAACAGCTCTTAATACCCACATGCACTTCCGCATAGAGCACCGGGAAAGGCCCTTTTTCAGTAAGTGTTAAGCACCACATCAATGTGCTATTTTACCAGGAATTTTGAGTAAACTCCTTTCTGCCACAGCTGCACATAAACCCATGTCAAGAGCTACTTCTCGCAGCTCAGTTTTGATCACATCTTCACACAGTATACAATTAACACAGCACATTCTTGGAGCTCCGAGAGTACTTCTCTGATCCTGGTACACTGCTATCGTGCCACACAGGCCCCTCTTAACATCCTGCTGCTCAATTTCTTCTCTCGTGGTGTACTGCTACAATGCCCATAACGCCATACGTTCATTGTCATCCTATCAGGATAATTACAGGGCACTTCTTCAAATTATCAGAAACTCCCTCCTTCCCACAACGAAGCAAGTCCTTCCTCCACAGAGGCACTGTCTTCTCTTAGTCAGTACAGATGTGGTATTGCAAGCACATTTACGGGAGCGATAGACTAAAAACATACACAAAAAACACTTTAGTTTTGCACAGAGAACACTATTTAGTTCTTCAAGCTAACAAGATTTCTATCTGTGACAGCAAAACCTTAAAAATGCAAACAACTCAAACATTTGAAAATTTTTAATCAGACTCAGAACACCACATGGTTGTCGAGAAGCTACATATTAACAGGAACTTAAGGTGTCAGTTTCCCAGCAATACAACAAGAATTCCTGCAACAACTGGTATATACCTCATGTTGCATGCTAGACTTCCAAAGTGTGGGTTGAAGGTCATCCAGTTTTCATCATCCCAGTACACAGCCGCTACTTTACTCGCTCCTACACTGGTGCCTCACTGCACCAGTCACTGCTAGCCCTGAGCTCAGCAAGAGCATTCCGGCTATCCGGAACGTGCCGTACATCAGCTGTCTCACCACCCTGGCTGTACGGCTGCCTACCGAAGCCATAACACCTGTGCATACTCAATGGCCAGAAAGCAGTGTAAAGTGGCCTTCCTCCTGAATAAAGGCAGTATTAAATGACACTCATCATATACATATATACACACACATTCACATTTTTATATATTTCTATATATAAGCTCACATGTGTGTATATTTTTAGTAAAGCATATTCCACAAGTCTCATGAACTTGAGAGTCATGGCTCTAGAGACACAGCTCCATCCGGAAAAGCAGTTGATAGATGTTGCCTGCAAGCTCAAGAGCTCAGCATTCCTAAAACCAAGAGCAGAAATAGCTCCCTACTTTTAAAATAATCCATTTCTACACACATGCATTTTGGAGTTCAATATTTATTTCAATTTATTTATTTATTTTAAGCATGCAGACAATGCATTCCAAGGGACATACCATTGTTCCTTTTCCCACTGCCCACACAAATTCCCACTGTGTAACAATCTGAGTATCAGGGCTAGTTTAGACAAGAAGCACTGCTTTCTTCAAACCAGCATCTGCTCTTAAGGCAGCGCTGTGCAAATAGCAGCTGTGAATCGCATACCAACAGAACGCCCCATAAAAAGCAGGTCTGCTATGCATACCTCTACCTGCTAGTTGAACTGTTAGCCCTGCAGATGAGCAGGTACTCTCACATTTTATTTCTCCTAGCACCGACTGCAGTCCAACTTTGCAAAAATCTTTGACATAAGCACCTGAGACTACTTGGGGCATTCAAGACACTTCAAGTTACTTAGGTGCTCTGGCAAAGATGAATTAAGGTCTGCTATAGACTTCTGTGGTAAGTTTTCTCATTTACTAACACCTATGCACCAGACATGCCCGGGTACCAAACTGGGAGAAAGAAAAAAAAGAAGTTAATCTGGTGTTCTTACTGGGAAAGAGAGAAGCAGTTATGTTATGAAGGAGAGCATACAAATGCCAAATGCACAAACCGCTTCATTTTTTAGCCATTTTAAAATAACTAGATCAACTGATACAGTGTGCAGTCATAACCAAACCCCACGACTCCAGTGATGCAAATAGGTAGTGTTTTTATCATAAAGCAGTTGTAAAGTTTTGACCCTGGCAAAGTTCACATACTTAGTAACTTCAACATGTCAACTATACTTTCTCTTGTCACCAAAGTTCCCGAAAGCTTGCTGCGGTGCAAAAAATAAACTCTATGTAAATTCAAGTGCTACACAGTATGCTACAAGAAACTGCCCAGAAATGACAGGAAATACCCTCACATCAGGACAGGCAATAGGTAAGACACACGAGGGCATCGAATACAGAGAAACATTAAAAGTATCAGTCCCAAATCGGCACCTTATTCTTCTAAATCCCAAGAAGTATTCCTATGGCATTGACCTCGACAGTTTTTCCTCACAGCAGTGAAGTTACTACTCATCAGAAACCCTAACAGGAATTTTTAACCATCACCTCTGACAACGCTGTCATTCCCTCCTGGCCCATAAGGACCGGCAAGGAAGACTGAAATCGTCAATGTATAGGCATTGCAGCTGTTTGGGTGAAGTTCTCTAATTTTTGAAAATCCTATCCTCTGTAAAGACTCTGCTCTCGTCCCTTCCATCAAGCAACATCCCTCTCTCTCAAAGAAAAAATATCTAAGACCAACAACCCTAAGGCAAACGTGTGTGTGTTTGCGTGAGAGCAACAAACGAAGACACCATTAATTGGCCTTTCAATAGGCATGCCTCCATAGAGTCCAGAAGATGTCGTTTTTCTTGCTGTAGTTGGCAGCGTGACTTCTTTGTGAGAACGTCCCAGAGAGAAGCTTAGATCAAGCCCCCCCACGCACAAAAAGACTTCCTACAGACATTTTATTCTGTCAACCCAGTATTAAGTGCATTTTTAAAAATTATAATTTAATGAGGTAATACAGACTTCAGAACATCCTTTTTCTGTACAGAGCATACTTTTTCTAGTCCGCTACAGTCCTACAGCACTGTGCTGGATCGTCAACTAAATCTCCTACAGACAAGTTCCAAATTTAAGTGCTAACATTGTAGTTCTAGATTTAAGCAAATTTGGTCTGACAATTGGCCAATTGAGATGCTCAAACTTTGATCTAGCCAGTAGCAAAAGGAACAAAGCTCAGCCTCCTGCCTTCGAGACAATCGTGCTACTCACCCTGCATGCTTCTCAGAGTATCCAGGTGACTTGCTACCCATAGTTGACTACTGTAACAACGACATTGCTTCTGTGCCATCTTCTGACTGACTGCCTGCCTCAGCTATTTTTGTTTCTCTAGAAGTATAAAAGCCCAATTTCCTAATACAGACAAACTTCCAACTATTTGAATTGAACACAGGCACTAAAATAGATGCACTTGCAATTCCTGCAATATTCTGTCAAGTTTAAGGAAGATGAAACCACATTGAATGAATAGCTGATTTAATGCATGCTCTTAAAAAAAAAAGGCAAGCGTTTGATACACCCTGTAAGTAATACATCTTATGCACCTAAGACAAAACATAATATTTCTTACGGTAAAACTGATCCCTTCGTTTCCCCATACTTTTATTAGAGGAAATATGAAAAACCTCTCTACGTTTCAATTTTGCATCAAGCTGCCTGAGAATTAGTCACAACCACTGTACTACTTTCATGTATCATGTTACAACCACCTCTTGGTACTCCCTGAAAAAAAAACACCCTAATGCATTTACCTCTGCAACTGTATTTAACAGATTCTTGTATTGCCTTCTCTCAATAATGAAAAGAGCACAGAACGTGACTAGTAGATCACCAACAGTTCAATTAATTGATTGTGAAGATCAAAACATTAACCTCTTTTCACCTGCAGGTTCTGAAATCACACTGTAACCGAAATTACTGAAAGTATTAAACAGGTCCATTATCTATACTAACAGAAACTGAAAGTAGGAAATTACGGTAAAATTTGGCAACAAGTCACAATCTGCTGGGCTTCATTCACAAAGTCAGCTCTTAAAGCTCTAGTCCTACACTGTCATGCAGACATTTGCTATTTGAGTTACTAAAAACAGAAGTTAAATGTAACACAGAGGGAAGGGTACTGTAGTTTTTCTAATAAAAAGAACGAGAGCTTTCTTCTCACAGAAACAGTCCAAGTATTTATGTTTGAAGAGACTAATCCAGTCTGTTCCCAGCATTGGTGGAGACCAGGAGACACTTCAGCACAATGCACAGTTATCAGAGTAATCTTATGCCATTTACTGTTCAAAGACAGTACAGCAATTTGCTTACAGGCACATCAGTAACAAAAGCAAAACAGCATTCAGTTCGACATCTTCTAGTTCAGTGCTCATGGAACCATCTTCCAGCCCGGGAACAAGACTATCTTCCAACAATGCAAGGATCTTGAGATGATTTTTACTTGAGATACACAGTAACGCAACCAATCCATTTATTTTCTTCAAACTCTTTCTTCCTTTACAAATGCACTTCTTGCACATCCCAGTATACTTAAACAAACATGCTTTCTCTTCATAGAGCAGGTCAGCATTCTTAAAGTCAGTTTCCTTTGTACAGGCCTACAAAGTTATGTCGAGTATTGCTGCCGAGTTCCCCATCCACAGTGCATTACAACACTCACAATAGCATCCCTTACTAACTTGGCATTTTTAGAATCTCTCTAGCTGGCATAAACCAGTTATGGAATTAAAGAAAAAATAAGAGATAGGAGTTCAAGAAACACAATCCACATTTCCAAAGCCAAGAAACACTTGTCAAGAGTGACAGCTGTTTGCAGGAGCAAGCAAGATTTTTCTCCAAGACACAGAGCTTCACGTCACTGATGCTTCCTTTTCCGAACAGTAAGTTTCAAGAACAAATAGAAACCCACACAACAGAACCCTACCAACCAACCTGGACACTGTGTTCTTTTTGGTCAAGGTCAAGGCGGTTGACTAAACATTTATATAAGGGACTATGCTGTGTAATCTAGGCTAGAACAGTTAATTCAATTCCATTTCACCGGGCCATTAAACCTCTAGTCTCTCAAACTTTAGTACGCTAGACATATCATGTTACTCAAGATGTAACCAAGGTGACGCCTTTAGGCAGGATGTGCTTCCTGCCCAACTTTTCACGAGAAAGCTTCTCAACTTGTCCAAGACATTGATAAGACATCTGTAACGAGCATCCGCTAGCACAGTTGGAAAAAAAAAAAATCACACACCAAAAATAACTTTCAACAGTAGTTGCATCTTCAACACATGGAAAGATTTTTTTCCCCATCCCTCCCAACTTTGTTCACTGAATTCTTCTCCATCTGTAGTGTACTCTGAACTGAAAACACAGCGAGTTTGAAAAGCAGAACGATGACATTACCTGTGAATATAGAATAGACAGGAAAAAGAAGTTACTCATCCTACAACACTGAGGCTATGATCGATAGAACCCATGAATTCAATTAATTTTATAGATTGATTTCAAATGTCATTTGCTAAGCATTTTTAATGCACACAACATGTTTTTTTTTTAAAACTTGATTTTAACTCCAATATAATAAACAAGCGTCGAAATAAAACAGTTACAGAACGGTTAAACCAGCGGGTACAGATACATTTTATATCTAATATGCAACCACCACAACTTTTATAGAACTGAACTCCATTTTTATACTGAATGGTTACCACCCAATTAAAAAAAACCAAACACCTTTTCTTCAACTAACTCATTTGCTCTGTAGTTTGTCTTTCATTTTCCTTGAAATCACTATTTTAATTGTGATTTCAATATGCAAGCCTAAGCATCCAAAGCGGAGAAAGTCAGAGAACGGATCTATAACCTCACACATGAATAGCTCACCCACTGAATACCACAAAGCTACCATGGCACAGAAACAAGGCAAAGCATAAGGTTCCCAGCTTCAGCAAAACGGCTAGTTCTACAGCATCTTGGAGAAGTGCCACCTTTCCTTGCAACAGAAACAAAAGAGTCACCAGGCCATGCAGAGATAAACCAAGCAATTCATAATGCCAGAAGCATTTCAGACTAAGGCAGATGTCACAGGAAGATTCTCTGGTTTACCATTTTTCTAAGGCATCATACACATAGTAAACTAGCAAGATGAAACACGTATCTCTTCACTGCTAGAAAGAGTCTACATAGTCTCACTCACATCTTCACACCCGAGTGTAATCACCAGTGAATTCATTGACCGTTTTCATACATAAGCATGATCAAAACTGGATTAAATGGCTGGAATTAGTTGTTAAGAATACCCGATATGAATATTTGAGGCGATCAATATAAGGATTTTCATTATCTCACCTCATCTTCTTTAAACATATACAAGTATTTGCAGACAGCTAAACTCTGACCATAGCAAAGGAGCAGATATAGGCCTATCTGGCATATGAACAACAGGGGACCAATAAACTTGCTTAAGAGCAAAATATCTGAGATTCATCCTGCTTATACCAAAAAAAAGGATTTAAAAAATATTTTAGGTAATAATATTTCCTTGGCACCTGCATGGGGGCAAGCAGTTCATAAAGCTCTATTGGTATATGTTGAATGAATTTGAATACTTCCATTTGCATACAAAGCATCTCTTTAAGACTGCTACCTGAATTATTTTACATCACTTGTACGATTAGGATACATTCAGTAATAATACTTTCAAACTTCACACTGTGACATTTGACCATTTAAAAAGAGACACGGAAACTTCTAAACAGTATAAGCAGCTTGATCATTTTAAATAAACAAGCTATGCTGCAATGGCAACAGGATTCTGAGTAACAGAGTTAAGATTATCAAAATCATTTACTACCTTACATACATCTACTGTGTTTCAAGGCAGTCAGTCAACAGCGGTAACTCTGAACAAGGCAATCATTCATTAAATGAACCCGTCTGGAAGCCCACGTGTTTTTAGGTTAGTCTCAAAAAATTAAAACGTTCGGACCCTAACCGTTACCGCCTAAACCCAAAGACGTCCTTCAACAAAAACTTCCTCTTACAAATGCAGCTATACAATTCAATGTCAACTTAACAGAACAGCAAGTCAAAAGGAAGAAGTAAAATAGCCTGTTTGATAGAGACAATCAAACATTTCAAGAAAGCACAAATCTGGGAAGGTAATACCGTAAATTCAAACCAAGACTGGAGGAACTCGAAGACGTCTATATGACTACACCAAATTAGATGCAGCACACTGTTTTCTTTTGATGAGTTCCTGTATGGTTACACTGCTTTTTTAATTACCATAACAATATAAGCTTTCTTTTCTATCTTCAGAGTGCCTAAGGAATCTCTGGATAGCTCATTCGGAGAACCCATAATCCTCCTGCTGCTTTCATGAGTTCTCACTGAGTAAAAGCCAAGTGATACTACCTAAGTGATAACTCATCTAAACTGAACTCAAGGTGAAGGTCTCACCTCTAGAGACACAGATCGTGCTACTGAGCTCTATCGAGAGACAGCAGGGCTCCCAAGAACGCCTTTACTTAATTTCCTTTTTTTCCAAAAAGTTGGTTTTCCTACACGTCATGCATAAAATAGAACTGATCCCATGTCTAACACTGACACAACAAATTTCATTCCCGCTTCCTATTCTTGTCTCATGGAACACATGCCATATTCAAGGCAGGTCATTATACATGTGTCAGCAGAGTAATTAAGTCCCTTATATTCTTTAATGATCTATTTGCTCTGTATGCGAGACATCAAGTTCGAAACCAAAGTACTAAGAGGAATCATCTTCTCCTGCGTTTACACTGCCGCAATTCCAAAGAGCACTTGGCTCTGTCAGAGTTCTTAAACAGCACAGACCAAGCCCATGCACATTTAGCAGTTAGATGAAGATTAGCTCCAAGCTTTCTTACTCCATAGCTTCTCTCTCCAAAGAAACACCACTTTCACATAGTTTCACACAAGTAATTTAGTAATTATCCAAAACAAAAGAGAAAAAAATTGTTTAGCAACAATTTCTCTAAATAACAGCACATTCAGTTTTACAATCTACAGGAGTTGCGAAAGAACATAAGAACATGTCATATTAATCACTGACTTGTAAAACTATTTTTTGTTTCATAAGACAAGTGGCAAAATGCTGCAATAACAACTCATTAAAACCGCTACTGAAAGACAAGATGCAAAGACAGAAATCACAGGCCAAACAACGAATTAAAAAAATGAGAAGTAAAATGAGTCATTACAACAGAACCTATATATTAGTCCATAATTCTTATAGACTCGCGCATTAAATTTTCCAGGCGCCACAGGCACAAATTCATCCATTAAAATAATGTGCAAGTTTGGAAGGAAGCCCAACATATACATTATTCCAAATAAAATCTCCTCGAGTCCTGGAATATCAGAATTGCTTTCCTAGTTTAGTATACGGCAACCAAGGCATAGCGTATTACAGAAGTGAAGAGGAAGAAACTATCACAGAGCCAGGACGTTCCAAACTCTACCCGTATCTCTTGTACTGACTTGTTGTTTGACTTGGGGCAAATCCCTTCATCTTCTTTTGTTTCTCCATCTGCGGAATAATGACTCTCCCTAAGGGGATCCTATGTTCTTCAGATCAATACCGGCTTTGACACCACTTGAAGAGCAAGACAAAAAAAACCCAAGAGGTGTTCACTCTCACATGAGTCTGTATAATCACGTCTTCAGTATTTTTACCGTTTGCATCAGAAGTAGCAAGGCAGACGTAACGAGAATCAAGGCTAAGAAAAGACTATCATAGCTTTACAGGGAGAACACTAAGTTAGCTAGTTTTCAGTTCCACAACACAGACTTAATGTTTCCTAACACCTGTGTTCATGTTGCTCAAGAACTAAGCAGCATGTCTTTTGCTACTCAAACCCAAAGAAATATTCCCTCCTTAAGTAAAACAGACCCCTAGGATCAAGTTATTTTTTTTATTTCTAGTTGTTAACCTGTACTTTCCTGTGCATTTTCCTCCACCCTGCTTCTGTTCAGAGACCCAGTTTCACAACTGACCCCACCCATATCCAAGACATCCCACTGCTACTAGTAAAAAGTAACTAATCTAGACAAGGAGGAGCAAGGAACCCATTAATCAGAGAAGAGGAAGGGAAAGGTTCCTACCTTCTTAACCAGTAGACAAACACTCAAGAGACTGAAATCCATTCCCAAGACAACCGGGAAAGCAGGAGAACAGGAATTCATCTTCCTTCCTTGTCAGCAGCTAGACAACGATGAAGAGGAAAACCAGAACCTAGCCCTTCAAGGGAACAGGGGTTTCATGTTCACCGCCTAACTTCTTAAGCTGGAGAGGAAAATACAGGACAAGCCATCTCTACCGCAGCAGAACGACAGACTAGAGATGACATGACTTGCGTCAGCGTACTGCTGCTTAGCATCACTGCGTTCTGCAAACTAGCCTCAGACTTTCAGCTTAAGGTATTAGAGATAGGCAAATATTCCCAACATTTCAGGAAGCAGCTGTTCATCCAGTATATTAACAGCTTTTAAGATAAACCTATAAAAACACAGGAGGAAAAACTTCCATTCCAAAACAGGTGCCTGCAAATCTAACAATTTCTTAAGCAAAGGACAGCATCTCAAGCAATCACGTTACAATTAGGTGATTGACCATGTCTGTGTTCCTCCTTAGTCCCGAATGCAGAACAGAATTTGTTTACTAGAACCACCTGTTACCTGACACTCTTACACTCCGCATTTTGGCAGGCACAGAGCATTCATAAGTGTCAGTTAACACAGCTCTGCTTACGAACAGCTATTCATTCGACTGTGGTAACCCACTTACCTAGACTATTATGGAGGCAAAAAATAGCCACAACAAGTAAAATATAGCCCAAGGTTAGGAAATAAAACAGTTTCAAGAAAGGAGACTTAAAAAGAACCCTGTAAACCAAAACAATGCCAGAGACAAGAAGCACAACCTAATTGATTACCTCAAACACTTTTCCCCTGAACCTGAGGTGAAACCTGTTTAGCAATAAGCGAGACATTCATCAGACAGCATGTGTGCACACATTTACAGCTAAAACAAGCAAATATCTACAGCTAGAAAGATGTCTAAATTCACACAGTTAACATATATATATTAAAGCATGCTCATTCTTCCCAGATGCAAAAGGAAAGTAAGCCTGTAATTACGCTGCTCCATAGAGACTGAGTCCCACCTCTGGCATTAACTTCAGTTCTCCATACACAGAAGAACCGTACAAATACTTCCATATGCATAACTTAGTAGTTAATGACTGACAGCTCTGATATTACACTAACAAAAGCCCAGAGAAATAAACACACTCTTCCTAGAATCACTGGTTTCTAGTTAACACCTGTCTGAAAATAAATTCTACTTTTATTAGCTAACAAAGTTTTTCTTTTCTATGTTGACATGCAAAATACTGAGATTTAATAAAAAAAGGAAAAAAACGTTTCAGCTGAACAAACAAAACACACACCCCCACAATAACATCCTGCGCAGCTTCTTTTAAAGCTAGGCCAAATCTGTCACAGACAAAGCTAATATATCCTCTATTACTACACACTGCCTTACCCTTTGAGGGTGTCCAGGAGTATCATAGTAATAACACCAGCACATGTACACCCCCTTTTATGACTACTGTAACTAGCACACTTTATCAAAACACATCTGCAAGAAAAAAAGCAAGTAGATGGCACATACATTTGCTACATCTGTATTTCGTCACAATTTGGCAAAGGAAAGATGCCTTGAATTTGAGCATCATATTAACATGATACTGCTACAAATAAAGTTGCTTCTCCTATATAACCATCTGACTGTTGGCCATTATGCCAAAGACTTAGCTCAGAATTACTAGATTCCAAAGTACTTGCTTGGTATTTAACTACTTCTGGGCACACAAAAGTTAAATTGATAACCTTCTTGAAGAAGAACGGAACAATTATGTGCAGTTAACAGAGGCATAATATTACACCTTCATGCAATGCATAAAGGAGTGTCCTTAGGGGATGCAAAGACTAGTAACTTCACAATCGAAGAGCATTAGACCACGTGTCCGTAAGAGCTGAACTTGGTCTTAGCTGTACAATAGATACCTTTGTCACCTTACAGATGTTTACTAACCTGTTCATTTCTCCATCTGTATAAGAGAGGCACACGACAGCTCTGGTGAGTACAGTGAGAATGACCCCTCTCCCAAAGTATCACCAAAGTTCAGTCAGCACACTAGTTACCTGACTAACAAAACTGAAGTTAATGCATTCATTTTGTGCGCCATGTTACATTAAAAGATTTTTTTACCTGATGTTTAAGTAGGTAGTCTTACCGATACATGCATACTGATATAAGACTACGCTCACATGTAAATACCCCAACTGCTTCCTGGTTTGTTTTCTTCTTCAATACACAGCATATAGCTACATCCTGTAATAGGCAAAACAATGCTCGTTTCAAGTTGTTAGCTGCCTTCGCTAGGCTTGAAAAGCCCAAGATAAATCCCGAGAACTACAGCACAGGCTCCCTATCTTTCGTTACCCAGAGATCAAAACTTGGTTCAGCATCTCACCACCTGCCATTCTGAAGCTACACTTGAAGTAAGGCAGCCATGCCTATTATTGGGACTGTGCAAGCACCTCACGTGTGTTATACTATTCTCTTAGCCAAAATGAAAATCAGAAAGTTTAAAGTATTCATGTCGCTTTTTTCTCATTTTATCTTTTGAACTCGAACAAACCATTTCTGCTACTCAAATATTAGCAAAGCAAAACTGTTTGAGACAGAGTAACAGGCCTGACCTTCACAGTCACCTGCGAACGTAGATTCAGTAATGTTACACTCAAAAAAATCGACATGACCAATCCCAACTCAAATTCCACAAGTTAGCTTTCCAGAAAACCTTCCAGCTCATAATCCACCTGGACAACTGAACTAGATTCCAGCTGAAAATAAAACAGTAGCTACTGCAAAGAGCAGCAAGTCACATGCTACTTAACCACTAGACTAATAAAAAAGCCAATAATGAACATGTCAGCTTGCCACGTAGTCATGACATAAGTGACCCTGCATCAGCTATACTGTAACACCTGCCACAAAAATAAGCTCTCCCACTGTACAATCAGAATCTCAGAGTTAAAAGTTGGTCCGCACCACATTTGAACACTTTGAAGTGCTAAAGTTAACAGACCCATTACAATGGCGCTTCACCCTATTTGCCTCTTCAGAACAAAGCACAACAAACGAGCCACATCTTCACGAAGAGAAAGCAGTGTATGCTGTACAGCAGCACGCTTAAGAATTTATAGCAGCTGCCCGAGTTGCAAATCCCCACGATAACTTACCCTAAAGACCTGAAAATCAGGGTATGAAAGGTTAATTGAAATGGGGCTAAACAAAGCTTCCTAGAAGGGCAAGAAGAACCATATGCACATCAGAAAGTTCATCTATTTGGATTACTAATTGAACTGCTATTGCTAAGACACATAAGGTAGCAAAAAAACACCCACAACAAAACTTTCAAAACTATCCTAATTTTAGGGCTGCTTTTGAAAAACTTATTACACCTCCCTCCTGAACAATAAGTGATTCAACCTTTACCACAGCTGTGATGTTGATCAAATTTTAAGACTCCCCTTCTTCCCTTAGACAATTAATTGAAGAAAAACCTCCAGGAAAAGACACCTGTGCTGACAATTAAACAGCATGACAATCTACAAATGCACAGCACAAGGTATCACAAAACAGGACTTGGGATGGCTTTCCATCAAGGTGCTAGTTTTCTTAGGCCTCGACTGGAACAGTATGAAAATAAAAGACCAACTCAGTAATAAGTGTCATCAAGTACTTCCAAAGACAGCACGCTCAATTTAAGTACAACGGTAGAGCTTGCAAGAAGCTCGTTCTTTCACTAGTTTGCCAGTAATGACTCCAAGAGGTTGCGGTGTGAGATGGATTATAAAAGAAAGGAGAACGACTTTCCAATTTTATAAAGGTAAGATTTGAGGTTTTCACTTGTCCTCCCTATTGAGAGGTCCCTCTTCATAGAAAACTATACTTTAACCATCATATTAAACAAATGAAGGAAACCTTCTGTGTTATACAAACATTAACTAATTAACTTAAAAGCAATCACTACTTGAGTGGCTTTTTCCCTGCCTCCCTAATCCTAGATATAAGGTCACTTACTGAAACAGCAGATTCCTAAGATACAGTACCAGAAAGCTCAACACCACACAGCTCCAAACTCATCATTTTATCAGCTAGAACGATTAAAAAAGAAAAAACAACAGTAGTAGAACCGCTATCACACAACTTCTTTCCACATACACTAGGGCAAAGGAAACAGAGAAAGTTGCAGCACAAGAGCAGTAACGTGTCATGTTCAACCCCTCCTATCCAAAGTATCGAGACACAGAAAAGTTGAAGAGCAGCCTATTGCTTTTCTAAACACAGCGACGCTACCTACCACTACTTTACATCCAGTTTGGGTACCTCTGGGAGCAAGCTGCACAGGGTATTACCCAGTTTCTTCTGTGTACGCCTCTAGCATTTCACCTCCACTTTCGTAAGCAATGCTGGTGGGAGGGTTAAAATGTAAAGCACTGTACGGAAATAATGACAAGAGAGTTTTGCTTCCTCCAAATACAGTCAGCCTAGTCCTCCCCAAAAACCAAGGTTTTCAGGGGCACTTGTGCTATATTCACAGCACACTAAGACATTCCTCATCTGTAACTAGGGTTAACATCCTGGTCATAGGCAAACAGTAATTATTGGATAATCCTGTGAAATCCAGTGCAGTAAGGCTGACCCACGGCCAGATTAGTATCCCCAGTATGTGACAAAAACCCCCAAAACAAAAAAAAAAAACCCTCATGCTTCTTTCTAGGACACTACTTCATTTAATTCAAGGTTCTTCCGTTAAGATGACTCCAAGTCCAGTAGCACTGGCCCAGTATATAAGTTTACAACCACCTGCTAGCCACATAATGCTTTTATCACAAAATAAGAGTAGCCCATCAGAACATGCAAGCTCCAACCCTCTAACCTTCTCTGAAAAGTATAAACCCCAGATGGTCTAAGCTTTACATTCAATCACCTCCCTTCTTTTAGTAGGGGACCAAGTCCCAGCTCCTTTTTTTGAAGCACTTCCAGCTTAATCAATGAGGTATGGATTTCTGCCCCTTTGCTGGAATACCTCCAACAGAACAAATGTTTAGTGCCTCTATAGGCTGTTCCCTGCAAGTGAGGTGGGGGGGGCGGTCAGGATGAGGACAAACAACAGGGGACTACTGCCTGACGTGGAGCTACCCCATTTCTCTGTCGGACTAAAAACAGTCTAACTGAGAAATCAGTAAGCATCCAGATATGGTACTCATTGTCCTGGACAACAGGATAACAACCAGCCTGAAGAAGAACCCCTTGAAACAGCGGTACTTTTAAACACCAGATGAAGACATTCAGGACACTGGATGACAGTTTTTTAGCTGTACCACAGGGGGGAAAAACACTACACAGTACAATTTTTTTTAATAAGATGCAACAGCATATACCCCATGATTCCATTAATCAATTCTGAAGAGGAAACAATGAAAGCAGTACGATGATGGTCTTTCCATGTCCACAAATTAGCTTCAAAACCAAGCCAGTCAGTCATTTTTGAGAGTGAAGCTTGAGACTCCACTGCACATTTCATGTACAGTCTCTTTTTTTTTTTTTAAACATCCATAATTGTCTCTGCTTGCTTTTTAAAAACATACCCACGTACTAAATTTCAACACAACACTTAGCATGCCAACTTTGGTCTGCTCATGGTCCAGAAACAACTTCAAACCTGGAAAAGTCTTTATTTACTCAGTTCAAACACCCCCGAGTCCTGCCAAGCAATCAAGACAGTAAGACAACCCAGTATCTTCCAATACCTACCCTTATAGTCCCCAGAAAAATTAGTTTTACCACAGTTCTTAGACTGCAATAACTCCTTTCTAGTTAAGTCAATGCAAACAATGAAGTAGTATTATCCACACATCAAGCCACAACTTTCTACCCCCTCCTTACATAAACCAAAAAAGTTTTGGGAAGTTGCCAATTTTTACTTTCCTTTTCACTCATCACAACATGAACTGTTTTGCATTGACATTTGAGATCAATTTAAAAGGATGTTTCATACTTTGTCACATCCAGTTTGCTGCAATTCGTGAACTAGGAAGTGTTCTTCAATATTGCAGTCACCGTAACTAGAATTCCCTGCGCACCATCTGTAACTCTGAACAGAGATTTCTCCACATTTTTGTCAGACTTCATTTTCCAAACTTCAGCTGTATTGCACATACTCTTGTTCAACAAAGAGATATAAAGCGGCAGCCTTCACTCTGCCTGTATCAGTCATTTATTCCACATACTTCTACCATCCCTTCAAAATGGATAGGAACTCATTTTCTACATCAAACCTTAACCCAAATTGTTTTTTCCCCTATCTCTGGGAAATAAACCTTAAAAACAAATACCTCCATCCAACAACATACTGACCATTGGGTTAGGAAGGCTAAGAAGTCACCAGAAGAGAGGTGTGTTTATAACAAAAGAAACCATCTAACAGCCTACTAACTACAGCACTTCAACCTTTGCACCTACTTTACTACAAAAGGATGCAGTTGCTTCAGATAGCATTATACATATTTATGCAAAAGAACTAGATTACAATGCTACATACTTTTGCCTTTAAAACACTGCAATAAAACAATATTGTCAAAGACTACAGAAAAGTGTTTTGCAGGCAACATCTGCATCAACACAGGAAATCTACCCAAGATTCATTTCTGCAGCCTAACAACGTAGTTCCAACTGGAGCCTTTTGGCATCACTACTGCCACTCGCCCTCGTTACCGGGAGCTTAAATCCTTTGCAAAACCAAGAGCTAGCTACCTAAGACAACTCAGATGCAAAATTTGGAAGAGAGGGGTGTGCGTGTGTGTCTTTTAACAGTTTGAATCCGATAGACATATAATGCTATTAATTCTAATAGCTAGCAAAAAAGCTTATCCATACCACACCACTGCTAACAGAACATTATATATCCATTCTGAAATAGGCTTGTTATGTTCATTACATTCATTAACTCATTAACAACACTTCCTGACACAACCTGAAACTGATATGAGCCTCTTAAAGTAACTTGTAAATGTATTTCATCAGCACCGAATAACAGGAACTACCTGACAAGCCTAAGACCCTCAGTAAAACTGGGTTTCAGAAAATGAAAGAAGAACAAAGTGCCTTACGCAAAAGCACCAGGGGAAAAAAAAAAGTTTGTTCTCCCCTGCCCCCCAAGGGGGAGGATTATTAAGCAGGGGATTTATGAAGTGTTAAGTATTAATAATAGATTGCAATATGACTAATATAACACAAATAACATACAATTACTTCATATGAATTATTACTAAGTCAAGGGAAAACCTGACAGTCAAGAAGTAACTCCTAGATCAAAAGCAACTTTTTCATTCATAAACTATTGTGGCCAGTTAGGAGTACCGGCGTGCCACTTGAACACTTAGTCACAGCCACCTTCTCACCAGTCACCACAGGGCACACATCTGCTCCCCACACACACACCCACTGTTAACCCAGCTGCTTCCCGACACTCAGAGGCCTTGTAAAAGGACCATTCCGCCGGCTCCCTCCCTTCCCTACTACCCCAACCACGCAGTTACGCCACCTGTTACTTTCTTCTCCTCTAAGCCTTTTTGGGTCCTCCCTACTGAATAGCTCTGCTGCTGGCTTTGAAGACTCCTCCCGAGATGCAGCGGATTTACACTGCCCTGACTCTTATCAGTTCTAGTCCTAGGCATCCATATGTAAGACACCACATAAAAGCTGAAGAAAACTTTCTATTTCAGTCTTAAAACTAAGGAAGGCAATTTGCACAACGCTCAACTGTTAAAATTAGTACTCCCCCTGTCCCCAAGCCCTTAAGGGCTTTGAATTTGTTTCTGCAAGCTACAGAAAAACAGAATAAAAATAGTGATCTATAGTCACTCTCAAAACGACACATTATGAGAAAATTTTCAATAATAAGCTAAACTGAACCAAGCACCATGCAACTTTTCTCCTTTCCACTACATGTATGGTTTTTGTGTTACCTCCTCAATTTGTTCAGGAGCCTATTTACATGTTTTCTTTTTAATAAGTCTCTATCCTGCAACCAGCCCTGCAGATAAATGACCTGCTGTCAGACCACGACGACTTTGAAGGAGCTCTCAGCAAGGACCACTCTTATTTTAGGCAACCAGGTATGCAGTTGGCTAAGCCCTGACCTCTTTCCCATAAGTCACAGACAAAATATTGCGTTCTAAATATTCAGTACCAACTCCACTATTCTACTAAAACTTTTTTCTAGACAGCAGTGAAAATTTAAGTACCATCTATACGTTTCTATTTTGAATAGTAATAGTATCTGCATGTACTTGTTAAAACCGCATCTTAAATCCTCATCAAGAAATCCACATAAGCAATGTAAGTTTACTAGTACATTTATGCATAAACTAGTTTAAGCAACACACAAACATAAAAGTGACAAAGCTAAGTTATATTTTGCCCACAACAGCCAAAGCAGCGCGTTGTAGTGCTGCGAAATTCAGTAACTACGAAGTATACAGGACTAGCCCCGTGCTCAGTGACCTAGGAAGTGAATTATACTTTATACATTACAACATCGGCTGCCACCAACTATGACAGACCAATACTGCGCTGTTTCCCCCGCACACACACAGAGTAAAAACTCCACCATGGCTGTTTTGATGACGGCCCATGCCAGCGTCTATTAAAGACGTACAGCTAACAAAATCTAACCAATTCTATGACTATCCGAATTCATGCAACTCTTCTTTAAGACCCAGTAGAGGTCCAACACCATAAAGCGCGAGTTAACGACAAGAATTAGAAGTCAAAGCACCCTGCAACAAGGGGAGGACAGCGATTCTCCACAGCAGAAGTTGCTAGCACTGCAACTTCACTCATGACCCTGCCAGAAACGTACTGCATTCCAGCAAGGAAGATCACGGTTTTTATTTTTTGGGGTTTTTTTTTTCAGGTTAGCCGGCAAAAGCCTACTACAGGATTAAACCGCCCTGTTCTGAGGCGCCGGCTACCGGCCACGCCGTCGCCAACCCCAAGTGATCCGACCCAGTGAATCACCAGCCCGGCCAGCAGCGCGCCTCTCTCCCAGACCCCTCAGAACGGTTTACCGACGACAATACGCCAGGAAGCTCTAAGCCACCTAACGAGCCCCAGGCACCGGAAATCTCAAAGCCCCCAAGCGAGCCCCGGCCCCCACCCAGCAGCCGAAACAAAAACAAAAAAAAAACAAACCCAAAACCCCCTTAACCGGCTTACAGCGGGTAAGCGGCTATTCGG
>NW_008824905.1:914930-932143 GCF_000699105.1 Pygoscelis adeliae | reverse complement strand
AGCCTTGGCCCCGGTCGCCGTCACGGCGCTGATCGCGCTTCACCGACCCAGCCGGCTGCGGGACGTACCCTCGAGAAGGCGGCCTGCGGAGAGGCGCAGCCTGGCGTGGTGCGGGGACGGTGTGGTAGAGCACCGCGGTGGTAAAAATGGCTCTGCGCGCCGTGGTCAGGCCAGCGGTTGCCCGTCGACCTTCTGGGGTCTGTAGAGTGCTTCCAGTAGGGGAAATAACTGTAAAAAGCGTTGACGACAAGGGTAAATTCCCAGCGGTGGGTCTCCACCCGTGCACTAAGCAGAGGTTAGGAGTTAACTGACTGAAAAGGAGTGGTAAAATGGCGGCTTTGGACAGGAAAATTCCTCTTCAGCTGTAAATTTCCCACTGTGCAACGTACCGTCCGTGGACGTCTTCCCTATAGACATTGACAAAGCAACCCTGGGAATTTTCCAACACAAGCTTCGTTTCACCTGTGAAATTTTTAGGAAAACAAGAATTGTATTTGAAAAACAGTTCCTGAACCGCAAGAAGCCTTGTGTCCCACAGTCCCTCGCTTGAGTTTGTCAGCTTGATTGGAAAGGCGCTGAGCCACAGCAGCCAGGGAGCCACTGACTGCAAGGTACGTTGTTATCACCGCGCTGCTAGATAGCAAGCGTGGCAATTTAAGGCAATGTTTGACACAGTTCCCGAGAAATACCACTTGGGAAACACCCTACACTTCCAAATCATTTATCTCAAATTTCCAATTCAAATTTCAAACTGTCCGAAATGCCGATGCCATCCAGTTTTTTTACTTAAACAGTGATTTTAGTCATCCAAAAATGGTGAGAGATTAGAGTCATTGGAAAGGTAACTTTGTTCCAAGCCTGTTCTTGGGTAGTACCCCCTGTGCAAATACAAATGAGGTACTCTTGCTTTTTTTTTTCCCCCTTACCGAATGAAATCATACAATAAAGACAAAGTTGATACGGGTTCTGCTGACACTCTCATATGAATGAATGAAGCTGCATTTTTGGCATCTGTAGTGGGAATTTAACAGCACAGCCGTTCACACCGAACACCTAGGTTTTGGATGGGTATCAATTGCAGCCATCGGTTCAGTAAAACCTCTGGAGAAGTCAGAAGCTTAAATCTTTGGGATAACGTTTCAATAATCAAATTAGTTTTGACGTAATCATATTGCCGTACTCCTAGTCGCTAACAAAATGACAATACTTCTCTGTTGAAGTGACAACCTGTCATACATTGAAAGCACTTATACAGCTATTTGCATAAGTAGTCCCCTTTCTGTAGTCGTTGCCATCCTTTCAGTAACAGGAGACCGATTTTTCAGCAGCATATAGAGACTCTAAATCACAGTTTTCCTTAGAAGAGAAAGGTATTTTGACTGCAGATGAAAGGAACAGAGTACTGTGAGAGGAATGGCGTGATCAGCAGCATTTCGTTAATGAGGGCATTCTTACAGTGCTGTATGCCCGCGCTCCTTAGATATACGCTTTTAATTATGTCTTTGAGAAAAAATGCAGCTAGGTTAAAAGCACATAACTGTAGTGCCAGTGAGTAGTACAATTTTGCTCGTCCTCAGTAAAAAGAATATATTTTCCAAAAGTCACTGTGAGAGGGTAGGATTGGCTTTTAGGTTAGCTGGTTAGTTTTTATTTGTTTTGGAGGTCCCTATCCCCACCCATGTATTTTTCTTCTTTTTAAAGTAAGAGATTGAATTCTTGCTTGCGTTATTTATAGGCCGGACAAAAGGAGCACTCTTGTTATACTGGGATTAATGCTACTAATCTCTGTCTCGACATACTAGAGGACGTAGAGGTCAACTACTAGGCATCGCCGGCAAATAAGTGTATCGGTATTGCACACCAAGTTGTGGTCATGAACGCGTTGATGGCTGCAGAACTGGCTAGTCTCTCGTCCGTAATCTCAAAGAGCCACGCCACAGCTACCTTACGATGTTCCACAGCCCATTTAATCGCAAACTTGGCACCCAAATGATCTTTTTGTGTAAGACGCCAGCATGTTGTGAGGAGGTTTTGTGTTAAGGATTCCCTTTAATTAAGTATAGGTCAATGAGTAGACATGATTTTGACAGATCACTTAAAAAATATGGGCCCGATCATCCGAGCGGGTGATAATTTTGAATATGTGAATAGGTCCACTGACTTTGATTTAATTCCTCACCTGAGTGGAACGACATTTTGACATTTCTAGAAGATATATTAATTTCCAGAAAGGAAGACTTGTGAGACTTCTTTCACTCAGGGTATGAAACCCAAAGTAAACTTTGCTCTCCCTTACTGAAATGAAACCTCTCATTTGGTTTGGGCAGAGCAGGGATGCTTCGGTCTTCTGCATCTGGAATGCGTGCAGTAAAACCAACCTATTTAATGCAACACATGCTTGACAGTGTGACAAACAGATCAGAACGGTCTTTGCACTACTTAAAAAAAAACAGAAAACAAATTTTAAAACCTTGAAAGTACCCACAAGCACAGTTATTTTCTGGTTGATGTGAAACAATAGATGGTCTGAAGAAAAATCCAGTGACAAAGAACAGAAAATCAGAAGTATGAATCCTAAAGTGAGGAGAGATCAACTACAAAGGTGGAGAAGATGGGGGATCTTAATGCAGAGGCAGCACTGAAGGCAGGATATCAGTTATCATTATTGGGGGGGGTTGCTATGTGATGTTTTTTTCTTAAACCTTCAACTCGATGAATCATGAAATCATAGGAGATACTCAGCTTTCATTATTAAAAAAAAAAAGAGCAATAAAGGTGAGCTTCTGCTTTTTACGACTGTGGAGTCAACAGTGAACTTTCACTGCGTGAAAACAGGAGAGAAAACAAAAAAGTTCCAGTCACGTGCAGTGTATGTCTCCATCACAATATTGGTACGTCTTGCTTCTTCCTTTGTTTTATAGCCTAGGGTCTAAAATGCTGATACGTTTTTCCTTTTTTAATAATTGTGTAATGGCAGATCTATAATGGCATATAAATTATTCCACTTATTGTCTTTATTCAGCACGTAATATGCATCTTGAAACTTCTCTCACAGTTTCACAAAAGCAAACCTCCGGAGTTGTTTTTAATACAACAGTAACTGTCTTCTCAGTGTTGAGACAGCGAGAGTCATAGCTCGTGTCAGATAATGTATCCGTGACTTTATTTCAGAGTGCTTGAAATCTCAGTCCCCCTCCTGACTCTTGGCTGCTAGACAGCCTTAAGCATGCTGCTTCACCTCAGTATACAAAAAAGTTTCCTGTCTGTAAAATCAGGATAAGGCAGCTTTAAGTATGCTGTTTCACCTCCATATATGAAGAATTTTCCCATCTGTAAAATTAGTGTAGTGATTATTTACTCCATTGTAAAATACTTTGAAGATTTATGGAGGAAAGCTCTACGTGAGAACACTACTTGAAAATGAAACATCAGATATTTCACATGTGCTTGGAGTTTGTAACGTGATGATTTAATCCTCTTTAAACTGCTGAATAGTTCAAATGCCTTTGCCTTGATTACTGTTTCTTAAGCATTTCTCTCCTTACATCTCTCCCTACTCATAACTCTTTCTTCTGTACAATACATAAATTGGTTTTAAATCAATCCCGTGACAATAAAACAGCTTCCTGCAAAAATGTTAAATATCCCTTACAGAAAGTAGTTATTATGGCAAAATAGAAGCGGAAAACTTTCTTTGTGTGAGTGTTGTTTTGGAAATGTCTCTTGCTGTTTCTGGACAAACTCTTTTCATTCTGATTACCCAAGCTGAGTGTTAGAAACGAAAGAAAAAAAATTCTAATTTTCTAGAAATACGTTCTTCACGTATTAAAACTTTTTTTAAAGTGTCACTTCATTATTCTTCACCTTAATTTAAAGCACACGGATCTGTGTCTTTGTAATGCAGACTCCCAAGTGTTCAGCAATTACTGCAGTAAAATTTTTTTGTCCTTATTCGGTTATGTGAGGGTTATTTTCTATTTTGTAATAATTCAGTCAGTGTGAACAAAGCACTGCCAGAGAGAAGGTTTTCCCAATAAGCACTTTTAATTCTTTTTCCCCTCTTATCACCTCATTGTTGCATGTTTGTTTTCCTTCTGGTCCCCTGGGAGCCGTGAGAAACATCATTTTGCACAGAGAAGTAGCTTATACAATCTTCCTATCTTAATAAATACTGTGTCTTAGTTTCATACTGCTGACCCTGATGGAGTCTGTTTTAGACACAGTTACTAAAACCAGGCAAAATGTTTATGATGAGCTAAAAGCTAAGAAAACCCCAGGAGACAACTGGTTTGGGTTTGGGTTTGGGTTTGCTTTTTTCTAGGATCAAGTCACATCCCAGCTCCGCATCTCAGAGGCAGTAGTAGTAATGAAAGGCATTTTTTGTTTGCTTAATTATATATACAAAATAGCAGAAAGATTTTGGTATGTTGTGAAACATGTTGGCACGGAAAAGATGTTGATGTGGGGAAAAAAAAACCCAAAGAAAAAGACTGAAATCACTTGGTGGAGAGGGACGGCACAAATCAGCTAGAAAGCAAGTGCATTCTCTGACATCTCCTCCGGTTTTGAAGATCTGAGCAGCAGTAGAGGCTTTGCATTGACCTCGTGAACAGAGACAAATTTTCATTCGTTTCAGTTTCTATCAGCTATTCTAATCGGGAAAGAAACAAAAGGAGCTGTGGAAAACAACTAAGTCACTGATTTCTGACATTAAAATGGAAACAAACTGTGGAGCGAGCTGGTGAAAATATTTAAGGTACAAATAGCTGACATCAGCTTTGGTGGCACCCAGCGCAACTCTCATTGACACTGAGGTCAAGAGTCTTTTATCGCAACACGAGATTCAGTCATTTGTACTACAGCCGGCGTTGGGACCAAACAAAATAGAAATTGCTTGTTGATATGACAACTCTTGGCCGGTTCAAAACAGCAACAGAAAGTGGGGAAAATATAAAGGCAGACGTGTTTGTAAGAGTCCTAGGTAGAAATCCTAGAGGAAGGAATAGGAAAGAGGTTATAATGGGCTCAGAATTGTTTGCATCTTGACCTGGTAAATTGCTTCACATTAATAATAATCTGTTTCCTTTCTGGAGAGGAACGCTCTCCTATGTTTGTCCTGATGACCAGGACTCTTGCTTCGTTTGATAGGGTAACATATTCCTCCTCGCTTTGTGAGAGCGTTCTTAGATCTGTGTTTGACCTCTTGAAGTTGAACTCTTCCCTGCCTTCTGTTGCCCAGGTTTCTGGTTATTCCTAGCTCACCAGCAGTCTAGTCGATTTCACTCTCTCTTACAAACAAAACCTGATTTCACCCTTGCTTTAACAACTAACTTTCGCAGTCCTAAAGATATCTAACAAGTTTCTCTTAGAGGAATGAAGCGTGCTCTGTGCAGCCTTTTGAAGGAAGGCCACCATCCTAACTTATTTAATGAATAAGTCTTAGAAAGTGACTTTCTTCCTTGAAAAAGTTATGCACGTGGCTAAAACACGTGGCCTTTCTCAGCAATTCTTAAACCGTGGTACATGGTTTATAAAGGGCCTGCTGATAGTCCACAGAGATCTGGCTGGTGGCACAACGTTCCCCTTCCTGGAAGCTAAACTTTGTTACGAGAAAACTAAAATGCCCCAATTCCGACACTAGTACTACTCTCCTGCTTCTACAACTGCTCTTGAGATAAAAGGAAGGACAAAAGGTGAAGGTCAAGAACAAATGGCAAGTCTGAATGATATCTTAATTTCAGCAGCATACAAATTAGAATATAGCATCTTTCGTTTAAGTACCTTTGAGATGTAAAGACATTATTTTATAGTGTAAAAAAAAAATCCAAGTGTCACCCACAACCCCCAGAGGCATTGGTACACCCCAAAATTACTTGTAGCGGTAAAAAGTCATGGAAAAGCCACAGCCATTGAGTTTCAAGAAATAATTTGATTTCAAATCTTTTTACCCTATTTGCTGAGATAGGTTTTACTGTTACAGTTGTTCTATAAAATGAGCAATGGACTTTTTCTCCCTCATGTATTTTTTGAGTCTTAGAGAACTGCAAAAATATCCCTGGTCATCAGTCCTTATGCTAAAAATACTTACTTCTTTATATAGTCTTATAATCTTGAAGGGGGGGGAAAAAATCCTTGGAACTGAGAGCCTGGGAAGAAAGAATGTCTTTTGGGTCACAACTGAACAGTCTTTGTGCCGATGCACATTAAAACATTGAAATGGTATAACTACAATGACTACAGATGTCATTGCTGGCTGACTCGTACCTTTAAAAGCCACTTATAAATACAGTTATGTTGCTTATAAATTGTTTAAGTTTGCAAACAGGTTATTTCGACTCACAAGCTGTTAGCTGGAAGTACATTTCAAATACTATTGAGGTATGAACTCTAGTTTTAGTTTTCTTTGGTTAGAAAAATCATTAAGACTTTTGCGCGTTGTTTAGCTAATAGCATTTGCATCCAGGCTAAGAAGAGGGAAGAATTTTATCGCCGCTAGTGTAGTTGAAGTTACATGCCACAACAGAAGTAGTGGGAAAGACGGAGAAAAGAGAATTGCTGCAAGTTCATGCCAGGTCTAAGTAGGTGCAGAAATACTGTAATAATTGTTCATAATTTTGCAACAGCCTTTCCTGAAATAGGTTGTCCATTGTTCCACTATGCAAAAAGACAGAGACAGAGCTTTTGCATATCCTAATGACTGTCATTTCATGCTCTGCAGCCCAAGTGCATATTAAATAGGATAGATAAGTCTTTGGCACAAGATGGGAATAACTTTCTGTTCTGGAAAGCAGAGAAGATTATTAGGGGAAGAACCATGTTGGATCTCATTTTGAATAATATGTTGAAAGTAGTTGTTAATCTAAAAGAGTGAAGTGTATTGAATGAAACTGATCACAAAACAATTAAGTTCATCATGTAAAGAAAGGACTAGTAGTGGCAAGGCACGGGTAAGGCACTTCAGAAAACTTCATTAAGTATCACGATACGTATGGATGGGACCTTGGGATAGTAAGTCAAGGAATAAAGGAGTGCAGGACTCCTGATGGCTTCTGAAAGGTACGTGACAGACTTAGCAGCAAAATTTGCTGATGGGCAGCTTAGTAAGGAAATGATACAAAAATCTGAGATGGAAACATTTTAAAGGATTATATAAATATGGGGAAGAACTCATGTTAGGGCTACCATTGCCTGTTTGACCGTGAACTGGAGCACCGCAGTAGTCTCCGCTGGAATGGATTTTATTTGACATTACTGGATAGCCTGGATGGTGGAAGAATGTACACTTCCAAACTGTTATGATGACTCAATACCTGAGAGGAGCTGCAAGTAATTTGGAGGGGAGAATCCAGAATCAGAGGTATCTTTAGAAATGGAGAAATGGTCTGAAAGGAACCCAATAAGATTCAACAAGTACAAATGCAATAGCTAAGAGCAAGAGGAAAAAAAATTCTTAAGTACAAAATTAGAGGTATCTGACAAAGCAGCAAGTCTGTCAAAAAGGGTCTGAGGGCTACAGCGGCTCACAATCTGACCAGAAATCTGCAAAAGAAAAACAAAGGCAAAATTTAGTCCAGCACATACCGAAAGAAATGATGTCTGTAGGACATGAAGGTAATTAATCTGCTGAGGCTTCATCTGAAGTACCACATCCCATTTTGGGCATCCCACATTAAGACAAGTTATTTTACAGCAGCTAGCTCAGAGAAATGCAGCAAATACAAGAAGTTTAGAGAAGATGTCCTCTGAAGAAAGGTTAAACAAGTCATATTCCTCTGGAGAAGAGAAGATGAGAAAAGAGAGAGTTAATTTTCTGCGATGGAAAGGCTGTTAATTACAAGAAGTTGATCAACGTTTCTCAATATTTACTACTAGAAAGACAAGAATAAATTGTCTTAATTTACAGGAGAGAAAATTTAAACTAGACAGCGGGAAAACATTTGCTATAATTACGATAAGGAAGCAATAGAAGCAAACTCATTAAACACAGTACCCCTATCAAAAAGGTTGTAGAAGCTTTAAACTTTTCAGCGTTTCATTTCGGGTTTTTTTAACGTGTAATTAGACAAGTATCAGTTCAGAAAAGATTGAAGCTGAGTTGTAGGTACACCTGATATTCCTTAGTGCATGGTGATAGAGGAGCTGAGTAGGTTCTTCTCAACTCTGTATTTCTACATATGCATTCAGGACACGGAAACACTAACTCAGTCCAGTTTAACGTGACATGTAACACAGATGTCACAGAGCTTAAGAATCAATGGTTCCAGCCTGCAGTGTGCTTGCTGCTTTCATTTACACTTGTGTTCCTCTGCTTCGTTGGAATGGGCCTTCAAACTGCTGTAATGTTGACTTTACAGAGGAAATTATTGCAATTTTTATTGAAAAGTCAGTAAAGTAGTACAGGTTAGCTTTCAAAATGCATGAAAACTAGCTTTAACAGTAGAAGGAAAAATTACTCGTGTGGCGGAAATACCAACGTAGGCCCATAAATAAAGATTTGTGACGGGATATGTTTGGACCGAGGGACTGTGAGCTAAACCCAGCAAAACCATAAAATGTTTTTCAAGTTCACTTTTTAAGCTGCTAGGAAGTTGAAAGGTGATTGAAACAATCTGACAAGCTTTTAGGACGTACATTATTTTCAGAGCATGCATTGGCTTTCCAATGCCAATAAAATTGTGTAATCCATTAAAAAAGTCCTTCCTGCATTTTTTCCCTTGTTTTTTCTCAGCTCGCAATTGCAATAACAATTTCTCTGCAGGATCTTGGCCCATCACTTCCTTCCAGCCTTTTATTAGTCTCTAGGAAATGCCTACACCTAGTCATTATTGTTTAATTGGAGTGTCACCAAATAATAGTAACACTTTTAATCTTTACAAAGGGTGATGAATTAAGACTTGCAGTGTCCTTGAGAGGAGATGAGTAAAAGCAATCCAACGAGCCGTGAACAAAACCTGGGCACTGCCCACATAAACACGGTTATTACTGACGAGCAGAAAGAAACAAAAAGGCATGAGCGCTTTAGACGGCAACCGCCAGAGCCTGGCTCTCTATCAGCGAGCGATTCATCATTCATGAGCGATCCCTACTCACCTCTAGACCTTCAAACAGACCAGGCACAGGTTTTTAGCATTTAAATTCTACATATTTTTCTTGTCCCCTAAATCTTACAGGCAGAATTGTCAAAAGCTGCTTAGCATTACGACCGTTTCTGTGATATCACTATTCCAGACCTCCTGCCTCATGAAGATGCTTCATCATCTCTAGTTCATTTTGTCCACAGTTAAAAGGCTGTGAACTTCTGACCATTCATGAAAACATGGGATCAGACAAGAAGATGCGAGCTAGCCCAGGATGTTAGTCACAATTATCAGCTGTAATTTTATGCTCCAGCTAGGAGGTAAAGGGAATGCTGTATCCTCCACACTGTGTTCAGTAATCCCAATGGCAAAAGTAGCTTCCATTGGGCTACAACTCTTCTTCTCATCAACACGAATGAGGAGCTGGTGCACGGGAAAATGGAGCTGATTCACTGTTGACTGTGCTCCTACACACATGCACCGTCAGAGAAGCATCGGCCCAGAGAGGCGATTAGGAGAGAAAGGGTCGAGGCTTGGCACAGCTGTTTATCCTGTGGCAGCAAGGGGAAACTCTTGACTTCTGCTTGGTCTTTCATTTCGATTTTAGGGACAGCCCAACTATGCACTGTGCCAAGTCCAGGTTTGACAGTAACATCCTGCAATGATAAAAACGCGTTACACATTAGCTGGTATTTCAAACATTTGCCATTGCCTATAGTGATTGAATTCTGGGGGCTCACATTCACGCCAGTGTAGCAGCACTGGTTTAGATGTGTGCTTAATTAAATCGCTGCAGTGTGCACAGTGCTCAAGCAGTTTCTAAACTGATTTAATTAAATCAATCAAGGCAAAGTCTTTATTCAAACTCTTGCTCAAGTACTTCATCTGTGATCAAAGAGATCATTTCCCCCTGTTCCCTGTGAGCAGTGGGTATACCTGGAGAGTAGCATAGCATTCATGTTTATTTGTTGCTATCCTGCCCTATATCAAACCCAAATGTCTAGAAAATAAATCAGCAAAGTGCCACATCCGAATCTAAGGCAACTATGTCCATAGCTAATATCTGTTAGCATTACTATAAGAAACCCCAGGAAAAGAATATGTGAGGAAAGTTAGTAAAGATTGGACTGGGCGATGACCCTGGTATTGGTATATAAAACAATTAATAATATAAGAATATTTATTTAGCATGCTCTGTATGCCAAAAAGAAATAAAACACTTTCTTTTAGTGCTATGTAACTCTTGTATAGAAGAAAATTAGGTGTGAGGAGCTAACTTGCCATTTGTGCAATGATACGAACTCAGCTTTTTGAGAAAGGGGAGAACATAATACAAGTCATCAACTTAAACATTTCCATATCCACGGTGAACACGTGTACATGTTTAGGACAGATGTCAATACCAACATACACTAAAAAATTGCACAGGAAACAATTGAGGACAGTTAACTGTGGCACGGGTTTTCTTCTTTTTCTTGGCAACTATGCCTGAGGTTCAAAGCTACGTTCTATTATCAAATGAAATCATTGCTCATCTGAAATGAGGTAAGTTGCATAACTTGGAGAAAAACGAACCCATAAATGTGGTTTTGCTATTCAGAAACACTAATGCTGCTAACCAATGACAGAAGACCGAGAGGGGTTGCGCTGTTTTCTGCAAAAGCACAGAGAGAAACGTTTGCCCACAAGTTTCATCGTAGGCTCTTACCACAGCATCAAACTGGTGTTTGTATTCATCGGCATCATTTAGGCACAGAAAGGAGAGTGAGTGTATCCTTCCGTGTCAGCTTATACCCTTTCTGGGGTTCAGCTAATCCCCTGGCGTGTCTCATCAGCTCTGATGATCGCATGCATCTGCAGGTATTGAAACATTCCGATAACACGAATGCTAAGCCTGGGCATTCTGAAAGGCACCAAAGGAGATAGAACCGCGGTGACGTCTGAGAAACAAATGCAACGGTGGGCGGCCTCCGTACCCCGAGGGCCAGAGCACATACTACACCCATCCATCCCAACGAGGCAGGTGGCACATGGCCATCCCACCCTCCCTGTGTCCCTGGGACAGAAGAGGGAGAACTCAGCGTCTAACACAGAGTTAGCAGCAAATGGTCTTTATATTAGCATCCTACAGCTAAAGCCTATGAGAAGGTAAAAATCGTGCTACAAAGAGTACCAGCCTGATAAACAACCACCGCAATACTCTAATCTGATGGGAGCATGAATCTTCTGCTGAGCTGTGCTCTACAGTTCTTCCCCAAACATGCTTTGTCTCTGGAAAAATGCATGTGCGGCATCATTAAAAGCAGGATACAAGCTTGCCTGTCATTGATGAAGTAGATAAAGAATGGCTTGATGTTCTTTGAAGTACAGAACACACAGCATATCTAAGAGTGTAGAATAAATTGCCCAATATATTTGAGATAAGAAACAATATGTCACATTATTAAAGACACACTAATGCACAAAAGAACAGGCTTAAGGTGGCAGACTCAACTTGGTATTATCATTTCTTAGGCTTTCCCTCCCCAGGTGGCATATATAATTATATTATTGCTGTGGGACCCAGTGGGAATTTCACTGTTGACTATCGTAATTCGCAGAGTAAATATCTGTAATGAATCAATTTTTTGTTGTTGTTTTTCAGGAGAGGTTGAGCTTGAGCCATCCTTACCCTGAAACTCAATGACCTTTATTCTATCATTTAGCTCAACAATAGCTTGTCTAAGTGTCTGCTTTTAATTGATAGAAAGTTAAAAGAAGGTTTCAAGTCTGCATAAGGCAGGCAAATGTGCAGCATTATTTTAAGACAGAAATTACTGCTTGACCTCCTGTGAACCATTTATACTTTGAACAACAAAGATTGATGTCTCTGGTGTCCCTCTCGGCTAGTATCAACGTACTAGCTAGCTTCTGTTATACTGTTTTTTGTTTCCATGATCGCTATCCTAATAACAAGCAAAGCTCCCTTCGCCCAGCCAAGCTTACAATGTAAAACCAGGCGGCACGTCTCAAACTTCTTCTCTTCTTCCGCTGCCTGCTCAAATGGAGAATTAAGCCATGTTCACAAATATAATCCCAGCCTTTTGTTTTGTATCCTCATACACCAGTCAATGTTAGGCAACTACAGAAAAAAAATGCACAAACAATAAAACAAAAGTACAAAGAACAGCTTAATACTACAGTAAGCAATTTAAACAGCTATCTCAGTTTATCCTTCCCACAGCACAGTGTTTTCTTCATTCCCCAGCAAGCATCTCTTCCAAAAAGAAAAGTAAACCTTTGTGAGTGCCTACCAATTGGGCAGAGCCGGATAAAGTTGGCAAAGATTTTCTTCATTTGTTTCCCATTTAAAATATAAGGCTTTATTTGCCTTTTACGCTACTGTGAGGTTTGTGTTTCTATAAATTCATGCTTTCAATTGGCAGAAATTAATTTTGTACAGACACTATATATATATGGAGACTCGCTACTATTTGCAGACTTGAGGTGAAGATACTTCTTAGTATCTTCAAAAACAATCTTTCCCCACAATGTAAATGGCAAAGAAAATACCAGATTCCGTGAGAGAAACATTGAGGTTGAAAAAATCAGATGCCCTTTCTCACCTCTTTCCCCAAATTTAGGAAATACAAAATGCTCAGGTTTCCACAAATATTACATTAGCTCTAAGTCATTCAAATAGGAGGAGTTCCTTTAACAAATAAAGGGGAATGAAATACGCTATATGTGCATGTAAGAACCCTACCCTTACCATATCCAAATCAGTCTTAGAGGCAGAGTCCAGTTTGCTGTTAACTTCTCCAACATCCTCTCTTTAGTTTCTCCTTTCCTCCCAACTTCCATCTTGCAACGTTTGCCCTTGTTTGCTGAACGCTTTTGAAGAAGGAGCATAATTTCTCATAGTGGGAAAGCACGTAGCTCCTGAGTCATTCTGTAATGAATGTATGAAGACAGCAGCCCTGCAGTTTAAAGTCAGGAAGATCATGGGGTTATCAGAACTAATAATTCCACAACTTAATCTCAGTTCAGCCCAAGTTACTTGCACTAAAAATGTGGGATAAAACAAGGAAACAAGGGAGGAAGGATGCTCATGCCGCACTGTCTCAGAGGGGCTGCTGTCTGGCTTTGCAGTACTTTGAGGAAACCAGCGCGCGGGAGAAGATAGGGAAGAGCAGTCCTTATGCATTTGAGGGCGCTGGAAGCGACAAAGGCAGAGAGAGGAGCCACCTCCCGGCCAAAGCATGCTGCCATGTGAGCCTGAGGCCTAGATCCTACTGTAGGGTTGATACTGCTTTTTGACACAAGCAACAAATCCAGTCGACCTCCTCCTGGGAGAATAGTATTAAGATAGCCAGAGATAAAAACCTGAGTACCTTCCCTGCGGCAGGTCTCTTCCATCCCAATGATGGCACACTGTCACTGCAGACCTCAAAACTCCACTGGCATGGGTTTTACAGGCATTTCTCACCTATCTCTAATGAAGTTATTTAAATCCACACAGTGCCATAAACCAGCATGAGGCTGTAGAATACAGCTATCTGTGTTCGCACTAGCAGGGTTAGTTACCTGGTTATTTCCAGATTTGATATTAACATACAAATCCCGCTTCTGGTTCTGACTCTGGAGGCACATCTTTCTGCCTGACTTGTCAGTGAACTCCATCTGGGAAAGCAATACTGTAGTTGTATTTCTGAGGCACTCTGCATGCCGATGCAGGCCTGAACACAATTCCGTAGACTCAGGTTGGGTGGAGCGGGAGCAACCGTGTTACAAAACACGCCCGCAGATAAATTCTTGAAGTATGTTGATTTTCACGTAACACAGTTTTCTTAAAAAAAGTTGACGGTACAGCAGTAGCAGGTTTCGAACTAACTCCCCTCGAGCCTTGTGTCCACCCGCTGTGCCTGAAAGCATGCTGGTACATTTGCCTCTGGAAAACCCCACAGCACTGAAATGCAGCAAGCTTTCAACAAGGCACATAAAAAGGGACAGAGCCGGTAACTGGCTCGCTCGCTATACAGATGAGGTACTCCAACTGGGCATAGTGCAGGCCGGGGGGAGACAGAAGACCAAATCTCTCTAGTTTACTCTGTAACTTCCAGTGAGTTATGTTGCCCCACTAATTTCCGGCGCCTCTGTTTCTTTAGAAATTTACCATGAGGAAGGCATGTATTTTGCACCACAAGATCGAGTCCCAGTGAAGCTATTACAAAATTATTAAGAAGTGAGCTTACTTAACCTACACAGATTGACATATCTCTAAATAGATACTTCTGAAAATAACCTGATTTCAAAGGCTTTTAAAAAAATGCACACATAGAAGTTGTTTATTCCCAAAGAGATGAACCAAACCGTTCTCTGCACTCTAAAGTCCTTTCCAGAACTGGATTCCTTCCCTGCCGCCTTTTCATCTAAACACATTTGTTTTATTTTAAGCAGTGTGTTTTAATGTGTATGTCTCTTGAACCTCATCTATCCCAGACTCAGCAAGAGTATCAGTGTCCCTTATGGGATAGCATCATGGACTATTTTATATGACAAGCAATCTCTTCTCTAATAATTTTGGTCCAACATTTCCTGGGCTATTTAATCTCAGCTTTTTAAAAATGGAGTGTCCTGTAAAAGGAAACTGCGTTAGAGGGAAAGCAATAAATGCTTCATTCAGTGTGCTTGGCCAAAATAGCTCACTGAGTCTTGCAATGAAAAGACCCTTGTCCATAACAACACAGACACAATTACAAGCACAGACAGGATGGTTTTGCCTAGAAGAGGAAAAGGCCTTCTAGCATTAAGGAGGAGGGGTGAAATCTCTCAATGGGTAGGGCAATCAGTCTGATAATAACTAGGACACTTATAATGGGGAGTGGGGAAGAGATGGGAGGTCGGAAGCGCATAAAGGGGACAGCAAAGTGAACCTCCCATCTTCCTAAGGAAACCGCTTCCTCTTGTTCCCTTCCTGTCTCCCTTAAGAGAATATTTAGGATAACTCATCACAGAAGCATTCCAAGGCGAAAAACCCATCAATTATCACCCCCTCTTCCTCCATCGTTCTTTCTCAGCTGTACCTTCTTGAATGTTACGACACTTGATCCATCCCTTTTCTATATCATCCTTCTCTTCAGTTGTCTGCATGTTACTCTTCTTCCTTAGCACTCCCATATAGATTTTGCACTTTGCCCTCCGCTTCCACCCCTTCATCGTGACTCTCCCTTTTGCTTCTCTGGTCTTTCTAGAGTTCCCCTTTAACTCCTTATAACTTTTCTCTCCAGAGGGATTCACGTTGCAGCTGGCAGCAGCAAAAGCAAATTGAGGTGCACCTTAGAAGCTGAAGCCACAGGACTTGGACAATGATTTGCCACAGCATCAGATCCCACAGCAGTGCTAAGAGGGATCCTACAAAGACTTCATCTGTTAACGGGGATCGGTCAAGCATGGTGCCTTCTTTTGTTTGCCATCGGTTAATGACTCCCCAGGCCAATTAAAATTATCCCACAAGGTTCAAATCAGCATGAACACTGTCTTACAGAACGGCAGCAGCACTACAGATCTCAGAAGGGAAGCCTGACGGAGGCTCAGTACTTCATCATGTTCCCTTCTTGCTTCCCTGAAAGTAACTCAGAATTTGGTCTCAACAAGAAGGACCAAAGAAGCAGCAGTCATGCCTAAAACAAACATTTTCTTCTGAGAATGAAGTTACAAAAAAAAGTTAGTCTTTTGGTAGGGCTATAAATGCTGCTCTGCACATCTACAATACGATAACTGTTCCTGAAAGGATCTTTCAGATGTCACAGCATTTCTGTCCCTTCAGGGAGAGCTGCTTTCAGTTCCTCCCTTGATCACAAATTCTCTGACAGGACTGCATTGGAAAAAAGAAATTGTTTTTTGCAAGCTCTTTTCAGGCTATACTCTTTTCATGCTCACTATCACTGGACTTCTATTCTGTGAAAAATACAGGCTGCAGAGACAAGACTTAGAGATTCACCCCACTTTGCAGTACACAGGAAATTTAAGGTAAAAAAGCGCATGGTGTAGTGAACCATGTATGGGACTCACAGTGAGAAGACCCAGGTGCTCTTCCTGCTTCTGCAGACACTCTGCAGTGACATGAGACCAACAAGTCTGTGATCCGGCTGCCTATGCTGGAAAAAAATATTTTACGCATCATTTTACTTCACCACCATGAAATCTGCAAATATAAAGAAGAGTCATGTGTTTTTAGTAGGAGGAGATGATCTCCCATCTCTTGCCACAGGAACAGAATCTCTGAAGACCATTTGGTCTCATAGTCCTCTGCTTTTTGAGAGCAATAGGATGCGATTTGTTCCAAGGCAAAGTGTTTTCTGAAGAGGCTGTTGCATGCTTTCCAGATGGGCTTTGCATTATCTCTCCATACTGTTAGGGTACACTTAAACAGCACTGCCAGCAACAGGAAGTTGCTGATGTGCTTGCTCGCGTGTTTTAAGATGCCTTAAGGTGAGCTGCCAGATTTTCAAACAGAGGTTTTTCTGTTTTGCATGCCAAATATTTCTTAAAGAAAACATACTCTATTTTCTCTTGTTTGTGATGTCACTCATTTGCCCTACTGGCACGGAAATGATGTTTTAGTCACATTGCAGAGTGAGAGAAAACAATTCTTGCTTTTTTCCCTGGAAGGGGTACCGAGTAAAACAAATATATAGCTGGTTAAAGTACATCTTCATATTGAATGCACTTCACATAAAAATTTTTGTCTGTTGATATTGTTATCAACTTTCAGATAGATAATTATCTGTAGCAATGCCAGAAGCGTTCACTGACCGTGTTTTCAAATGGAAGGTTGTCATGGCACATGCCAACATTATGTCTTACACCACTGTCTAGACATGGCCAAAATTACTCTCAGACTTTACTGACACTGTTGTGGGAACAGAGATAAGTCCGTAGTATAGCTTTTCAACCCACCCAACACAGTGCAAAGGAATTTCTTTACCCTGAACTAAAAATGAACCCAGACGACAGAAGCTTATTACCATCTTGGCCTACTAATGCAAAGCACAATTATTTTTGCCTTCACATGTCAAAATGAAAAATGTGCAGCTTAGTTATTATTTTTATATTATAAATAAGAAATTTTTTCAAAACTGAAAAATGCAAAAA
>NW_008824905.1:888763-914918 GCF_000699105.1 Pygoscelis adeliae | reverse complement strand
GCGTCCCCTCCTCCCTTCCCCAAAAGCCAAAACCGGTAGAAATTTACGCACTTTACTCAACTCATATACAACTGCTTAGTCTGAAATGTAAGGTCAAAAGCACGTGATCTTTTTTCTTATTCCTTTTCTAATTCTCACCATGTGTATTGTCCGATCTCAGAACCGTGAGGCACAGAGTCTAAATAGAGAGTACCAAGCTCTGATTTCCCAGCTCAGTCTGTGCTTAAAACTACGGGGTCAAGCAGACATTTCCAAACTAAGACTTAAGCTTAACAGTACAAAAATTGCCAAAGGCATTATCATTTCAAGGTAAAAAAAAATCCTGTTTTTCCCTGTGCCCACCTTGCAGTGTTTTTTTCTTCAGGCAAAAGCTCTCCATTTCTTTGTACAGCACTTAGCACAGGGCCCATTTTGTAGTTAGTGTAGCTGCATTTTTGTAAAATAAGCAATTAAGAGGAGGAAAAAAAACCCAGTTTCTTCATGCTGGAGATGAGCAAAAGAATTATCTGCTGGCAAGCATAGTTTGCCTGTTAGTGGTTGGTCTTTGCGTCATATCGATTCCTATCTACTTGACAAAGCAACCATGCTGAAAATGAAACGGTTATGCAGCCCAGGCTTTAGCACAGTTCACAACACCTAGGAACAAACTACAAACATGGCCCAGTTCCCTACAAGATACAAAAAACCCCAGATTTTTATGTTCTTCTCTTTTTAAATATGACATACAGCATTGTCACCAGAGTTCTATCACCCTCTATCACTATTCATCTCTTAACTCTAGCCAGAAAAATGACATTGAAGCCCCCAAAAAGTCAAGAGTTGCTTTAAGACTGTTCATTAATATTTAATATATTTAATCTAACATAGATGTCATATTTGAACTAAAAATTTGGTTATGCTTTAATTTGTCTTGAATTGCCTTTGGGGTTTTTCCTTTCCTCTGGTACTCAGTTTACTTGTGTGTGTATATAAACACACACATGTATATAAACACACAGAGAAAAGTTACATTTCTTACATGACGAGGTGACCACAAAAGCTGAAACAAACTAATACTGCAAACCACACTACATCATGTGCTCAGACTCAGACTATAAATCTGCAAGCAGCATATGCTGTACTCAGATTACTGAGACACAGGACTAAGTTTACCTGGTCTCTGCTGCTAATTCACTGGATGATGCTGGAAAAAATCCCTTTCTTGCACGAAGACACTGACTGCCTCTTTGTAAAATGGAAGCGATAACGTATCTCTCAAGTCCCATTTACTGACTTGAGTACAAGTTGCGCATGATAAAGAGTTTAATAAGTATAGGATCCATCCCTGTATTAGCCTGTATTAGATGACTTTCGTATCACAGGTGTTATTCTGAGTCATCAGCTGCTCAAAACAGCTCTTTTGAAACCTTGGAGTTTCCCTTTAAGATCTGATGAGATCTGTGTCATTCAACAGTTCATTTTACTTCCTCAGCATTTTCTCACTTCCGCATTGTATGTACTGGCAGTCATGATCAGATTGTTTCAAAATAGCGCCCTTCTGAACACAGGAAAGTTTTAAGCACCAGGTCTGATCTCACACCAGCACCGAGCCAGCAAGACATCACTGAGTCAATAGTTACTCTGGATTGCTATTAGGATAGAAGGCGTGAAAAGCCAATCCAAATTAATTCGCAAAAAGTATAAACAACATTCTGCAAATTATTGAAGTCTGTCACTTTTTAAGACAAGAAATCCTGCTATCAAGAGAACTGAATAGCATTAACCAAACTCTGTCAGCGTCACCATCAGAAATCTAGAGCAGCTCTCACTGGTCATGGAATTACACCAGCAGCGTAGGGAGCATACACCTTAAAAAACTCAAATCAATCTAAAAAAGCTTTCTAAGGGACAGTAAGTTTTTGTTTTTCACCATTTCCCCCTCCCAGCCAGTGAAGTAGTAGATCTTTCTCTATCATACAAAATTGCCATTTCAGTTCTGCTGAAGCATACAGTGCAAGAGCTCAGTTCTTTCCTCCTGCGGTTCTGTTCTCGATTTCAGAGGAGTTGTGCCTGCTTTACGCCAGTCTAAACGAGAAGAGAATCAGACATTCCATCTTCAGTGCTTTTGTTTCAAAGATAAATGACTGTGTTTTGCTGCTTTCCCCATGGCTTATTCCAGAGGTCTGCTGCCAATTCAGACTGGCTCAGTGTCAAGACTTGACACACAGCAAAAACAGTCGAAAAATAGCAACGCTCCATCTGATCGGCTAATTTGGAAGTTTTGTGCGCTCAGAGCTGTAACAGTTGGGAAGGTAGCAGACCCACAGCATTTTTAGATACCTGTTTCTATTAGAGTGCTTTGCAAAAGTTTACTCCGTGAGTTTTGGACAGGAAGCAGATGACTCAAGAAGCTTAAACATCGAAAGGAAAGAAAGGGGGAAGGGAGACAGAAAAGAGAAAAACAGCTAATTGCTATAGAACACGTGCAAATGTAACTGTGCAGCCAAGCAGGACACATCGATGTGTCATATTTGGACAGAAGATAAACTGAAGGTCGGCTAGAGCAGTGCTGCAAAGACAAACTGATGACGTGCAATTAAAGTCTCTCTTGTAAAGAATGGTCTAGTTCCAGTGTTTGATCCCCTGCAAGGATTCACAACCGTTTTATAACTTTTCACAAGAAAAAAGTATTTGCTTCCTGCTTTAGCTTAAAGACACTGAAAGAAGTAGGGCCAGATTAATTTCCTTTGAGGCTTTTTCTAGTGATCTGTCAGGAAGAAACATCTCCATAAACACTTAATACATTTCACCTCCGCCAGTAATCAAGTCCACACTGGTGAAAATAAAAGCATTAAAATGAAACAGACACCATTTCCATGGGGAAAAATGTATTTTACATCAACTCCAGAGTGGACAGTCAGACAGATTCACATCTTAAAGGAGTTTGCACATGGTGTACTGTTTTGGAAGCAAGTTTTAAGTTGGAGCAACTACTTGATCAGAAATAACTCCTAGAACTACAACACGTGGGAGGCAAAAGTGTTCAGTCCCAGTCAGAAACACATCAGCTGTTCATGTCATGTTGTAATGTGCATAACTCGTTAAACAACTATTTAGGCCACGGACTTTAGCTTCAGTCTAACACCTGCTTCCATACAAAATCATTTCATAAGTTCCTTATGCAATTTTGAGTGGAAGCTTCACCCTGCGGAGTGAGTCCGTATATTAAGTTATCTGTTTATTTTTGTTTCTTTCCTGTAAGTGTCCAGAGCCACTGACTAATCAAAAGGAGAGTCTCCTACTTCTCTACTCCTCTTGGAGCTGAAGAGCAAACATAGTTAACAGGAGCGAGACTTTTTTCGTCTCACATTGTCAAGGAATGGGTTGCGGTACTGTTATTCACAGCATGCAGAATTTTATTCCACTGTCATCTCACCTGTGAGAGATGCTAATTAATTCAGAAAGATTTTACTTTTTCCCTCTTCAGGATGCGTGCGAGAAAACCTAGCTGAAATGTCAGCTTCCACATTTCAACGCTGACAGTTAAAAAAACAAGAGAAAACTTTCTGCTTGTCAGCTGCTGGGATTTGCTTGAGGGAGACACACAGGGAACTGCTCAACACTTTGATTCCACGTGGGGTACCCCCCCCTTTCTTTTTTTAAAACAGTCTCTTTTAGGACTAGGACTGCATTTCCAGATCTTCTAACATAAGTGCCTGACTAAAAATAGGCATTTTGAGAAACTGTGCAATAAAGCACAGTGCAAAACTCCCACTGTGAATAAGAAAATGAACATGATAGGGTCTTAGGCTTGTTTTGACAGAGACATTCTTTGGCCACCCCAGCTGCCCGTCAGCTTGGAAATGGCATCGAAATCCTTCTCTTCAAGGGACAGCTGGAAGCAACTGTGGGAGAGAGAGGAGCAGTGTCACAGAGCAATAACTCAGCTCTGAGCTCAACCTCAGCCAATTAATTTGGGATGCTCAAGTGTTCCTAGGTGACGGACAACATTTTCTGCATGGCTGGCTGTAGCAGAGCAGAAATGTTACAACCAACAGATGGTTAAATTCACTATACTCTGGTCGCTTCTTAAGCAAGGGTTATGTAAATACTTCAGGAGCTACCTCTTTTCATAAAAAAAAAAAAATAATCAAGAAATCTTTTACCCTACATCAAAAGCCTTGATGCTACTGACTATCTTAACTAGTTTGTTATGTCTCTGCTTTAAAGCGCAGAATTCTACATCCTCACTGCTACCTACTAGAAGTGACTCTTGGCAAAAAGATTTTTTTTCAGGTCTCTGACTGTTCTCAAGGCCACACAACAATTATTTGAATATAAAGAGTAAGGTGTGCTCTCTTGGCTGGACTGCACGCTGATGGACCGATCCCAGGGCAAATGGCAGATCGTATGAGAGGACTTAATTAGCGTTACACCATTAGCCTATTCCTCCCATTCTGAGATGCCCACATCCTCACATCAATGCCTCAAATGTGCTTTAAGTAGACAGACCATGTATTCCAGTAATTGTTAAGCCAGGGGGTCCCAAATCCCACCCAAATCATAGTGTTTTTTCTTTTTTCAAGCAAGAATATTACTTAGCTTACCGTATTTTGTGCTTCTGGGATTCACTTTTTCAGCTTCTCTTCACCATCATGAAAGAGGCCTATTTAAAATTCCCCTTGGGAATTAAGGGAGAAAACTCTCCCTTAATTATAAGATTTCCAGAGCTGCTATTTCAAACAATGAACAGCTCACATGAGATTTGTGGTTTACAGTGATAGAGTCAATAATACTGACCTGCAACACCTCTCAGTAGTTTCACATTCTTTAACTGACATAACAAAGGATATTTTTTCCTCTGTAAAGCACAAAATCCTCCAGAAACTGAAGTGAAAGCTGCATGAGATCATCTACTGCCAGAAAGAGAAGGCAGTATCAGTCACTCTAGGTAACATAGCTGACTGCCTTCCAGTAAAATGACTGTTCCCTGGGATGCAGATACCTTTTATCTCAGACATGGAAATCATCTAGTAGCCTCCCTCCTGCAATACCTCAGGTGCGTGCAGACAACCGTCAAGATTATTATAAGCCTTAGAGGTAGAAAGTTCCGAGTGTCACGTAAAGAAAAGACAAAACAGAGGCATAACAAATCATCACTTTCTTATGGACTGAAAGTAACGTGTTGCTGTAGAAATATCTATTTTATTTGGATTTCGGGTTCTGTACTTTAGAAGATCCTAAAGCAGTTTCCAAACCACAGCCCTAATTCTGAGGAGGTTTAAGGTCAACCATAGCCTTACTCACTGGAGCTGGAAATGAACAAAAGCAAACAGAGCAAGAACTGGGTGGGGTGCAAAAGGCCAGGAACTCATCGCTATTTTCCCTTCTTCATGGCTCATCTCAGAGTTCAGTTGACTAACAAGCACACACTTTAGGTAGAGGAGGGAAGGCAGGGGCAAGACGGAGGATACACGCTGCCCCCTCAGCTCCAGAGCTCCTGAGCAGACGTTTCCTCCCCAATGTGTTACAGAGGGAGTTCAAAAGCATCCCCCTCAGCAGAGTCAGGTCTCAGTTGTGCTGCTTTTTTAATGCACATTCAGATTTAGTGCTGCTTGCATCACACACCTCTCATGTTCACCTTTATTAGCACAAGGGCCAACCTACTGTGCATTTGGTGTTCGGTTGAACAACGGCTCCTAGCACCGTGAAGCATGCAAAGGGAAAGTTCTGGTGGTATATTCCCTAAGCTTGATAAACGCAGCTAGGGCAAAGTCTTCTGGAAAGCCTAGCACTGCTTCTCTGAAAAAACATAGAAAAGGTGTTCCTGGAATAAAGCTGAAGGACATATACGTGATGCCTACAAGAGGATTTAAAAAAAATATTTCCCTCTAAGAAAACTAGTCAGTGAAGCCCATAACGACCTTTTAACTCTCCTGGACCTGGAGAGAGTCCTAGGGTCTCTCTAGGAGAGGCTAGAGCTGCCTGCCACACCAACAACATATGGCAAGACCTGGCAAGTGACCGCGATCCAGTCCTATACCACATCTCTGCATCAGTGTTAAGGGAAGGGAGAGAAGGGAAACCCAGGACAACACACAGCCCTTGAGCCACAAGCGGCAGATTAACATGGAGCTGAGGAACATGCTCATCACTACAGATTAGTTTTGTTACACATTTCCCCCCACACAACCCTAAGCATCCATGATCAAAGCCTTGGGAAGCTCCAGAGGAGGGGTGCCTGCCAGCCATGAGCCTAGTACCGGTCGGTTTGTGAATATCGTTCCTACTACACAAGATAAAACAAGCACTAAAGCCCTCCTTACTGCTCCATGGGCGTGGGTAGAGGGTAAAAAACCTAACTCCTTTCCCACACAGCCACGCTAGACAGACAGGCTCTGGCCTTGGTAATACAGCTTTCTGTGATAAATGATCTGTACAAGGCAGCGGATTTCTTATGGAAGCAACATGTTCCCTTTTCTTACCCAGAGCCGCTCCCGTGACTAAGGGGACCGGCATGGGGCTCCACTTCACCAGTCACATAAGGTCTTCTTCCTCACTGACAGACTGCTGGGAGAGAGAAACTCATTTCTAGAGAAGCTTGAGACACTGGCTAAGAAAAACTCCAAGGATTCTGTGAAATGCTGAACCCATTACTCAGCAACCACAAAAAGAAACTGGTCTCAGATCCAGCTGCTGAGAAATGCTGCCAAGTGACATCTTCTCATTTAGCTTGGGCAGTCACACAGTGTTTCTGTTTTAAGCTTAGGAGAAATAATAATGCTAGTATCACAGTCCAGCAAGAAGTGCTACAACATCTGTACTAACTCATATCTTTAGAGAAGGAAGGGCAGGCTGGCCTGGTACACTGCATTATAACAAATCCACCTTTCAAGAAGACCTCACACTTCTATTGCACAGCAACATTTCCAATTATTTGTCAGGGTACGTGCCCTGTGGCCCAAGAAGTACCTTTTCCTAGCCCCCAAAAATTGCCATCAGGTTTAGTTGGGATATGAATAGCTGCGAGCGCCACAACTCCCCAAACAGCTGTTTTCCTGCTTTTGCACCTCAGGAAAATCCTGATGGGTCAAAGTCTGTAGACAAGTGAGGGTTGGTCAGCACAGCTCTGTGTGGAAAGCAGCAGCTGCTATCGTATCATGGTGCTAATCATATCATGATGCTAATCGTATCATGGGAACTCCATAGAGAGGGTACAGGTAAGTGAGGACAGGGGACCTTTCCCTTTCCGGCCCGGGACCTGGCAGTCTCATGTTCTAAACAAGCAAAAGAAACAGTATACGGGAAAATATTTTAATGGAAGTGCAAAAGCTGCTAGAAAACTCTAGTTATTAATAATCCACCGTCCAGATGGAAAAAGGTATTTTGCAAGTTTCCAGAGGGGTATTTTCCTACCCCAGTGCTGTTAAATATTTCCACAGAAAGTCTGGGTGATGCTTTTAATGAAAAAAAAAAAAAAAAATAGAGATCATGCTTCTAAAACCTGACACTGAGCCAGGAGGCCTGCATGTACCACGGAAGAATAGAACTAGATTTAAGCGTGACCTGAAAAACAGGAGTGCAGCTAGGTACAGACAAGAGTAAAGTGCTCACTGCACTGGAGCAGGGGAAGGGAGTCGACCAGTCACTCCACCGTGCTGCAGGAAGGGCTCAGGGGGTTACAGCATATCACAGGCTGGACCCAAGTCAGCTGTATATGGTGTGGTTTTGACAAGGGGCAGGCACTAAGTAGGGCTATGTTAAACAAGAATAGAGGATGCAAGAGGTGTGAAGTAAGCTTTCCCTTCTATTCCGTATTCACAGGAGTGCTGTGTCCAAGTAGCATACCGTGCTTCAAAACGAGGTGCAGACAAACAGGATCAACTCTAGAGGATGTCAGTGAGAACCATCAGAAGTCTGGAAACCACATGGCCTGTGAGTAAATATTAAGTGGAAGGAGTGGTTTAGCCCGGAAAAGAGAAGACAGAGTCAGCACATAGCCTATTATTCAAAAAAATAGCAAATGGGAAGGGGACAGTCTGTGCAGCCGTGTTCCCTTTAATCGGGGCAGATAAAGGTGTACCTAAATTATACCAAATGAAATTTAGGTTAAACATCATGGACAAATTTTGTAGCTGCAAGGATAATTAAGTACTGAATGAGTTGCCTGGGGAGATGGTGATGTTTCCAGCGCAGGGAGGTTTTCATAACAGGTTAGACAAACAGGTGTAGTTAATCCTGCTCTGGTGTAGGAGAAGAAACAGGATGAGCTTGTGAGATCCCTTTGAGACTTATCTTGTAGTCTAAAGGAAACACTGAGAATGGTGAGCAGCTTCAATTCCTCCTTTCTTCTACAAGTGAAAACAAGGGTGCAAGTATGTTTTTAGAATACAGTTCTTGACCAGCCCCATACTCCCCCTTTGTCTGGCTAGTCCAACCTCTCCCTTCCTCCTCCTTTCCCCTAGCCCAAGATCAAGCATATGAGTTTTAGGTTATTTCGAATTCTCCAGGCAGTCCCTTCTCCCAGTGCTCCCTCGCTCCTTCCCTGAGGATTTAACTACTTCATCACCACCCCACCTATCCTGCAAGCAGCAGCTAACTTCTGTGGGTCTGACAGGTTACATATCCTATACAATCCTTGGCAACTTGCTTGGTTTTGCAATTTACTGCTTCTGTGTCAGAGTGGAATAAAGCTTTGTGTGCCTTACTGTTGAAATATTATCTGTCCACTGATATTAGTTTTCATAATAAAGATGCAACCTACTCCACATCATGTGGCTCAGCTAGAACCTAGACCAGCAACACTACCAGGCCTACCTGCTGTCCTCCCACTCCCACCTGAATCAATCAGGTCAAGTGCCACACAGCATTTTGCAAGGGCTGAAAAACAGACGTGTTTCCTGGCTTGGCTGACAGAGCCAGAGTACAGAGCCTTGCCCAAGGATAGCTTCCTCTTTGCTGAGTGAGTATCACTGAGAATCCGTTGGTGGTTTTCAGTGTTTCTGTTGCTGCTCTGGAAGTTGACCCTCTTTAGCATTCTGTGGTCAGGCCGTGACTGGTGCCTGCTAACAGCCTTACGGACAGCTGCTACAAAGACAGCGGGAAGCACGTATGAACAAAATGGGTGCACATTTCCAACAGCTGCTTTCCAAAAAAGCCTTCTGGAGCTTAATGTACAGCGAGCACTTTGTACCCAGCTAGAGACAGTCCTTTTTCAGCGATGTTGCCCGACAAAACAAAAATCATCCCATCTTCATGTAGTTCAACTGTTTCATAACAGGTGATACTGCAGCAAAAAAACCCTCCCCCCAGCTGGTAATGGACCACCTCTTAGTGATGCAAGGTATAGCACTGCTGCTGACTCCTAGGGCCTGTTTGATCAAGGCCTTCCCACCCATTTCAGGATGGGTGGCTAACCAGTTGCAGTCATCTCCTCCACCCACCAAGATACTAACTGTCATCCAGGTTAGCCATGATTCCTTACTGACGTGGCATTTCTGTTCACACTTCGATTTACATGCCGAGGATTATAGTAACTTCTTCTAACTAAAGCTTGTGGCAGTTCTGCCTGGCTCTGCCCCCACGAGATTTTGGAGTTTGTCTTGAAGCTAGCTTTAGTGATGGATTACCAGTGACCAACCATTCAAATAGCCCAGTCCTACAAGATAGTTCTGCCTCCTGTAGCCTCGTGCTTGTCATCCTGTTTCTCCTGAAGGTCCCATGTCCACGAGCCCTAATCCTCCAGGAAAATTTATCTAAGTTGTCCCCGTAATCAGGTGTATAAAAGCATATAAACTTTAAGGCAGACACCACACTCCACAGGCAAAGAAAACACTTGCATTTACAGTGTGAAGCCTGCAAGACAAGTTTTCCTTTAACCTACCGCCTGATAAGTAGAGAGCTTTAGCTCTGCTGTCAGAGTTCCCTGAAGCAAAGGCTATAAAGAAGTAGGATTTGGCAAGAGCTGCTGTCATCTGCAAGACTGCCTCTTTGATCCTCCTTACACTTCTGTAATCATGCCAACATCTCTGCAAAACAGAACAACAGAGCTGCTGCATAAAGGCAATCTCCTTCTCACTTCCTTTTTTCCTCCGCTGGAATTTTTGCTTGGCGACATTTCTTTTTATACAGTAAGAAAACGCCTGCACCTCCCTCTCCACAGTCTCTACCTCTTTATTGCAGCATTTCTGTTTAAGCTCATGGGAACCCTAACTCAAAGAAGTAGCACTGACTAGGAGACAGGACACTGGTCTGCAAGCGAGGAGACCCTCACGCTGCCAGCTGTGCCTCTGACCAGTCATGAAACTGAGTAATTGAGCGTTTCCCTTGTGCTGCTTTAGACTGGGAGCTCTACAGAATCACAACTGGTTACTGCTTATTTGACTAGCACATTGCCTATAAATGGTCCCCTGCAGCAAATCAGTGTTGAGTAACCCAGACTGCTCTCTGGCTTTAGGGGCTGCACAAACCGTCTCCTGGACGCCATGAAAATGAAGGAGAGCGCAGATAAACCGTGGTATGTGATCTCCAATGTCCACGCACCAGTCCAGACAGTGGTTACTCCACGCCGTGTTACAGGTATTTCCTCTGATTTCTCACTGTATTTTCAGTACCATATTATGTTGCACAACAGCTAAAGAGTAATTAACGAAGTCAAGTAGGAAACCTTGTCCTGAAGAGTCGGCCATCGCCAAGACCTGACTCCGCTATGCCAAAAGCTGTGGCAAAACTCCAGCCATGCTCTTCCAGGGGCTCGCATTCATGTACTGCCAGCATCAACCTTTCAGGGTGCAGTCATCGAAGACATCAGTCAAACAATGTTAATAAAAATTCAGGGATTTTTCCCCTCTGGTACTCTTCTGATTTCTGAGCCCTGAAGGTAAGCATCAGCCACGTTTCTGAACCTTTTCGCCTTGTTCTTTTTAACACGGTAACTATGATTTTCCTATCAGGGTATTAACACAGAAGGTTAGTCTATAAGAAAAGAACCAAGCACTGGAGGACTACACAACGATATGCAAGGGCTGGCAATTATGACTTAAAGCATTTGAAGTCAAAGTCCCCCTTAATTCATGTAATAAAAAACTCTATGATGTACTTCATTAAAGTACATCCAATAAGTTAATAATTCAGTATTCATTGAAATATGTCAAGATTAACACTGTAAAAATACGGGTGGAATACAGAGTCAAGCAGAAATGACGATTTTGCTTGAGACCCTTTGTACATCATAGATGAAAGCCGAGGGAGATAAAAATATACGTACAACTAGCATGCAAGCTTTCACTTGCAATTATGATCAAACTACCAAATCCTTTTACTACTTATGCTTCACTAGACTGTTTCTGTTTTTGAAAGGAACAAACCATGTCCAAGCTACTGAACTATACTTATCTAGAAAGCATGAAATCAGAGCTTCCCAACATGTGCCTTTACAGTTAACATCCACCGCATAATCAGTACTTTCTTTAAGAACATGTGTTTTTAAGTGGGAGCATCTTTGGAACCTTTGAATAGGTATTTTTAGCTTGAAAAACAAACAGAATTTGGCCACTCAAAGCACTGTCTTTATTCTGTGTTGGTATAGCAGCCAGTACAACGGGTCTTGGTTCACAACCAGAGCTCCTGTAAACTGCCACGGTATTTGTTTTTCAGAAAAACTCTCCCAGTGTCATCTACTAGTGTGGGAACTATGTCCTTTAGAGCATCTTGCATTTTGCATGACTCCCGATTATTTCCTTTTTAGGGACAAATGGAGCCCTTTCATTTACCAATGCTTGAAATAAAAGGTGCCATTTAGAAAAGATGCAGTGTTAGGCTCCCTTTCACTTGATGCCTGCAGTACAGTTCAGTATTTCAATGCAGCAGTTGCTAGCATATTCTCGAGCAGAACTGGAGAGTGAGAGCAAGTTAAGTACAGTATTCATTGTAAACATGGCATGAATTCATTGACCCAAGGCAGCAGGCCAGGTCCAAAAGTCATCAGTTTGCATTTGACCTTAAATATTAGGCTTCCATGAGTATCTGTATTTAACAGGTTTGTCCCCTACTCATGTATCTTATTCTTTGTATAGTCATTTGTACCAGCACAGAGAGACATGAAAATTTATCTGGATCAGAGCGGTAACATCTGACGTGCACTCACTTAACCCTTCTATCCTACACAGTCATCAGTCCTCTTCTTTCTCTCATTCTCTGTTTACATCTAAGATCACATTTCAGACAAGAGAGCAAAAGAAAAGATCATTATTCCCTGCAGCACAAGGGCCAGATTCTCCATTGCTTTCCACCATGCCAGATCATGCCAGTGAAAGTCATTTGGCCTTACTGTAGCACAAGAGGAGCACAAAGCAGCCCGAGTGCTTTGTGCCCCCTCTTTGAGCAGGTTGAAATGACAGCGTAAGGTGTAGCGGAAGGTCAGGCGTACGGCACATAGTCTGTAAGCTGGAAACAAATACCATCAACTGGACTGCAACACGTACATGTGCTCTCTGAATGTCAAACGGGAGAAAAACTCCGCAAGCACACAAAAACTTACTCAGGACCCCTGACCTACAGGATACAGTTTTCCCTCAGTCATTCACAGACTTAGACACAGCATCAACTTGTTCTGTTTGGTTCAACAGCATTAGCAGGCTCCCTCAGCTACCCACGAGCTCATCTCCCTTGCAACCAGGAAGAAAGTCTTGAATGCCAGGACAGCTGTTGCTCTTTCTTGCACAGGCATTATCCAACACTGTCTTTAGTTCCAAATAGTTTTAGCAAAGTAAGTTAAGTGGAAAATCAGGTAAAATCTAGGGCAGATTGACATGGAGATCATGTTGATCACGATTGAACGACATTACAGTAAACAGGAAAATAGCAAGCAGAGCTGCTCTGCATTCACCCCACGTTGCAGGTAAAGAACAGCTCGAGTCATATTTGACTAACGGGAATCTCTACAGCGAAATTAAAACCCTAATGTAATTGTGTTGTTGGCATGCTCTTCGCACCAATGTTGTGATACCAGAGGGAGGCAAAGAGAAATCTTCCATTCATTTGTTAAATGCCAAAAAACCCCATCAAAATTAAGGGTGAGAATTGAAGTATTTAAAAAATACAGACTTTTTATGCGGTGCTCCCCAGCGATGCCTGACACCCCAGATGGAAATCCTAAGGCTCAGACAGGGCCAGTCAAATTGTGTCTCCCGACAAAGTTCGTCTAAAAATCCTTTTCTATTTTTTAACCTGTATTTTATGCACCTGATAATTTCCAAGCTGCAGGTATTCAGTTTCATTAAAGGAACAAACAAAAAGCTTTCTGCTGCAAAACAGTTTAAAAAAGTAGTTGGGAGGGAGAACTGAGGTCCCATCTCTTCTCTAGAAAACACAGCCTTACTTTTAACCAAGTGCTTTTTCATTAGAATTGCTCTGATTCCACTCACTGATTTACCCTCATTTATTAAGCAGCCTGCTCGTACAAGCTCAGAGTGACATTAAGATACATGTTCAGCTACCTTCGTGTAATAGGAATAACATGAAATCCTGTCTGGGGCTAAAACAGAGCTCACAGGTTTCCTAACCATCCTTTCAGTTCTTTCATTCCCAGAGCAGATTCTTAATTTTGAGCCATTTCAGCATTGCTAACTATGTGCCTTTTCATTGACCCATTATGGAAGGAAAATACACATGAACTGTGCACTCAACATTTTAATGGTTTAATACACATCGTTATCGATGGAGTATTTCTTGTTTTAAGACCTTGATCCTGACAATCTGAAGCATGTCTTTAATAGTCCAGAAACAGTCTTACTGTGGGGGGATCTATGCAGTAGCTTAATGCTAAGCACGCATCAATGAACGCAGCTAACCTGGAAAATGGAAGCCTTACCTAGCTCAGCAGCACCCGAGCGGGCTTTGAACAATAGTGGTCCCCTGGCACTCTACAGCAGCTCGTGGCAGTGCACCACTGCAAGCTGAATGACAGAGAGGGCTTGATTTCAGACAGGTGGCAGAGCTGGGAAGCCAGAAATCTTCCAGGCATAACTCCCATTAGCTCCTGTACCCATTTCGAAAGGGAACCCGTCATTTCCCTGCTGGTAAGTTTTCATCTGGGCTGTTGCTGACAAGCCGTCGAAGCGTCCAGCCAATCCTGCTCATACAACCAGTTACGTGATCAACGGGAAGAGAACAGGAGCTAGACCTGAAAAGGCTTTTGGCCTCCTGCTGTGCTTAGATTATGATTTAATGCTGAAAAGTTGGCTTGGCAACCACATGCTTGGCAACAAAATGTCACGGCCAAGGAACAGGTCCAGAAGAGGGCCAAGCGAAAGCGCTGCCTAACTCTTCCACGGGCAGATCTGTGCCCTACATACACTTCTTGTCAGCGCTTGCGTAGCAGCGAGGATTACATCAGAAGGAAGCATTATTAATAAACCAGGCAGGTCTGCAATAAGTGAACTGCAAATTTCTCCAAAACACTTGAAATGGACCCTGGCGCCTCATTCAGGCTCCTTTCGCTCCGTCCACCGATTGCCACACGTTGCCAGGAGACAGTCTTGCTCCACACGAGGACTCGCCACTAACTGCCATTGTGTTCTCTCTCCATGTCCCCCTCCTCCCCTGTCCTGCTCTTGCTCCCCTCAATGACGGGAGCCTTGGCAATGCCCTGTTTCTCAGTTCTGACACAATTACCTCTTTTAATTTGGAAGTTTTCAAAAGCTTTTTGCTTTTTCTACAATGATCAACTGAGCAAAATCCCCAACGCGCACAACTCCAGACTTGCAACACACAGGCTGGAAAAGGGATGCAAGTGCCTTAAAGGACAGGGCTGACCTAAGGGGAAATTAGTGAAGTACACTGTGAAAGACCTGTGTCAGATGGATCAAAGACTACTCGTTCGCTGGATGAGCACTGTGGCTGCACCTCCTGAAGTCTAAGATATTAAGCTTGGGCACCTGGTTAGTGCACACGAGATACGTTAGCCTCATTTGTGCCGGGAACTTTTTATAACCCATGAAAGCATACCCTTGGCTATTTAAATGCTCCAAGGCTTTTGTTTCATCACATAGGGCTTCAAAAACCTCACTTGCCTTTGGCGAGCTTAGTCCCATGCACATCCGAAAATAAGCCACTCATTCTTCAGCCTTTGTGAAGTGCTTTCCTTATACCCCTAAAGGAAACCTTTTGGATATAGACTCGGTAAGAGCCAATACAGTGTCACCTTCCCGAGTCTGCTGGCGCCAGCGCCAATCTCTTACTTCAGAGAGCTGGGCTGTTAAGCAGATAAGTGAAGTTAAAGGCTAATCAGTTCCAGGGTTGGTTTGCCAAGTACTATGAGCCAAGGATCAGTTTATGCTGCCATTTGGCATCGTCTTCCATGGTCAGAACAAACTGAAAGGTGGCAGCTGAGGAGGAGACCACTGTTGTAGCAGAGACCTCAGCGCTGAAAGGCTCTAAGAGAATAGCGTAGCTAAGGCATAACTAGAGAACATAGCGCTTCAGCTTCCTCAAGGGTCTTGGAAAGCAGACAGAAAATGAGCGAGGATTTTAATGCTCCATTTGCAGGGACTTAATCACACAGCCTGTCACCTACGGGGAGGGCAATTCCTTTACATGTTATTCTCAGTGCTGTATCCAGATCGAACCAACAAGTCATCTTGTCTTTCCCTGGATGAGAAATTCTTCACTGTCTGCAAGTAAACTAAACTGAGAGCCCCATCTCCATTTCTCCCAGTTTCTCATTCCAGCATTCCTGTTCCGTCCTACACTTCACCACTCCCTGACCACCTCTTTTCCCTCCCTAATAGTTTTCCAGATGCTCCTAGACACACATCAGCTCTTCCCCCCTCATGTCATTTAACCTGGACAAACTGACACACAGGAAATAATTTTAATTAAGTGGGCAGGCTAATTAGACTAATTTATTCCATTTCACCAGAACTTCACTCTTCTGTTTCCAATTCACTCTGGCACCATGGGACACATTCCCCTCATTCTTCCATCCCATCACTAGGAGCAGTGTCAAACGAGTTACGTATTGTTACTGTTTTGAGCCTCCACAGTTGAAAACAACATTGGAAAATAAAGCATCAACCTCGCTGTTTCCAGCTTTCACGATCAAAACAGAGTAGCTGTGTTATGAGCCAAGAGCGATGAAGCAGAGGAGTGAATTCTCTATCAGCAACCCCAGCTCTGTGCCTTACTAGCTGAAGATAAATGGTTGAGATGTTCCCTTGTACAAAATCGAAGGGGAATTTCAGACTACTCAGGCAGCAAAGTAACTCCCCAGCATGCTAGGTGATACAGGGGGCAGCTGAACAGTGCTGCAGTGCATGTAGAATAAAGGTGCGTGGGTAGCACCAAACTGCTAATAGCACCCTCTCTCACCATGCAGTGCTAATGACCATGTTAGTAACTAAATTAGCTACTCTCATAAGCCTCACTAGGATAGCTGTTTTGTTTGTAGCGCTCCATGAGGTAATTGTAGCTGGTCCTGATCCATCTGAATTTACTTGCCAACTCCGCTTTCGATAACATGTGGAACTACATTCAGAAATCTTTCAGACGCACCAGAGGCATACGATAGGTATGCCCGGCACAGACAAACTGCAGGTCTCCCGTTGCGTGGAAGGGTTATGGTTGCCTGTCGCTGCCTGCCCATCCCTCTCCTTTTGTCTTTGATTAAAGATACGAGCCACACACTGACCAGCACGTGGACAGCCAGTAAAGTAAGTGCAAGGAGGTTCACAAGCACACACACATACAGCTGAGGCTTTGTTCCGGTCATGTTTACTCACAAGGCAAACAGTTAGGCATTGTTTCTGTCTGACAAATTGTAACTGTCCAGCTAGGAAAGATCTAGTTCCAGCTGGTTAGAGCTGTTTTCGTTTCTTACCTCCTCCCCCTCCCTCTTCAATAACTTACGGATCCAGCTTACCCAGGGACAAAAAGAACAAGTACAAGCTGCACGTTGGCTTCCTTCCCACTTTGAATTGACACTGACCTAACCAAAGTCCCTACCTCGACTGCCAGCAGAGGTAAAATCCTTATGCAGCATGGCGTGAAAGGTGAACTCACGCTTGACAGGTGTCTCAAAGACATTAAGGTTCTGCACTTTTGTTATTATTAGGAGCAGCGAAGAGAGAGACCCTTTCATAGTCCCCACTAAAGTGCTCTCAGCTTGTCAGAAACTAGAGAACAATGGACATTTGATAGTGTTGGAGCACAGCCACAGGAACCTCAGAGCTATTTACTACCTAATTACTTTTTTGCCTCGTACAGCACCTGGTGCAGCAGGTACCGATCATCCACTGTACAACACCAAATGTCATGTACAACTCTTAATACCAGTCTCAGAAAATGAGTATGAGAGCGCTCTATCATCAGAACAAAGCGACGAATTTTCTGTTAGACAGACATAGAAAAGTAATATCAGAACGCCACTGTTGGATTTACACCCTCTTTCCATCAAGTAAATTACATTACCTTTTTTAAGACAACTTACTACTTCAGAAGGACATTAAGGCTCTATCACAGCAGAAGAAACACCTGTCTCAAGGAGCTCATAGTCTTCACAGAGAAGAGGCGGCAGAATCAGATCGGTGTTAAGTGACATAAGATCTGTTACAGATCTGTAAAGAGAATCCAAGGTCCTAGGAACACAGAACCAAACTGAATTTCGTGGCTCGCTGAGGCCTAAAGTCTTGTTCCTAAAGACATCAGTATCATATGAAGACCATCCAAACAGATGCTTGTTAGCTTCACTGTTCTGTCAAGAAGGTGGTTTCAGAACTTCTTCCCCATCTTGGGCACCTTTCCTGTGAACCACAGTGTGTTCTCCTTTGAGGACTCTGAATTCAACCATCAGTTCCCATTAGCGTTTGCAGAGAATGGGACTGCAGCGAGGACGGAGGTAATCCAGGTAAACCACAACTGTGATCCGAAGTGCGCTAAGCAACACACCGCTTCCCATTGTCCACTGTGGGGCTTGGGCCCTGTAACTGCAGCAAAAACAAAAGTATTGGGAAAAACGTGAGGACATGGAACATGACTAGAGACAATAATTTCTTTCTATATGGGAGGTGGAGACCTAAGCGCACAGGATTGGCAATTGATTCCAGCTGTCTGGGTCACCAAAGGCAGATCCAGAGTCCCGAGGGTTCAGACAGCCCGTGCCACCACCAAAGCAAAGCAACTCTAAAATCCATTTTCCAAATAATCTTATTTATATTATACAGCATTTTGAAACTGTTTTCATTTTTTTCCCTTCTGTAATTAAAAGCCAATGTTCTTTACGTAGTGCTGAAATGCCTCCAAATAGCCACAAACACACAGGGAAGTCTTTCAGAGCATAATTTAAAGCTGAACTTGTACCATCATCCAGAACCCTGACCTTTGACTCCTGACCGAACGGTAGGACTAGAAGCTAAGTGCATGGTTCGTGTACATATAATTTGTGCTTATAGATGTGGTTAAAGCAGTGCATTTTAAGGACTATAAAACGACACAACATCCAAATGAAACAAGTAGAACATGAGCCCCAAAGTTCTTCATTTATTAACCCCCACCATCGGTACACAAACCAAGTCTGAGACGGCAGTGTTAACATTTCTACTGCACTGCATTTAATATGCTTCTTTAAACTTTTTTGCATGACAACATTGTGTGCGAGAATTCAGAGCTGGGTGACCCAGACATCAATATCCCTTTTAGAAGGGGAAATTGATCTTGTGGGCACTGGTGAGGGAAGGCATGCTCAGCTTCAGTTTTGTGAGGCTGGCTTATATCAGCGCATCTCATGACTGCCCCTCTCGCTTGTTCCTCCAGTTACTAAGAATTCTATAGATAAACTTCACTTTATCTGAAGGGAGGAAGTTACCACCAGAGGATGCAGAGAGTCAGGAAGGACAGCGGCCTGTTGCACAGAGAATAGCTTTAGAGGAACAGCCATTTTCCTATGCAGATGGGAAAACAAGACTGTTAACCACTCAAGTGCCATGCCACTAATTCAGCCTGTACTGGGCTCACCGCTTCAGCAAACTGGAAGGGAAGAACTTTTCCCTTACAATTGAAAGGGAGAAAAGAAAACTATTGAAGTTCTTTGATAGCCTGAGCTGACAGAAATTAGAAGTCTTAAAATTAGAGGCTCTGAGGCAGGGATTCTGTACCTTGCACTGCAGCAGGTATCAAGCCTTTCCCTCTGCTCTCAAATCCCCGTATAACCTTGACTGCTTGGGCTTAGTGATTAGCCAAGAACACAACGCCCAGGAGAACTGGTAGCTGCCGGTTCAGTTCAGCTGTCAAAGGTCAAGGCAGCTAGAGAAAGCACTGTATGCTCAAGAGTTGAGCACACAATTGTTTCAAGAGTCACTTGGGCTATCTTTGGAGGGCACTTAAAAAATTAAGCCGATTTGAAAGAACATAGATAACCAGGACGTTCTCCTTTCAGAAGCGCTCTGCTCCATCATCCTTTTTTGCTCAAGTAGGAGGTCTGAGGCCAAGTGATAGCACCTCCCATATCAGGCTGCCAAGCCCTGAATGATATTTGTCACAATTATGCTTCTGACAGATGGCTATGCTTCTGTAGCAATAAAGCACACAATGCCCATCCCTATGCTCAGAGTCACCTGCTCAGAAGGTAGCTTCAGATGTATGCCGTCTCTCTTCCTGGGAAATGTCTTAACCTAGATGAGGCATCTTTTTGTGGGCTTTTCATACAACTTTATGTAGTTCTCTATTTGAGAATTTGGCTTGAGCATGTAAGTTGAGTAAAATTAATTTCAACAACACATTACTTTTCCTTGATCATAAAGAAAAGATCCCACTACTATTCCTTCAAAAAATAATTTCAGTAAAGAACTAGTAAGATATCTCCCTTTCTTGGTTGACTGTCACTCCCAAAGTTGCTCTTGATATTATAGTACAAGTTTGACATTAGAATATTTATCATCTATAGATGAAGAAACAACAGACCTGTAACAAACATAATGAGACAACCGTCTCTGAAAAACTGTAATTTCATTTCTGGTAGAAAGCAGTGCCTACTGAGTTTAGCTACTGCAGATTCTGCTCATCCAGAGCCTATAGCAAGTAAAATGAAAAGACAGACAAAAAATTGCTGCTGTAAAGAGACCCTAGCGCAGAGGAGGGTGAAAGCCAGTGGTCCTTGTCACTTCCCGCTACCCTTCGCACAGGATTTCCAGACTCTTCGGTCAGAGCATTAGTGCTGGGCAGGCTGCTTGACCTCTGCAAACTGCTGTACACACACACAGGCTCAGCCTTGCAACAGACCTTCTTTGCACATGCCCAGCGCATTCAAGCAGACACTAGGCGTTGGTGCACAGCATGCCTAGTGACACTTGCGTATCAGAAGCACTGCAGAGGATTTAACAAGCCAAAGAATAGGAGACCTGTTTTCTCAGAGGAAGTGTTCTCTCCCTGACATCATGGAAAGAAACCACCACAATCTTAGGATACTTAAAGAAGAGCACTGTAACACGTCCCATTTTGTCTCCCAGAAAAACAGCCATCCCCAGGGGTGGCACGGATATAGCCTGTAACAGATTAAGGGCGTCGACATCACAAAGCCACAAAGGTAGACAGAACCTCCTTGGTTCAGCTGCTAAGCAGATAATGTAGGGGGGAAAACAAAAAAAGAAAACAAAAAGAGTAAAGCCTTCGAGTCTTCCAGTGGTTATCCCCCCATTAACCACTTCTCCTCTGGAGGATTGAAACAAGCAAACAGATTCAAGGGCAAGTGCCTCGTGAAGCCTAAAGACAAGCCTCCCTGTACTCAAAGAGTGTTTTTTGCTCTATTCCAGCATAGTATAATCCAGGCTCTTGGCTGGCAGGCAGCCACAGAGCTGGCTCTTCTGTAATAACTGAATCAAGTGGATCAGGATCTTGTTTACAAAGAGCAGCCACCTGAGTTTGGAGATGGTGACCTCGAACCTTAGAAGCTGGGAGGACTTGAAATATCCCCCGTGTATCCCAGCCCAGGCCTTTGCCCCATCTGCTTACATCTGCTGCTTTGTGGGGGAGAGTTACAGTTCATAGTTTGCAATGTCATTTTATTTTTTTAATGCTCTAGGATTACAGTCCTGCAGGACTTGCTCACCTTAAGGAACCAAGGCCCATCAACGACTCAGTCTTTACACAATCAACAACTTGCCACTTGGCCAGCCTCGAAAGAAGAGATCTACAGAGATACAGATATCTGCATATCCTGATAAGATAAGGATACATCAAACGTGTGACTAACTCCCCGATTGCCTCTCTGAGCTCCTTTAGCTTTGTCCCTGCAGCATTGTTACTTTGAAGTACAAGTCATTTGCTCCCTACTTACATAAGTCCTTCAGGGAAATCTCTACCTTATGTTAAGTGCAGCCTAGCTGTCCCTCTGCCAGAGATAAGTCACAGCACAAGCCCAACCTGGAGCGCTGGAGGGAACAGCGTGCCATAATCGCTTATCAGCATTAACAGCCACCCTGCTCTGAGGCATAAGTCACCCCATGGCTCCGGTGTCACCTCACTAATCTCTTGGTGCAATGCTCCCCCCAGTCGAGTGACTGTCTAATTCAGGGCCATAGTAAAGCCCGAGCCAACATCTGTGTTAGTACACGTGTTCTCTCTGGTTTTCTATTCACTGGTTTATTTTATTACCTCCGCTGAAGGCCACCTTCCTCATCCCTTCATGAAAAACAGAACACTATACACAAACAACCTGCAGCTGCTTCAGGGCCAAGTCCAGCAGTTCCCAAGCACTTAGTACAGGTCGGTTCAGGAATAAACACAGATGCCTCCTGCAGGCTCTGCTGAAGGGATAGCAGGCACCAGCTACCAGCAGTAATGAAACCAGTAGCCGTAATTGGATTTGCCCTTAAAATGAATACAGGATCCTTAGGATTATGGTACTGAGGTACTCTTGCTTACACAATTTAAGGTTTCAAGGGAGCAATTTTCAGTTACAAATATAAACAAAATACAGGCCAGCGAACACACTGGTTCAGAGCCAACTGCAGTAGGCTTCAGTGCTACGATGCACAGTCTGAAGGCATTGCTTACATCTATATACACCAAGAAGTTACACAAATACTTCAGAGGAGAAGAGAGTAAAGTCACAAATAGACATTATCTCCCATGAGCACACTCACCACAAACAAAGTAAAGAGGAAGAAAGCTGCGCACTTTCCTTTGCCCCTTTATATTGTTCACGGGTTAGATCCAGGGTCCTGACTGATCCTTGCTCTGGAGGAAGACAGGCATTTAAAGAGGCACTCACACAATTATACTGGGAGTTACGGTGATATTGGCTGCTTGTTTGGCATGCCAGGTGAAAAGGAGCAGAAACCCTCACACATCGCATTTTTACGCTAAAACCAAACAGTGCCATTTCCATAATCTGTTCCTCAAAAACTCCATCTCTGGTGAGAAACATTTTTTAAATAATATAAACCAGATCTGAACTGAATCACATTGCTGAGCCCCCCTAGTGCAGCACACCTATAACTGGTAGTCCCAGCTTCTCTCGTTCCTGAAGCTCTTGGCTCTTAGCACAAAATCACTTTCTTTCATCCCTTCATACCAGCTTGTCGGATGTCCCATGTGCTATTTTACACAGGTTACAAAGTCTTTGGCAGGGTGCTTGGGCTAAAGCAGCGGCAGCTGTAGCCAAAGTTAAGCGATTCCTCCCCACCGCTCTTGAGCCATAGAGTCAATCAGAGCAGAGGAGTCACTTTGTAACTATAACATAATCTTCCCTTCTAAGGTCTTGATATGCTTTCTGGATAGGACATGGCTAAAGAAAGTGATCTGCACAAGCTCAGACGGCAGAGCTGGTGGCAGTCTCCTGGTCGCACAGGGTAGCATGTTATGTGTCATCCAGTGGTCTGTAAACCTTATTATCCTAAAAGCCGAGTCACCCAATTAAGAACGATGCCTTAAGCAAGGGTGAAGGATGTTTCATGCTTTCTGAACTCAAAGTCTCTCTGTACACCTGCAGCCAAGAGACACAAACGTCTGCTAGTCCCAGCGAGTCCTCTTTATAATGACACATCTCCCTTATCGAATCAAGTATCTGGAAAAAATGGTTTGGCAATGAAATTATAAAATCTACTCAAAGCTACAGAATTTTTTTTTTCATCCTTTGAAACCACTTTGATATTCAACCGTGCAGAGAATTCAGTGTTTGAGAGGGCTGTTTTTTGGGTGACGAAGGGGGAGTTGCAATTCTCTTCACGCACTGAGCACATTGACACTAGAGGTGCAAAAAGCAAGAGCCATTCCAGACGGGGAAGGGAAAGGAGAGGGCAGTGCGAAGCATGGAGGCGGACCACGTAGGCAAAACAGGAAGCTCTGGCTGAAGAGGAAATGCTTCAGTGCTGTCTTAAAAACATTTTTCTGTGAAACTCCAGGCAGCTAGAGAAGAGGTGAAAGAAAACCAGCTTTCTGCTGATTCAGCGACCTAAAGCTCATGTTCTGCAGGATATTATGCCCTTCCCCGAAGACAGGGACACAGCTTTCAGCAGTTTGCACTACCGCTGTATAAGCAGCTGGAGCAAGGAACCAGCCTTCTGACAACAAGCCCCGAGCACACACACTTTCATTTCACGTGCGCAGTCTGCATGTGTCGTTTCAGGTGGTTTCTAGAAGTAGATGGGGCACGGTCATAATCCTTCAGTGGCATATGCTCTTCCACGTATTTGGAAGCAGCTTGTCCAATGATGAGATTGGCTACATTATGCAGCATCATTTCCAGTCTCTTTGGCTGTCAGGATACTATACAGGGAGATGCTGTACAGCAGCAGCCTCGAAAGCCTCAGATGACACTTCACTTCACCAGCAGAGTGGTTTCCCCAGGACACTCAGAAAGAGTCTTCTGATGTAAAGGTGCTAAGATAAAATGGATTAATTGGATCACAGCAAACCAGTGTGGACATTCCCATTGAGAAATAAAGTACCATTCGTTTGTCTTACCTTATTTTAGTGTAAGTAGAGAGGAAGCAGACTCCTTTTTAAGGGCTAGGAGACCAAAAGTGTGAGCAATAACGAAAGGTTAGAAGTGGCAAGTGTCTAGAGATAAGAGCGATCCTTGTATATCAGGTTGTGATGTCAGATGAGATAAGTGACAGATATCGCTAATGCCTTGGCATGGTCGCAGCCACACAGCTCCATCCTTCTGTGAATTAAAATCATTACAGACATTCAGCCTTTCAGACACAGCCTTTCTTCAAGCATTCATGGGTACTTCCCGTGAATGAATGACAGGATGAGAATCAATAAGCAGTGTTCTTCCTAACTCAGACATCTCAAGAAATAATTGAAACTTCATGGACCTCAGTTGCAACCGTCCATTTAGCTTGTTAAATGCCAGGAGATCTCTTGTGCAAAAGCAAGTCAGCTTCTTAAAGCCAATTTAGATAATCCCGTGATCCCTGGAACAACAAACAGGAAGAATTTCCAAGTACAAAGATGGCCCTGTAGTCAACATCTCTGAAGTTGAAAGACTCTTTGTTGCATGATGCAATCAGCATAATCTCCAAGTTTTCTCAGAAGCCAATGTAAAGAGGACCTCACTCCAACCTCCATTTTGTAGAGGGTAAACCATTTTTGCCTAACGTGCAGGGCTCCTCCAACACAGAGGGTAGTTGTAAGACACACACAAACCCAAACACACACGTACACACGCACGCATGCACGCATGCATGATCTACCCAACCTGCTCTTGTTGCTGTGGGGGTTCAGCAAAGTCCGTTAGCCATTTTGCTGAGTAGTCTTTTTTTTTTGCTACTAATGGTGAAAGGCAGTTTTCAGTTCACCATCAATGGTGATCTCAAACTGACGGGCCAGCGAAACATTGCATAAACCACAAAAGAGTTTGCTTTCCTTGGCAGCATGCCCAATTCTGTCATATTAATGCTCTGCCAACAGCTATTGTCCTTGGCAAGTGACTCTGCACCGGCAGCGCGGGATCCACTGCAAAAAAATTCTTCCCATGTGCTACATTGCTAGCATCTTCTGAGCCTTTAGGAAGGCTAAAATATCTGCCAACACGGGAAAATTCACAGCCCCTAGAGAACAGAGCTATTTTACAAAGCTCGGGGGCAGCGATTTGGCATTGGAAGAAAGAAACACCGTCTAGGAGAAATTAGCTACAAAATGGCACAAAATGCAACCAGAAGAGACCTAGGCAGACTCAACAGAGGCAAGCAAGACACAGTAAATTGGTGCATGAGGCCGATTGGTGCATTTGTGATCCCTGCGGTTTTTTGTTCGCCTGTTTCCATGTAAAAATCAGTTTTGGAGAAGAGGAAGTGATACTTACAGTTCCAGGGACTTGTCTCCTTGTTTAGAGCAATTAAGCGTGCAGCCAAGGGACTGCATGCACGTCTTTACTTTTGTCTGTAACTTGGAAGAGAGCACAGAGATAATGAGGAAAGGGTATTCACACTGTGCAAGGATAGGCAGTCAAGTTAGCAGTCCGGTTAGTACACAACTGGCTTCTTTAGAGGCTGGCTTAGGGCAGGAGGTGAAATGCATTTTGGGGACCACTAAAACACCGTGGTTCACTTGCTAACACTGAAATATCTTGTACAGGTTCTACTTTGTTAATACCCTCTCATTTGTGATGAAACAAAGTGCAGAAGCGAAGATCGAAATGCGAGATCAAAACATTTTCTTTCAGTGAAGAGCAAATTCTTCTTCCTCCCATCACGGAAACCTTCGCGCAGAAAGTTTTCATTCCTTTTAGCTGCGTTTTCCAATGAATAAAATGCTTTGTTGCGAAGTTGTCAGTCCGCCTGAGTGAAGCTGGGCACTATCAAACTGCTTAAACGCTGACAGTAAGAACTTTCCTTTTAAAAAAAGGAAACGAAAGAACATTATATGAGTCATAGAAAACTTCCGCCCTGTAAAAAGAGAACTGAAGGGGGATTTCAGGGAGCCAGGGAGACCAGAAAGTACAGAACTGGCATGTTGATGCATCCATTGGTGCCGGTACAGGGCACTTAACCTTCAGGTAGCTGTTGGCTTCTGTAGAGGGACTGCATCTCAACAAGGCCTTGAGGAAGTCTGTAAGTACTAATTTTCACCAAGGAACAGAATTACCTGAGTGTGCCCAGCTTGTGTTTAAAAGAGACGACCTTCCACAGCAAGGGTGACCGTGGTTACGGCTGCTGCTTGTCAATGTGCTATAAAC
>NW_008824905.1:870821-888745 GCF_000699105.1 Pygoscelis adeliae | reverse complement strand
AAAAGAGAGGTGCCCCCACCCGGCTCAGTGCCCCAGTGCACAACATCCCGCTCTGCCTCGGCGGGGCCCCGCGGGCAGTTTCTTGAGCTCCCTGGAAGGTTTTCCTATGCTTAAGGAGACATTCATGTTCCTTACTAATAAGTCAGAATGAGAAAAGCTTGAGGTCAATGTTCAAATGTTCAAATGTCAAAAGTCAAATGGTCCATCTACAGAGGAATCCTGCCCCCCATCAGTTTCGCTCTGCTTTTAAGACAGCAGAGGAAAGGACACATGTTCCTTTCAAAGCACCTGTAAATCTTGGAACAGAACATCGTGTGTCTGTTTTATTTAATTGTTGATGTTATCCCATTGTTGCTTTGGGATATTAGGCAAACTTTCCTTTCTCTGATGAAAGAGCAAAAACACCTTCTGCATATCTAAAGCAAGAAGATAAAAGAGAAGCTCCATAAATGGTTTTGCTCTGTTTTTGTGACAGAACCTGCGCGCCAGAAGAGGACGTTCATGAATGAGATCTCAGCTTTATGGAAACGTGTTACACTTGTGGACTTTAAACAGAAATCCATAATTGCTGTGCTCTGACACTTGTAGCTTTTGCTAGTCTTTACATAGACCTTTTCTCTTTTCATACTTACAGAAGGTTGCACTTCCTCTCCCACCCCAGGGGATTGCCTGTGAGTTTTGAGTAGAGTCACTTCTTTTCATAAATTGAGGAAGTCTTATCGTTTTTGTAGCTGGGAGTCACCTATGCATGAACAAAGCTTTAAAGACACAATTTTCAAAGGTGGCTGGGGATTTGACTACTTAATTAAACCAAGAGAAATTGAATGTCCCAATCCTCTGAGGTGCTTTGGAAAAATCTCTCGCTAAATGTAGCAGCTTAATGAAGATCTAAAGATACATAAAGACATTTGCATCTTTTTTTCTGAAAAATCAAGGGTTACTTCCACACAGTGGAAACTTGACAGGCATTAAAGAATATCACTAATTCCCACAGAGGCAAATCTTTACTCCATTCTTCTGGACTCCAATCCAGTTAGTAGCCCTGTTGTTTCTTTCCTGAAATACGGTTACATTATACGGTTAGGACAGCGTATCTGCTGCATTTTGGGGCTTCCTTTCCACAGGCAACATAGAGAATAGCACATCAGTGGTCTACAACATCCTGTTTGGATCACGACGACTGCAGATGCCGGAGGTATTCATATAGGACAGGTGGCTTGGTTCAAGCTCACACCTCCGTATTTCCATTCCTACACATAAGAAGAATTTGCACTAGACAACTGACATGAAAGCTGTCAGAGCACTGAGGGCACCAGCTGGCCCTAGTTACCCTGACCAACTACACCTGCTGCCTACATCACATACCCTCCGCCCATTGGCCCAGCAGCCTTATTTAAGCTCGGGCTCATAGAGCTGATTCTTTTATTGGTGCTATGCTATTTTTTTTGTTGTTGTTTTTTTTTTTAAACTGTGTCTTGCTCTCCTGCTGCTTTGAGTGTCTTTTGGGATTATCTTATTGCTGTGGGGTGGTCTCTTAAAGTTTAGGTTGTGGCTTGCTGTGTGATTGCCTTCATTAGACCTGTTGTGCCTGCTTTATTTAAGTAGTGTGGGACTGTGCCTCACGTTGGTGAGGGCACAGCCCTGCCTGCTGATGGTTAGCCAGAAATCCTGGCTTGCCTTCTTTGAAGTAGCCTGCTTTTGCTGCTCCTTCGTATAGGCGTGCTAAGCTTCAATCTATCACCCGTTGCTGGCAGCGGGTAACAACAAAAGGGCTTCAATAAAATGCTTGAGAACCAGATTCCTGCTTGCTGTGAAGTGTAAGGTACCACTGTACTTACAAAAATAGTCTATGCTTAAGTGCAGCTGTAAGTGAGGATTTGATTGCTCTGTAAATTGTCATCACATTTTGTTGGCTGGTATATCCAACAGCAGTCTATAATCACTTTAGGGAGCTTTGCTATCCCATTACTGTTTATATGTTGAAAGCTTTTTAATTTACAGTTCCGTCTAGCGCAATAAAATTTTTTTTTCAGTTAGTCCTTTGGTTTATTACATTGTAGAGCTGTATACATGGGCTTGGTGAGACATCTGGTTGAGAAACATGGTGAGAACCAGAGAAATGAGATGTGCTGCTGGGTTGTTCTGTTTATTGATAGGCTGTGTTTTCCCTAGCAGGAGGTATGAACAACAGGTGACTTACTGAAAGAAAACTTGCGAACGATGACTAATATAAGCTATGTTAAGGTTGTCTATTATGCTTATAGAAAAAGATTTGCCCAAATTCTGAAGCTCACACAATAGTTGAGGATTGCAAAACACATGAGTCTGGTAACTCCTTGATGTTTTTCTAGGCAGAACATGTGAAGTGGCTTGGCTTAAGTGATAACTTAATCCAGATGTTGGCCTACAAGGAGTAAAAGTTTTTACTAGGCAGAATAATTCTGTGGTTCTCTCAGTGATAAATTCACCAGATCCCCATCTTGTGAGAAAGGAACGCGCTGCTCCAAACAGTAGCAACTTTGCAGGAAGCTCTACATCTTATCAAACGGCTTGCTTAAACAAGTTGCTGACACCCACACAATAATGACATCAAGCTTTGTTTTTGCCAAGTATTCATGGTGTGGGAAAGGGGGAATTGAGACTCATTTTACCCTACAGACTAAAGCTTCCTGCAATCTGGTGTATTTACTAAGCAGGATGCAAGTTGGGGTGACTTATTATGAAAGGTCATGCGGTCTGTCAGCAGTCAAGTACTTAAGGGGGAGGAAGCCTTGAGATTTATTTACGTGGTGAGTATCAAATCTAATTGTTAAGGAAAACTCCTTTCTCCCACAAGTTTGCTAGCTAGCATGCTTTTGCACCTGTAAGCTCCCTACAGAAATTTGCTTTTGCTCTAGGTTATTCCCTGGGTGCACTCCGGTGATGTAGACACAGTTGTTAAATGCTGTAATGCTTACTAAGTCAAATCAGGAATAAAACTGGGAGCTGTATCCTGTTGCCCTGATAATTCAGCTAACTGCTTCCTGGACACTGCTTTGCAAATGACCCAAAGTGGAGTTTGCTGTAAGAAAATATGGAAGTATAGCTACCCACGTTGCTGTTGCTGGAAAAACACTGCTAAACCTGTTGATGAACATGTGGGGGGATAGGAGGTAAAGAAGTAGGAGTGGAAGATTTTTAAATTAGTCTCAAACTTGCTGTAGAGGATTTTTTAAGTGACCTCTTGTTTTCTGTGCAGCTTAGTGCAAAGCTCCCCTTCCTGGCTCTTGTCTGATCATAATTATCTTGCCTTCAGTTCTGCAAGTTGAAGTTATTTGACAATGCTGATAGCCTAAGCCGTTGCCCCAACAGGTAGTGCATGTAGGGAGAAATACAAATCACACTCAACTCAAGTCATAGGGAGGATATTTCTGTTTAAGTACAACCCTTAAGTTGCAGCAGGAAAATGCAGGTGGAGAGTGCTAACTTGTCTTACCCATCTGCTGTCTTGAGACTTCAGCCAATTTCTGGTTGTTTCTTCTAATCTATTCCCTGTATGGAAGGATTTTTGTCAAGGTGGAAGCCAGACCCCTGAAAAGAAATCTGACGCTGATGTTTTCAAGCGGTTTATTTTTTTAATTAAATCTTGTGCTGAGTTAAATACAACAGCCCTTGGTACAAGGGAAGGTAATTGTTTTACAAAGCTGGTCTATAGGGAACTTAGTGGAGATGGCTTTTCTTAAAAAGCACCTGCAATGATTCCATGATAGAAGTCAAAGGCTGCCACACTGAGCAAGGTACATGCTAAAACAGGAGGGTGTGGATTAAGCCCTGCACCTTCAAGTATGGCCATGAACACGTCTTCCCTCTAATGCAATTTTCTGGCACCAAAGCAGTTAAGTATTTCAAAATGGGTACCTGCACCAGCAAATCTTTTGGTGCTCCGGCTGCGAATGTTTCCTTGAATGCTGTGAGGGGCTACCAGGCTGTGTGCCTGCAGGCAGCCCTACCCGTGTAAGCACTGCATGGTACTCTGATGTGTCCGAAACTAGATGACACATATGGCTGGGTAGTGCCTTGCTGTACTTGCCTACTATGTTCAAGAGGTGCTTACAGGAGCTGACAGCAGTACCCCATTGACAGTATCGGGGGTGTGCTTTGCAGCAGGCTGTGTGCAACGCTGGCCTGAGTAACCCGGCTCTGCTGCCACACCATGGGAACTAGCAAAAAATGTACTGCTGAAGTAGAGCTGGCTGCTCTCAGGGGGCCAGGCAAGTTTCATGAGGGCTCTGCCACTGGTATAGCTACTGAGTGAGGGTATAGAAAAGCCTAGAGTGACTTAGTGCACACTGGCAACTCAGCAGCATAGTCAGTGCTAGCAGAGCATATTACTGGGTACAAACATGTGCAGAGCAATGCGATGCCTTCTGCAGGTCACTGTGGACTAGCTGGAGAGGTCGAAAATCACTCCCTGGTTTCTTGGGGCAACAAGTTGTCCTTCCAAATAAGGGTTAAGGAAGTAGGAGAGGTGAGCTGCACTGCTGTGGGTTTTGTTCCTCCAGTTATCGAAATGAGTTCAATAGTTGAACTAGTTCTCATTTTAAAATCAAGTTTTACTTGAGATGCAGAGGTTCCTTAGGCAGTCTTTCGTTGAGATAATGGCAAGATAAGCTTCTCCTGCCCCGGCTTCTAAGTAATTGCTTTCTTTTTATGACAGTTTAGAAGTCACAACACTGCTGATAGCTTTACTTATCTGAAGCGTGACGTGCATGAGCTCTCTAACTGGCTTGCTATGATCAAGGATGGGCACATGTTCTGGGTAGCAGCTCTCTTAGGAGAGAAACTGGAGCCTGGATCTAGGAGTGTTGCGGAGCTTGCGAGATGGCTGTTTCTCCCAGTTTGCTGCATTGCCTTATGTTCCATTTCCAGCATGTTTCTTCTAGTGAGGTGACACCACCTGCTGCCAGCCTGCAAAGCTGCCTTTTTCTCTCCCTGGCCGCTACAGCCACCTGCCAAGAGTCCGTGCTGATAGTGCACTAAAGCTCAGGCAAGGAAATTCAGACAAGGCATCGTGGACTTAGTTTTCTCTTAAATGTATTCCCACATTTTGGTGGCAAGGTTGCACGTAGGGTATAGATTTAAATAGATGTGCTGAATCCCTTCATGAAATCCTGACCGGATTTGACAACTGGGAGATGAAAAAGCAAGTACTCATCTTCTCTGCTTCTGCTCTAGTATTTTGTAGAAGGTCATAAGATCACCAGCAAATAGGACATTACTGTGTCTCCAAACACTCCTGCAGAGATAGAAAATAATGCCAACCCAGGGAGAAAGTGCAAAGCTGTGGAAGCCTTCATGACTTTTTATTATAGCTGTGATAATAAAAAAAAAAAAACCACCAAACAAACCCAAAAAACCAGCATGACTTTTCCCACCACAGTAACAGTTACTTCCCTTCTGTGATAGCCTGTTAGACTTAGGGGGTTTCTAGAACAGACTGTTGAAAACAGTTCCTTTACAGCCTTCATCCTTAACTGCCCAAGATAATGATCAGATTAGCAGCAGCTGAAAAGAGAGGCGTAAGATTAGAAACAGATACTCATGCAATAAAAACAGACAACAAAGATGCTCCCAGAAAGGATTATTATTTCTGGAGGATTTCTGTGAAGAGAAATATCCAAGCTGAAGTGGAAGTGACCATGCAGAAATGGCAGCTGTGAGAAGACTGGTCTTGCAACTTCGCCCACATGTGAGAAACAAAAATCTACCTGCATCATCAGCTAATTGCTGAGAAGCTGCTCTGTGTTGCAGGGGCAGAATTGCAGTCCGTTTTTAGTTAATTTCCTTATTTTTTATTTATGCTGGCTGGAGTAATACATTGCTATGTGTTTGCCAGTTGGTTGTCCCTTCTACCTTCAGTTTCAAAATTGAAGCCAAAATCTCTTTGTAAGGATCGCCATCTCTTTTTGCTGTGATAATACATATCGGAATAATCCTGAAACTTGTCTTTAAATCTTTGGACTGCTTCCTCCAGGACTGGTGAAATCTGTGACTGGCACTTAACCAGCATGAAGGTGGTATCAAACACAGAACGTCACACTGAAATTTTAGTGGATTTATTGGAAAAGAATCCAGGGTTTAGGCGGTTAGCTGACAAAACACAGCTAGAGAATTGGGATTGGAGGATGTTTTGCTATTTCCACTGCTCCAAAGTTACATCACATTTTCTTAATGCTGTACAGCTGCTGTTAGTACTTTCAAACAAGCTTACCTTGCAGGCAGCCACAGTCTTTTCAGTTGGCAGGATAAGCTTCTGATCATTTTTAAGCACAGTTTACCCAGACTACAGCATGTGGCAAGATAGCTATTGGCAACTGCCTGAAGAAACCTGTTAAAATAAGCATCTGTTTGTTCTGATGCTTAATGAGAAAGCAGTTAGTGTGTTGGAGTTTTACACTTAAAACATTTGAGAGCTTTGCAAAGCAAATGACAGTAAAGAGGAGAAATGTAGTAGTATTGTGTTCCTTTAGAGTTCACCTTCAGTTACCTCCCCTACAGATTGTCAGCAGGGGGGCCGTGTGGACCTCAGAACTGTGAGACTGCCCCGAGAGCAGAAACAAGCTGAACCACAAGATAGTAACGCTTGTGGGGAGTTTCTGTCTGGTAGTGTAAAGACAGCTGTTTTTCTAAAAATCAGTCTCTGCTATTGTTAGCCTGTGTTCACCCGCTTCTTGGTTTTTTGACCTAAATGCTGATGTGTGGAGTTAAAGATATTTGATTGTCCTTTAAAAATGAACTGTTAAGTTCTTGGTTTGGGGGTGAGGGTTGGATAGAAGATGGTATTTATTATTTCAATGGAATTCACAACTCAAAATGACAAATTGTGCTCTAAAGAAATAAAACTGGTCAGACTCACCTATTGGAAGGTTGGTTTTTTTTCCCCCTAATTTACTAAAGGACTACATTTTTTAGAAAGCTTGCTGGAGTTAATTGCTTGTTAGAAATGGAAGGTTGGTGGCCCCTGTTATGATTTGACTGGCAGTGGTTTAAGCAGAATCTGTCAAAACGAAGTGATGCTTTAATTGTAGCTGATGATTTTAAGTTTCAATGAAGGCTTTCTTTCCTAAGTTCATTAAGATATCCAACTGCAATTTCTTTTCTGAGGAATTCAGGTCCAGGGATATTTTAGATTACCTTGAAAAGATGCTAATTTAAACTACAGAAATGAAAACAAGTATGTGCAGAAGGGTTTGCCCTAGGTCACCTGACTTTCCCTTCATTGTTATAGTAGAGCCAACTTCCTAAAGAAAATCTGAGGTTATGATGGAGAGCTCCATTGGGGAATATATGTAGGTAACATAAAAGCTGTGTATAGGCATGGATACATATATATGTAGAACTTCCAAATAAATCCTGGTGTGACAGTACACCAGGTGGATTAAATGCAACGATGCCATACTCTTGAAGGCGGAAGGGGACTTAGAACATCCCAAAGTGTACTTCGTCAGTCTCTGAAGTGGGTCACAGCATCTGTGTGTGCTTGATGTTCCTCAAGAACTGAGTCACTCTGTCACTAATTACACCAGCCAGTGAGCCAAGACTAGAAACCTGCACCATCTTGCACAGTTAAAATTGAATGGGAACATGAAAAGGAGTGAGGTGTAGGACACAACAAAGAATTGCCATGGGACCCCTGTCAAAAGTTGTTTCGGAGTGATCGATCGTGCGAGCTCCTTGATATTGCTGTTTCTTGAATGCTTCAGGTTAGCACCACTTTAGAGAACGCAGGTAGTGAGCTGTACCCATGAGAGCCAGCGATAGCACTTGAGTCTTTCTGAAGGGAAGAGTTTTATCCAGTGAAGGTTTTGTAATTACAGGCATCTTTTGGACAGAGAGCGTGTTTCGAGCAGTGTGTCCAGGAGCCATGGTGCTGCCCAGCACAAATGCAGTCATCTAGCCAGAGGTTTGGTCAGTATCTGGTCTGTATGCTGTATTGATGTTGACGCTATTGTGTCAGAACTGTGCCGTGATCCAGGCTGTCTTTGAGAGAATGGGGAAACAACTTTTGCTGCAGGATTTAAGACCACGCATCGTGTCTTTTCTCAGCGAAGGTGGAGAGACTTATGCACTTCTGTGGGGGCATATTGATTCTGAATTCGGGAGTACTTAGCAAGGGCAAACCGTGCTCTAGAGCAATTGTTTCAGTTTGCAGTCCGATTAAAGACTTCCTTAAACAAATTGATGTGATGTGGTCCATCTTTGTAAGTAATGTTAGAAGTTTTAAGGACTTAATACTAAGAGTTTTGAAATCTTCAATAGCTGAGACAGTGATGACACAAGGGTGTTGCTGCCTTTATCAGCTCATCTCTAAATTCAACGTGTTGCAAGATGGTCTGCAGAAATAATAATCTCAATAAGAATCTCACAAACCAGTCTCAATCAAATTGTGCGCTTCATTTCAGTTGAGGTGTGTTCCTAAAGCACAGAACTGTGGTGAGCGTACTCTCATCTGTAACCTAGTTCTAGTCAGCACTGTAGAGAATCTTTCAAAGGGGAAAGAAGGAACAAGAACACTGTCGCTGCATCGTACCCTCTGTTCCTCCGTTCCATAGCTCTGGTTGTCGTGGTTTAACCTCGGTTGGCAACTAAGCACCACGCAGCCGCTCGCTCACTCCCCCCCTCCCGATGGGATGGGGGAGAGAATTGGAAAAGCACGTGAGAAAACTTGTGGGTTGAGATAAAAACAGTTTAATAATTAAAATAAAATGATAATGATAATAATATGATAATAGTAATAATACACAAAGCAAGTGATGCACAGTACAATTGCTCACCACCCGCCGACCGATGCCCAGCCAGTCCCCGAGCAGCGGCCCCCCCCGGCCAGCTTCCCCCAGTTTATGTACTGAGCATGACGTCACATGGTATGGAATGTCCCTGGTCATTCCGCAAACCAGCCTCCAAATTCTCTCTCTTCTGAAGGCTAGCAGAAGAATCCCCTATACAGGCATTTCTATAGCTGTGCATTGTTGCCGCTTCTTTAGTAGTGGAATTTCAAGCCTTGCATTTTTTTCATCCTGGTATGAGTAATTATAAAATGCAGAATTCATCTTCATTTTGGGGTTCAGTGAGAACTAAACTACTGTGAAGAACAGGATTAACAGATATTTTTTTTTTGGTATCACGAGAATTTTCCCATTCCCTGACTATGAATATAGTGTAAATATTGGTATCGTGAAAGATGCAATTTTACATGTGAGGCAAATATTGGAATTCCGGTAGAACAAGTAGAAACTGTGGCTTTGGTACTAATGCATCACTTGTTTAGGAAAGGGAACGGCTACCGGTGCTCCACCCCACTCATTTCTGTGGGAAAGCCTTCAGGGTCCCTCTTACCTCTCCAGATACGGACTTCAGAAAAGTCCTCCTGCTGACAAAGCTAAGGCAAGCCGATTGCAGCATCTTGTGGGAACTGATGATCCGTGTTAGCTGCAAGTCCCCAAATCCAAACTTCAATTTTCCTATGTGAATAGCATCACTGCATTGTTTTGCTAAGGGAAGGTGCAGTATAAAGACAGCTTTCCTCTCGGGCGTTTAAAAATGGTAATTTGCGCTACTCAGTTTTTAGACTTGCAAAAGTACATGAGTCTGAATAGGTAGTGGAACCTGTGGAGTAAACGTACTGCTACATTTATTTTGAGAAAGCAATAATGTGAGCTTATAGTTTTTTTTTTGTAGCATTTATTTGACTATCTTCTAGCAATAAGAAAAAAAAATCCTCTGGTTCTATACTCTTGCTGTATTTTGAAGCTGCTCAAATGTAAAATGTTATCACATAAGGCTTGTTTCCAAAGATAAGTCTTTGTATCTCACGGCAAAAATTCTTCCTGCTCAGGCACTGTTTCATTTAACTATAGTTGTGCATCTTCCTTTGTGAGATGTTCATACGCTTTTAGACTTTCACCTATTCTGCCATGCAATGTGGATAACAGAAGTGCTTAAAATGAGTAAAATAGCCACTAAAAAAACAGGTGTTTTTTTTACAGGTACAAGCAGTACCTTTAACCAGCATTTCACACACACACACACACACAAAACACAAAGAAGATTAATGAGCATGGAAGGCTGGGTACAAGCATATAAGGCTGGATGTCCCCAGTTCCCCTGACTAAAAATTTCTGCCTGGCTATAGGAAAGACTTTTTTATTTTTGTGGAAACTGAGGCAAAAATGAATTACCAAAACAACCTCAGTCAACACATCAAAGTTAATCATTTCCCAAACCCCTTTACCCACCCTGGGCCTTTCTGATTGAAGTAGGATGACATAATGATTCTTATAATGTGCTTTATAGAAATAATATGCTATATAAGAAAATATTTGTATTATCACATGCATCAGTAGGGTTGGTACCAAACTATCCCCCTGGGGGCCAGGAGGTATTTGGTTTTTACAGGCTTGAGATTTTTTTTTTAAATCCTCATCGTGTTCTAAATACAGGAAAAGGGCATTCATGTCTCTTTTTTAAGGTTTGTCTCAGACTGATGTTTTCTGTTTTAGACTGAAGGAATGACTATTTTGGTTTGGTCCTGACATAGAGGGAAAAGATCACTGTAGAAGGTTGGTGCTGTGAAAACTGAAATACACCTTCATGTTTTTCCCTGGAACAGGCTTCCCAGGGAAGTGGTGGCGTCACCATGCCTGGAGGTATTTAAAAGACGTGCAGATGTGGTGGTTTAGTGGTGGAGGTGGCAGTGTTAGGTTAACGGTTGGACTTGACGACCTCAAAGGTTCTTTCCGACCTAAATGATTCTATGATTCTTGAGTCTTATTTAGCCTAAACGAACACTCTGCGTCTAGCTGGCGTACAAAATTTCGAAGAACTAAAAGAGGTCAATTGATGGTAATGGAGAATAGTTTCATCCTAGCTGTAACTTAACTGATCTCCCCATAGGTCGCTGACCTTCAGGGGAGGGTGAATGGTTATCTGAAAGCAAGCACAATTGGTTGCAGGGGGTAAAAAGGAAAAGCAATTTGATACAGCAGTGGTTAGTGAACACAGTTTGGGGCCACGTGAATCTAACACTGAACATCCAGGTCATAAGAAAGAATTTTCTACGCTGCTGAGTCAAGTTCAAATGCTTCTTACATAGAGAGGGAAGTAGCATGAGTCGCCTTGCTAGACAAAAATCATATGGGTGATTATCAATGGAAAGATTTGTGGCAAAAAGGATGTAAGCCGATACGGGTAGCACCACGATCAACTGCAGACACCAGCGTGACATCTACTTCTGGCTGTATCTGAGCTTAGGGCAGCCTGCATAGGTTGTCACAGGCTGGATGTTCTAAAGTAATAGGGAGCAGGCATAGGTCCAGATAGCCTCAGTGGGAACCACAGCTGTTCCTTGATTTCCAAGCACCCAATCCTGCCAGTATCCATTTGTGCCCGACTGGGATCCCAGGGAGAAGGGCTGGCGGAGGGGTGGCATGAGCAGAAAGGTGCATCTGCATGCCCTGCCCACGCTGTGAGTGCCCCCCGCAGCACCCCAGTCCCCGGTCGGGCTGTGAGGACGCTGGTGCCACGTGTCCGTTGGAGTGCGGGGCACCGAGCCGTTAGGTCTTTCTGGAAGGTCTGTCCTTCTGGCTGTTTTTCTGGATGATCGAATGCTGCTGTTACTGCTGGGTATAGGTACAGATTTAAAGACAAGAAAAGTCAGCATCAATTTGGAATCGGATCCGAAGGTGCTTGAAAGCTAAAGCCTCAAGTTTCTGTGACTGTATTGGGCACGTCATGAGCATGGCTTGGCAGAGATGCTATAATATTACTGCATAAGCACCGCTTCTGGTCGCCCTCCACAGCATGTTTAACAGAAGCTAACAGGCTCCTTGTAGGAACATGCTGGTATGTACTCAGGAGGAAGCTGATACATGGAAGTTACTGCCTGAGGTCAAAAATACTATCCAGTGATTACCTCAACAAAAGGTATCAGTTAGAAATACATACTTAGAAATAATAATTGCGATGCCAAGATTTCATTATTTTAAATATTCTCTCTTTCCCTCCGGAGTTCTCCTAGGTATATAGGCCAATCAAGAGACTGCAATGATTGTGTTTAATAGTAGCATAAAGATAACTGAAAGTCACTGTTCCCTCCTACGCTATTCAGTATAGCAACATACCGAAATTGAGCTTGCAACATATATATTCACAGAATAATTTTTATATCGCCTTAACAAGATTTGACACTAATGCTTATTCTTCATTAGAAGAAACATGACAAGTAGGCTGATTTAATATGCGTTTAGCACTGAAAGATTTCTGGCACATGCGGTGAGACTTTTATTACTGTTTGACAGCTTTGGATATCTAAATGCTCTGCTTAGTCACAGAGGGGGTGCAGACAGCAGCACACTTTACCCTCCTTTGTCTAAACCGTAGTCCTGATGCAGGGACCATTTCTTTGTATAAAGGCACAGATATTTAATCTTCATGCCTGTTTTAATTGAGGTCTTTCTCTGCAGACATTGCAGAGGAGTGGAGTGGACAGGAGCACAGAAATGGGAGGACGCATATTTGCTGGGTTGTTAAAGTGCGTGACTAAATCAACGTTCCTGACAGACATTCCAAAGGTTGCACACAGTGTGGAAGAGGGGAGGTTTTTGCTATCTAGTAAGTGACAACCTGACCTTAATCAACAAAACCTAACATCCAAAGGATGAAGTGGCAACAAAACTTGTTTTAGTAACAGGAAAACCCAACCAAGAAAGGGCGAATTTGCAGAGATCGGGGGGGAAAGGAGATAAGACCGCGCAGAAACTACTACTTGTGGCACAAAGGGCCGGTTTTCCCGGTCTGTTATTTCACGCGAGGCCGAGCCTTTAACAGAAGCAGGGCGACTCTTCAGGCGCGCTGCTTGCTTGTGAGATTCCCTTAGGATTTCAGGAAGGCGTGGTCTCCGGTGTGGTTCGGGAGTGGAAGGCAGTTTGGGCAAGTGGACGCTAGAGGGGGTACAGAGTCCGTCTGTCTGGGAGCTGCAGCCTGAGCCAACAAGCGGTCCCTCTGTCCCTCCCGCCCTGGGCCGCCCGTTTCTTCTGTTCCTGCAACACCTCTTTCCCCGCACAGCAAACAGTCCGTTTGCACAACGGACCTGAGAAGTAACCCAGTGTGTGTAGGCAGAAGGAAGGGAGCAAGAAACGAGTGCTGGCAAGGTGACGGACTCGTGTCCTTCAGCATCAAAGCAAGGCCTGTGGAAACGGCACCATGCTCTTGTCCACGCGCTCACCAGTTTGGCTGGGGAGATGGGGCTGCTTGGGAGAGGGACTCCCTAGCTGCAGTGTGTGCAGTGCTTCGCATGACTGAGTCACGCTGCCAGCCAGCAGCTAGGTCCTGCTGTACTACGCATACTAAAATAAAGACCTGGAACATGTCAGTCAAGTGGCTCTCACTTACAGGCATTGTATTTCCAAAGCTTGGAAGAGCTGACGCAGATCTAGCTGACAAGTTACATCATGCCCTGCCAGACGACGCTTTTCAGCTCTTTAGCACACAGGCAGGGGGGAAGACACACATAGGGATTAATGGGATAGAATGAGGATACCGAACATAATTTTGATGCTCATAAAAGTAGCATACATTTACCTGATAAGTCTCTAAGATGAACCTGTGACGAGAAGTAGGAGGTGGATTTGGTACCGGAGTCACTTCTTATTTACTTGCAATTAATTATTGGCCTGCAACACAGAAGGTTTCCTTCCTCCGCTTCTCACCCATCTCTCTGTCCTGTACACTGGGAAAGGACTGCAGTTCTCACCGGGGCTTTGCTGTAAAGCAATGTTAGTGAACAATCAGGAGGAAAACCAGACACTTACTGACAGCTATACTGGTGGGGAAAAAAAGAGAGAGAAATCCAGACGTATTATCTTCTCTCTTTTTCTCCTGCAATTGAAACGGAAAACCAGAGAGATGCCCAGGCGTGGGGAAGCAAATCCCAGGCAGGGCATGAGCTCAGTCTGTCAGGAATGTTGACTTAGTTGCTCGTTTTAACAACCCAGCAAATATGCGTTCTCCCATTTCTGTGCTCCTGTCCACTCTGCTCCTCTGCGTGGGTTTGATCTGGGGGGACTGGAAGCAGCAGCAATGAAAGACTGTACAGCCATCGGCAGAGCACCTGCCCGATTCTAGCTTTGGTGTGCAGCCATTTCATTCAAACAACCCTTTGCTGGTCCCACGGAAGTGCAGCGGGGGCAGGTAGAAAGCAGAGCAAAAGGCGAGAACTTGAACTTGGCCTTCAGTCAAGCGTAACTTTGGCCCCAACGAGATCTTGGTCTGCATGCCAGATGAGGAGATCGGAGCCCCTCCTGCTCTGCAGGGCAATGAAACATGTGATGCAGAAGTACTTGAGAGCATTCCTCCTTCGGCTCCGAATGCTTCCCAGGGCTGTGAAGCTGAGAGAGCAAGTTTTCAGAAATACTCAAATGGCAAAGAGAAGTCTAAGTCTCAAGGAGATCAAAGCACATCTACCACAAACCCAATTAGCCTGGGTCCACTAGTGCTAAATGTGCAGTGTTTTGAGTTCCTTGAGCCAGCCAGAATATCCCTTCCCCAGCCCTCTGTTCCTCGTCTTGCCCCAGCGCCAGCATTGGTGCAGCCGTGTGGTGATGCCCCTGGGGAAACAGTACGAGCTGGGTCCTTTGTAAGACAAATCAGCTCCCTGGTCCAGTTGTCTGCGAGGACACACAAATGCTTTTGTTGCTCGTGCTGGCTAGGAACGAGCGAGGAGGCCAGGAAAAAGAGAAAGCAGGCTTGGCTGTCTCGGCGAGTGCTGGCTTACAACCTTTGCTGCGCAGCAGCTGAAGTTTCCTTGCTCACACAGTGATACCAGTGTGTTCCCAGCCTCACGGTGGAGATAGAGACACTCGGTGAGGCTGTGGGGAAAAGACAGCGAGAGGAAGGCAGCCCAGCTTGTGGCGCTTGACCCTCCCTTTCTTCCAGCTTGAAAACGTGGCCGTGGGTACCTCAGAGATACTCACAGCTGATCAGCTGCACCATTTACAGAAGTACTTGGCAGTGAGGGGGTAAAGGGGCAGCTCATAAAATCCAGGAGCCGGATAAGTGAGCCCCCCGGGCTGCAGGGTGTCTTTGGGCTGCTCATGAATTACACAACAATGAGTTTCTGCTCCTGCCAGCCAAGTTCTTGCATCCAACTGCATATGAGGGGAAAGTGTTTTATCGGGAGAACAGTCAGTCACTGGGATGGGTTGCCTGGGGAGGTTGTGGCATCCCCATCCTTGGAGGTTTTCGAAACCTAACCGGATACATTCCTGAGCAGCCCAGTCTGATCCCATAGCTGACCCTGGTCTGAGCAGGAGGCTGGACTAGAGAACTCCCACTGTCTCTTCCGACCTGAATTATCCTACGATCCTGTGGCAGTTCGGGCTTCTTATGGTACCCAAGACCTGTTTGTTACATGGTCTGCAGAAAATCTCCTTTGGACAGCAGGCAGTCCCTGAATGACCATGCGTCGGCATCAGAGATCCCCAAAGCTGCCGTGTGCCCCAGATGTCCCTGATCCCCAGCATTTGCCTTGGGACTGAAACACTGCCAGGGCCTGTCCCTGCTGTGCAGCTCCACGGTGCTGCGAGAGATGGGTGTCAGACACTGTGCACAGACACTGGGCCCTGACAGCTCCCTCCCAGCCCGTGGTTTCTGATGCTTGGAGAGCTTTCCTCAGCCTCTCAGACTGTACTAGCTTTCTGCTAGCATTTTTTTTCTTTCCCTGGTGGTTTCCTGCAGACCCTTGTTTTGTGAACTTTCCACAGTGGAAGCTCATCCGCTGAGATCCATGAGAGAGAGGGGAAATTGAGCGAACAATTTAGAGTTCTTCCTCTGTTTTGGGCCGTCACACAACATTGCAGATGAGTTAGATGGTGGCCTGTGGTAAATGGGTGACAGGGAAAGCTTCAAGCTTGGCAGTAGCAGGGTCAGAGATTTTAGGGCCTCCTGTCTCAGAGGATGGTCAGAGAAACAGAGGTTTCCTGTGACTGGGTTGGAACGCAACACCTTGACAAGACAATAAAAATCACCCTGGTTTCAGGTCACCGTGTCCAATTTCATATCCACGTTTGTTCACGTCAACAGCAGCTTCATGTCAACGAGCTCATAATATCCCTGAGCAGCACATGCATCAGCCCAAGCTTCTCCACAGCTGCAGCTGTCAGCAAAGGGGCAGATTTCAGCTTCGTATTGCCCAGTGCCTGTTGTGTCAGCCCATGCCAAAGCACAGCCCTCGTTACCCTAACTGGGCCCCTGGCAGGGATGTGGCAGGTCCTTGCTACCATGGCCCTGCTTCCAGCTGGGGTCTGGGGCTGAGCCGGGGAGACACATCCAGAGCTCTCAGCTACACAGAATACCAAAAGCTCTATATGCACAGCTGGACATTAAAGCAGTTGCACCCTCCAGGACTAACTGACTGCCCCACTAATCACATGCCTGAGTTTCCTCTCTTTGTTAAAGAGCCAGAATTGTGATATGGTCTCTCCTGTTTCTGATTTCTCTCCAGACTGTGGAGGTGCAAATACATTCCCCCAGCACAGGCCACGCTGACTTCATTTCTGCTGTGCTGGCTGGGATGCTGTCCATCAGACCCATGTGTGCTCAGTCAGCTGGCGAGTGGCTGGTGACCTTCCTGGAGAAATGCAAGGGGGACAATTATGCACAGGGATAAAATAGACAATTTTTCCCTTTGGCTCTGAGCTTCCCATCTGGGGTGTTGCAGTGCACCGTGGGCAGTTGGTGTGGGCTAAAGAAGCACGCATGGTGTGGACAGCCAAGGGCTTTGTCCAATCTGAGAGCAGGCAGCTACATTCTGGATTTCTCAGTCTGGTGACACTAACACTCCCAGGCTAAACCCAGCTCGTTCCCATGACCGAGGCAGTTGCAGCCAAGACACCCAAACTTCTCAGTTGCTCCCCATTTCCTGGGTGGGTACTCAGCCCTCCTTGCCCCTGGGCTCTAAGGGCGACAGCACTGTTTTCTGCAACAGGAAGGTGGGGGGGGGGCTCAGCGAGTTGTTCGCACCCCAAGTCCTTCCCAAGGAGGAATATGATGTTGACACTGGGGGTTTTGTCCTCACTCCTGGCGTTGCTGAATTTTTTTTTACACATTTTCTAACACAGTCCCCTTATTTGCTCTTTCTTTGTTGGTCCCCAGTTCCACGAACTTCCCGAGTTTTACTCTGTATTTGGTGCATGCTGCGACATTGTATACCTGCTCTTGGTTCTCCCTGTCTTCCCTGATCCTGGCTGTTCCCAGTGATCCCTGGGCTGCATGGTCAGCACCATAGTGAAGAGAGAGTCCAACTGGTGCCTGTGTCACTGTCTGGGGGCCAACCCCATCAGGAGAAGCTGAGCTCTCCCATGGGACAGTGACCCCCTCCTTTGGCTGTCTTGCTCCCAGACAGTTTTCTCTCTGCTTTTACCACAATGCTACCGGGAAAAGCCTGTAGCTCTGCAGCCCTTGAGCTTCTGGCACTGAGGCTGGGTTTAGTGGTGTGGCCAGCGAGTGTGGGGTTGAAAATGGGCGGGAAGGGCAGTTTTCCTCGTAGGTGTGCAGTCATCAGGGGTGGGATGTGTCATTTCAGAGGGACCTGGCCTCTCCCTGGGTGAGATTAAGCACGAATGAGCGAACATCCCCCAAGCGGCTGACCTTTCTCAGCTCTAGCCCAGACGCATCTTCCTCTAAATACTTAATTAACGACGATTTGTGCTTTGTTTGTTTTTTTTTTTCTCCCCCCGGGTTTGGTTTGCGCTGTTGGCGGTGGTGCTGTGCACATACATGGGTGGTCAGCGGCTGCGGCTGTTGAGAACACAGGAGCCGGCGCTGCCCCGGGAGACCCCCCGGCTCCCGGCAGGGCTGTGTGTCCCCTGAGCACGTAAGAGTCCGAGGAG
>NW_008824905.1:868822-869664 GCF_000699105.1 Pygoscelis adeliae | reverse complement strand
GTTGGGGTGCGGGGGGGTGGTGGTGGTGAAATAAAAATGAATAAAGCGATTCCCTACATGTGCTGATGCTGCCCCACCGAGACAGGGCGCTGGCCCCTCCCTGCAGGGAGGGTGCCTCCACCCCAGTTCCCAAGCACTCCACAAAAATTGTACCTGGGGCCCCCGAGCTGTGGGTGGGTTACATGTCCTCCCCCTCCCCCCCATCACATCACACATGGGGTAAGAAAAAGAGAATTTCAGTACTGGGTTTCAACCCTGAAAAGGAAGAGTAAGTGCTGTGTTTTGGGGGCTTGGAAACATGCTGAGTGGGTTGGGTTTGGAGCTCAGAAATGCACTAGAAGTCATGCATTTTTCAGCAGTTGAAAAACGGAACCAAGTCCTGTGATTTTGGGACTAAAATAGGAGAAAAAAAGGTTTTGCGTTTTCATCTTCTGAAAGCAGAGACTAAATGCTGCGTTTTGGGGCCTTGAAAACAAGCCGTGTGGGCTGGTTTTGGGTTTCAAAAGCAGAGGCATAGCCCTAGGTTTCTGAAGCTCAGAAAAAGACTAAGTGGTGCATTTTTGGCACCTGAAAACACAGGCTAATTAAGTTCTGTATTTTCACAGTTTAGAAAAAAAAACTTAAGTCCTTTGTTTTTCAGGCTGGAAAATAGAGAGTAAGTGCTGTGTTTTTTGGGTGTCAAAAGCAAAGGGTGAGCGCTGCCTTTCTGAAGCTCAGAAAAAGACTAAGTCATGCATTTTCAGCCCTTGAAAATACAGGCTGAAAGTTCGGTATTTCTGGGACTCAGAAAAAAAAAAAACTAAGTGCTGCGTTTTTGGGACTTGGAATCAGCAGCTCAGTTG
>NW_008824905.1:865322-868517 GCF_000699105.1 Pygoscelis adeliae | reverse complement strand
TTGGTCACCGAAGTTTGGGAGGCCGGCATGCACCAGGCCGAATTAAACGTCTGAGATAGTCTCTGGGGGAAACGGCACTTTTCACAGGTCCAACTCTTTATTCAAGGTGTGTACAACCACCGGAATAGTTATTCCATATTGAGACAATGTACAACCATGACAGTTCATATTCATATACAAGTTATGACAGTGATTGATTTACGACCTTGCCAGAAGCCCAGATTGCTGCAATTAGCTGGAGCTTTAATTAGCTTGTAACAAGAGGGAGCATTTATTAAGCCAGAGCTGGTAACAAGAAGCAGCAGCATCACTTCCTCAGTTGGAGCCATCATCTCATAGCTGGAGCTTCCAGAAGCTGGAGCTTCCACAAGCTGGAGCTTCCACAAGCTGGAGCTTCCACAAGCTGGAGCTGAAATAGGAATTGAAGTTACCTGGGGCTTCAAATACCCAGAGCAGTAACATGCTGGGGAGTCCATCAGCAGGAGCTATAAGAAGCAAGAACATCTCTTATCCAGAGTGTCCATTAGCTGGAGTTGTAACCAGGTGGGGCTGCACTCCCAGCACGGTTGAACAGGAGAGCGTCTGCTCTCCGTAGCCTCTTTTAGGGAGAGTTGGGCTTACCTGCAGCTGTAACAGGACGGAGTGACTACTAGCAGGAACATCTCATGGCTGGAGCTGTAGCTAGTCAGGGTGGCCATCAGCTGGATCTATGCTCCGAGGCAGGCACAGGCAGGGCTGTCCGCAACAAGGAGCTCTGAGCAGCAGGGAGCCCGGCCTTTTCCATCAGGCATTAAATACACACCAAGTGCCTCTCTCTGCATGGAGGGTCTCTCCCAGTCCTGTTCCCGAAGGCCGAAGTGAGGTGGGGGTCCCCCCAGATCTCCTGAGGTGGGCAGGTGGGCACAGGCAAGGCGGTGTTGGTGTCTCCTCCGTACCTGTGAAAGGGGAGCAAAGCCAGTCAGTCAGAGCTCCCGGGGTGCGCAGCACAGCCCCGCACAGCCTGCGGGAGATGCCTGTCCCTTCCCGGCCAAGGGCAACCCTTCCTTCCTTCCTGCCTGCCTGCCCCTCATTTTCGGCAGAGGCTGCCCAGCGCTGCACATGGGCGACAGGGAGGGGAGGGAGAAACAACTATGGGAGACCTCGGGGCTCAGCCTGAAAAAAAACACATTCCTCCCCAGAAAAGCAGGCGAGAACACACACCCTGCCAAAACCCTCTCTGCTCAGTGAGGAGCACTTCAGGCACAAAATGACACTGAGCAATACTGGGGCCGAGGACAGGCTGTTCCCGTCCAGCGCCTGGTCTGGCACAGCACTCGCCCCCCGCCCCGGCTGCCACCCTGACCCTGCCCAGGAGTGGGACTGGGGGAGCTGCAGGCTGCGCTTCGCATCCTGCTAAACATCATTGCCAAGCCCAGGGCTAAACATTCAGTGAAGCTGAACCAAGCCAAGTGATTTTCAGGAGGGGCCCAGAACAACCAGGAGCCCCACGGGGGAACAGGACAGGGCTGTCCCCAGCCCGGCCATGGCCGAGAGCCACACCAGCATTTGCTGGGTGCAGGCTGGGCGGTCGCTGATGGCATGGGGAGAAGCCATCATGGGGCAGCTCCGGCACCGGAGCTTCCCGCAGGGACTGGTCCAGAACTGTGGAGCACAGCCCCAATCCCTGGCCTGGCCCCGCCGCAGCCGGGGCCCCTGCCTGGGAGCACCGCTGGTGCAGCTGGGGACCCCCCCCCCCCCCCTGGGCCGGCCCCCGCCCCAGCGGGGCCCCCTGCCTGGGAGCACTGCTGGTGCAGCCCCAAACCGCCCTGCAGCAGGACACAAAACACAACCAGAAGCCACAAGCAAAAACGTTTTCCTCCCAAGCCACAGCCAGGCACAACGGAGATGCGAGGCACAGCCATGACCCTGACCCCGCTGCAGCCTGGGAGAGGTGCCAGCCCCAAACTGCCCCGCAACAGGACCAGCACCGGCACCAGCACCCACAAGTACGGCATGATATCCTCCTCAACCACAGACAGGGACGGCTTCCTAGGCTCACGTGTGTTTGGGGCGTTCCAGCATGCCTGACCCTGCCAGACACCCCCAGAGCACATCACGGCTGCCCGTCCTTTTCAGAGCACTCACCGGACATCTCCTCCTCTGTCAGCGTCCCCTGGTGCCGCCCATGTCAGGGCCGTGCTCCTCACCCAGGCTCACCCTCCTGTGTCGGCGTCCCCTGGTGCTGCCCGTGTCAGGGCCGTGTTCCTCGCCCTGGCCCCGGCTGAGCCTTTCTGCTGCTCGGCTACTCCCCTGTGACCTTGTCTGTGCTGAAACCCCCCCCTGTGAGGCAGCAGCCACAGTGTCACAGCCAGGAGGACGAAGCTCTCGCTCGAGCAGAAGCTCCCAGCCCACACCACAGCCAGCCAAGAGACCACATGCCTCTCTGTTTGCGCTGATGTCCAGGGAAACCTGTTGCGAACGCGCCTCCCCGAATCACTGCAGGTGTCGTAGGTCAGGGAGCCCAGCTGGGACATCCCTGCTCTGCTCCCATGGCCATCCCAAACCTCGGCTACACAGAGGCTGCTGCTGGCAGCTGGGACTTGCGTGCTCCTCCCATATTAGCTCCCTGCAGGCAATAAAATCCATTAGTGAATGCAAACCCTGCTTTTAAGAGGTTTAAGGACTGAAGGTGAACCCTGTCCGTCACTACCTCCCACATGCTCCCCTCCTTTTTCTGCATATGCAACAGGGGCCAGGTCTGCCCTCCTAAGCGCCTGGTGGCTGCAGCTTTCTGGGCAAACAAGAACCCCCCCGTGCCTCCTCGGGAGGCTCCTCCTGGGCAGGCTGGGCCCAGGGCTACAGTGGAGGCTTTGCCTCCTTTTCTTCACCTTTCCCTGGCTGCAGACCCCCACCTGCTCCCCTCAGTCCCCACCAGCCCCTTCCCATCCTGACCTGCAGTTTAGTTGCTCTCCCGGTCCTCCCACAGCGGCTCTGCCTCCATCTAGCGAGCCCAGGGCAGGGCCTGAGCTGCGTTGAGCAGGGCTGCCCAGGCAGGGCCTCCCGATAACGAGGTTCAGCCATGCCTGGTGCTCGTTTGGAGACACTGACAAGCAGGAAGCCTTTCCCCCGGTTTTCCCAGTTCTGCAGCTGCAGCTGGGTGGCTGTGATTGGGAGAGCCTCATCCTCACCGGAGGTCTGGCTGGCAGCCGTCTACAC
>NW_008824905.1:848719-864290 GCF_000699105.1 Pygoscelis adeliae | reverse complement strand
CAGCCCTGAGCGCCTGCAGGGCGCTGCCCGCTGCCACCGGGGCGCACACGTCCCCCCCAGCGGCACCCAGGTGCGGTACTCGGTCCAGCCGGGTAAGAAAGGACCTCACCTCTCCCCTGGCGCGGTAGATGCCACCCCTGCCGGAGGGGAGCGACCTGGAGATGTATTTCACACGAGCCCACAGTTGCTGTACGGAACCCCCATCCGACAGGCTGTGGCCAAGCAGCAACGCACCGGCTTTCACACGCCGCAGCCCCCCTTGGCTAAAGGTGCTGATTTCTACATCACACTTCCTTACAGAGGAACGTTAACCTTAGCCTAGACATGCTTGACATTCAGAATTTTTATTTGTTTCTTCTTTCACATGAGCAGCTCGCTGATTGAGAGCACTGCTGCAGCAGCGAGTGGCTGAGTCTGCTGTGCACAGCACACCTTCCCTCCGACCCGCTTCCCACTGAGCTATTTTTCTTCCCACAACACAGAAAACTGTTTTTTACTCCATCTCTTGGGCCATGCTCTGGAGGCTGGAGATCTTCACATCACGTCTGGGAACCCACGGCTTTACCCCTCCCCAGCACGGCGCTGCCTGCGTGCAGACTGCGGGAAGCAGATCAGCAGAGGCTGACACGTCAGGGGAAAACCAATCGCTCCTTCCTTCTCGGGGAAACGTCAGCAGCTCTCGCTGCACCTGCCGAGAGGGAAAAGCCGCATGCTTCAGCCCGCTGCAGCGGTACCGCGCCCGCCCCTGCGATGCTCCGGGAGAGGCTACAGCAGAGCTGTGGCGCACTGCACAACGGCTCCCCTGACAGTCTCGTTTCTTCTCTTTGCTGAGGAGGGGAGCCGAGCCAGAGGGGACGTGGTCCTGATCATCCGAATAATCACCTACTACACATCCCAAATGGACGCCCAAACACTCCTCACCTCCCTCATGTGCGCTCCTGGCAGAGCACACCCGCTCAGTACCTGCTGCTGGCACAACAGCTCCTAGAAGTTTGTGTCCTTGGTCCATCACGACAAACACGGTGACAGCATGTCACCCAGAGCAGCATTTCAGTAGCTGCACTTCAGGACCCGCCCGCTGTGAATGCTGCAGGGCCAAACAGGGCTATTAAGGTCTCAACGGGGGCACGAAACCCACCGGTACTTGATGCCTTGTTTTACCACCTCTGGGTTTAATTCCTGTACGTTACCTCTCAGGGGACTCAAGGATTCCAAGGTTAGGGAAAGGTCTGCAATTAAAACTGCATTGAAATAAGGCAGCCCAGAAGAGCATCGTGTCAGCATCTGCAAAAGCTGTTCTCAACCTTAATTCATACAGACGCAAAAATACACACACACACACACACACACACACTGTACTTCACACTGTTCCCACTTGTCAGAGGGAACAGCAAGTGCTGCTGTTCACAGCGTCAGAAGCACTGTTACCGAGACGTCTCATTTCAGCTCAAGCCCAGGAGACACCAGTCAGAACACGAGCGAAAGGTACGCTGACGACCCAAGCTGCTTTTCTTCCCCTTGCAAGGCAAACTTTAACCACGGACACCAAGAGGAGCTTTCCCAAGGATTATCAGGCAGCCTGCTGCCTTCTTCCATCACGTCCAATAAATCCACTTTTCCAAGCTGTATTTCTCCACACGAAATGCAGAACCCCAGCAATGGCTGTGACTGCAAAGGCCTTTCTAAAATCGCATCCACAGAAGTTATAATGGTGTCTTAGTGCGGGCCGTGTCTGCACGTGGTTACCGCCGAGGGAACGGGCGAGGCCACCGCCGCCCTGAACGCGTTGTTGCTTTCTCACAGCCTTCAGCTGCCCCCTGGCATTTCCTCACTTCTTCATCTCCACTAAAAGCCCCCCAGCTATCACTATGGTACGCATATGGATTGACTTTTACCTCGCTCCATTTCAACCACATAAAAGAAAAAAAAAATGCACAGGCCCATCATTATGCACAATCATTCACAAAGCCTAAACACCAGCTCAGGTGCTGATAAACGTGCTCTTGAACAGTTTTAAACACGTAAGACTTCATGGCATACGGAAAACTAGGTCCTGGCCGACCTTGTTTGGTTTCAGATACCATTATCTCTGCCATCTCCTCCCCTCCTCCCCAGCCCCAGATAAATACCAGTTTGCAGACCTCCACAATTTACCTCAAAGCAATACGAAGGTCTGAATGCTGCCGGCCCTCAGGTGACGGCATCGAGGGGATGGTGTTTCTTCGGGGATCCTTGGCGCCAGCAGATCTCGTAGCTGTTGAGGCTGCTCCTTAGAGGAGTTTTCGGTGACTTGGGCTTAGGGGTCTTCTACAGGATCTCGTTTTTTCATTCCAGTATTAAAACTCGCACGACTGTGACACTTTTCAGACACTTCACAACTACCATTTAGCAGAAAATATTAAAGCCGAGACATGCACTCGGCAGAGGACTTCAAGACACAGCAGGCGGCATCTACCAGGAACTGCACCCAGAGCCGAACAGCTCCGCGTGGATTCCATGACTCAGACACAATTTATCTACAAGCAGTGCAAGAATAACCCTTTTACCAACCTTTTTTGGGTAAATGCTGCCAATGCCACCAAACAGAAGAAAGGAAAAAACAGGTTCCGGAGTATCAGGAGTAAGCGACACTAAAGCTGACGGCAAGCAACTCCAGATTGGGTTTTTTAAGACAACTCAGCTCACGTTCCTCCCTGCACCATCACAGTGTCCGCTTCAGCCGTATCCCCGAAGCCGGACGCCGCAGTCCCCACAGCCCGGTGGGGCGCAGAGGAATCCCACCTGGGACACATCCGAGAGGAGCTCGCGACCTCCCTGGACCACGCACACCCCGAGGCGAGAGGAGCCACCAGACCGAGGGGACCGACCTGCCCCGACGGTAACGCCTTGCCGGCCACCCGTGACACAGATGAACCATGTCCAATTTCCTTGCCTTTCAGCTCTGGAGCCGGAGCGACCCAAGCCAGGACCCCTCACAAGCCACGAGGGGACCGGGCACCGTTTCTCAGTGGCACTGGCAGGGTTTCCGACCCTTGTGTCTTCTTAAGCCAACGTCCCAGGAAAGGGGTTTATACAGCCACGGCAAACCAGAGCTTATCGACTCAAGTCAAACGCTTCAACCGAAGTACGTGACACTGCGCTACTACGGCTTCCCACCGCCATCTGACAAGCCAGCAACAATGTTCTTAAAAAGCATTTTCTGCGTAGCAAGGGATGGAACAGTGCTCTACAGCGACCTGCATTCGAGAGAATTAGGGACATGGATAAATGCTGCAGACATCAGTAGTTTATTGGTATGTTTAGTCAAAACACATTCAGAATGGAAACTTAAAAGTAAAAATACTTTCCACCTGCAACAATTAAACTAGAATCTACTAGCATATAATGCTTGACACGTTACAGCAATAAAGATGGTAATCCACTGTCTTGTATACCTACTAAAGCCAAGATGGTCAGCCAAGTTTGTTGAAATAGAACCGTAATGACAAAATACTCCCACCATCCACAGATCAGCAACTAACAGTAATGGTCAGTGAATCCCTTCCTTTGCTCTAAGAGGTACATTTACTACCGAAAGGGTCGAGAACACGTAAGAGTCCACAGTACAGCAGGTGAGCTATATCACCATGTAAACTTCTCTGGATGACGTTCCAATGGTTGTTCGTGTCACTTAAACAAGAAGCAAGCCAGAAAGCAGAATGGCTCAGTAGCTCTTTTTAATACTCCGGTTTTTGTTGTTGAGATTATTCCCAGTGCCATTTGCCATACAAATGAATTAGGTGGCAGCAAAACACCACAGCACTACAAAAGGGGGAAAAAAAAAAAAGGCTACACAAAACACACTGGTGGCAAACTGCTAACTGATGGCAGCAACTTGCCCGGAGCCTTCAAACCCAAGTAGTGTTGTTGTGTGGCGAGCAGTTCAAGTACTACAGACTTCCAGGTAACAGCTGAAAATGCAAGACCTTCAACAAAAAACTGAAATGTGAAAATGGAAACCGCTAGAAATGTGCCCCGGAAAAAAAGCGTATGAAAATAGTGCAAAACTTACCATTGAACACAGAAGACCTCGAGTCTGGGAGAAAACAGACAGATGCCACTTCACTTGGCCTAACATATCAGAAAAATATGTGCAAAATCTTCCAACTTACTCAAAACCAGCAAATGATTGCATAATCCAGAGACAGATTGCTATGATGCCCTATCTGCTTTTGCTTGAAATTGCTATTATTTTATTTTGAGGTCTTCCATGCTTAGAAGCAGCTTTAAGTGGTCACACTTTCGCACAGACGCACACACAAACACCCCCCCCCCCTTCACTCCTGACGCCTCAGAGCCGGGTGCTTGCTGCACGCCCTGGCATCGAGCCAAACCGTACTGTCTGCTGCAGCTGCAGTTTACGGGAACGTGCTCCAGAACGTCATCCAAAAACAGACCTCTCCACTGGAAAAACCCACCAGTCAAACTGAAGAAGAGGATGTCTCCTTTCTATCCTTCAGTCCGGAGCCACGTAAGTGTCAACTTCAGCTGAGAGTTATGTGCAAAATGAGTAAGAGTTTTTTAAAAAGCGCAACTGGAAAATGCAAATACTTAAGAGCTGCTGTTTTGTTCTCTGAAAATTGCAGTATCCTCATTTGATAAGCTCACCCTCACGAAGGATGCTCAGTTCTACCGATCACGAGCTGGCCAAAAGCGTTCACCGTTCTTGACTGACTTCTGAAATTTACGTCCAAGAGAGATTTCGACTCCGTTTTCTTTAACTTTGACATTGATTAAAGAGAAGAGACAACCTGGACGCTACTTGGATGCCTTCTTCCTCCCTTCCCCCCCTCTGCAAAAAAACAGGCGAACTTGTTAATTGAAGAGCAAGGTGGATGATAATTTTAGCAACGTTTACTGATTGAAAGATACTGCAATTTTTTTTAATACAATTTTTCAATGATTTCCTTTAAATGCTTTGCAGCCGATCGGCGTTGCAGCACAGTAATTCATACACTATACTGTACAAAATCACCAGCAAGACTGGAATGATGTATTCATAGAAGGCACCATCATGCTTATTACATTACCAGAGAACTCAAATACAGTCAAGACAAGTTTCACTGTACAATGCTTATCGAAGGGGAAAGGGGAAGGAGGAGTGTGTTGAGCAGCCATCCCTGTACTGAAGAGGGGCAGATAGAAAAATCTGACGTGAGCTATCAAACTTGTTGCGTACTCAGGGCTACGACTTTGAAACTCTGGGTTCTGTTTAGTTTACAGCTAAATGGATTCCTTCTGGAATAAACTTGTAGTCTTATTAAGGTTTGTGTGTGTACATATGTTGGTCACAGCAAGCAGATCAGATGCCCGCATCGTTTCACAAGCTATTCTGTCTGAATAAGAGGATGAAGGTTTTTTTTCCTCCGATGCCTCCTGCAGATGTCAATATAAATGAGTTCAGAGTACCCATTAGTGCATTTTGATGAGTGCGTAAACACGAGTTTGTTTGGAGCCGAGTGTTCTAAGAAGGAAAAAAAAAAAGGCAAGCTTCTCCAATTGCACAAATTGCACTATTTGTGTTTCCAACAGTAATAGGCAGAAACAGTAACACTTACACAAAATGTGCAGCAGAGGGTTTTTGACTGAAAGGACCTGAATTCTATTGGGCATGTCCTTTAGTTCACTTTTGTTGCAGATAGTTAACCGGTCTTTTTCTTTCTTTCTTTTTTTTTTTTTTTTTTCCAGTCCTCAATTCTCCAAGTCTACATTTATAAATTAACAGTGTGACTCCTGTTGTGAAACTGGGGAAAGAACGTCCACCTCAATTTAAACTGGAAACCAAAGGATGCTTTCACATCAAAGAAATGATCAGAAGGGCTGTGTCACATTCCAAAGCCAAAAAAAATTAACAAGAATGCAAACACGATGGATAATGTACCACTGCCAAGACTGTCTGCCCACAGTGGAGACTTCAGCGACGCTGTCCAGTGAAACGGCCTTCCATTTGCCCGGTGCCTCGTCCAGAGCCAAGTTTCTGTGCCATGCCACCTCTCGGAGGGGGTCCTCTTCCGTCACGGTCTCGCATCATGCCACCACCCACTATTCCACGGGGACCCCCAGGGCCTCTATCATTGCGACGAATATCCCTACGATCATCGCCTCCACCTCGGGTCTCTCTTTCACGAGCGGCTCTTGTTTTTTTCTCTTCTACGTTCAAGCGCACCTCACCCCGGAACATAATAGGCTTATAGGGAAAAGCGTTCAAGGCACACGTTAGTCACCATTTCACAAAGTCCATTTATACAAGGCATAAGAAAACACTACATTCGCTGCATGCCTCACCCTACCTTCACTTACATGCGAAAGACAAAAATTAACTGTTAACGGTTCCCTGCGGCGCACAGCCTTAGCCCTAGAGGTCTACAGTAAATGGAACAGCATTTTTAAATTCATTTGGCATGCAAGGAATTAAAACGTCTTTCTCAAGTAAGGGCAGGGTTGTCTTTAGCCTCTTCATGGCCAGCTTTAGCCTTTTCACTTCGCGGCTAAAGTTCCTGAAGAATTGCTCTACTGGGTCTCACTCCCACAGACTAGAAATGAAAACTGCTGCTTTCTCCTCTCCCATTCCTCAAGTGACAACCACAACAAACCTTGCTCCTTTTTCTGAGCCCCAGGACGCAGAATTCAGAGATCCATGTGATGCCCTTCAAAAGGTTATGTACTCAACTTTCAGCTTAAAAGGATCTCTGTAAGTAAGCGTTGAGCTCCATGTGGTGTCTATGTGCAGAGGTAAAAAACCTGAATTCGGTATGACGCGGTTTGAGGAACGCTGGCACAGCTTTCGTAAGCTACAGAACGCTCCTGACAGAATGAGCGTGCCAAAACTACGTTTTTCTTCCAGCTGTCGTTTGAAAGCCAGAAACAACAGCGATGCAAGCTGGGATGGCCCACGCTACTTGGGGTTTAGGGCATTCAGTCCATCCTTTGAAGGCTACTCAATGCCAATACTTACTTTTGCAACTAAAATTCGCTGGACCGGCTCAGAATCGTCAAATACCACGAAACCAAAATTAGGCAGTTTTCCTCCCACTCCTTTAGTATTTATGCGAAGTTCTACCACATTTCCGAAGCCTGGGAAAACACAAGGGAAAAGCCACATTATCAAAAACCACAGTGCCAGCTCTACCACCCCTCCGCTTGTTCCAGACAACACCTGTAGTGTTACATCATGTAAAAGTTCCCCTGTGTGGCCCTAAGTGAACGTTACGGGACTTTTCAACACAGTTTTTCTTCTTACTCTCCGCAGCTGAAATTGCTACTTACTCATGAAGAACTCTTTCAGTTCACTCTCATCGATATCATGCGGCAAGTTCCCAACAAAGAGCTGGTGGCTGTCTGGATAGCGAATTATTCGACGATTATCTGACTCATTCTGTTCCATGTCCCCTCTCCCTGTCGTCAACAGAAAGAAGAAGGTAGAGCCACGGAGGTTAGAAGATGTGTGTAGATTTGGATGAGCACACCTATGAACGTTCACGCCCCAAGCACGTTCACTCAAACAATTCTATATCTTCAGCTCTTGAGCTTATGTTTACCATGGGTGACACAGCGGGGAGGATACTATCTTCCTCTTTACATAGTCCTGACAATTTTGTAATAATACCACAAAGTTTCTGGGTTTTTTTCGTGTGGTTCCCCTGGTTAGGTTAAATCAATCCATGTTAACTAAAACATCTGGCATACCGGGCAAGTTTGCTTAGGAGGTCCTTGTTATATCTTAAATGGTTATACTGAAGAGAAGCTCACTACCTGTTAAAACGTACTTTTTAGAAGATTTGGATTTGAGTCACCTCTTCATCAATTCCTTAGCACAATAACAGTATCCTTACTTTGGCACTCATATGAAAAACAATCACCTTTGCCAGTCACCGCTTCTGGCTTTCATCTTCCACCATTTTGTCCCAAATACAGGTGAGAGTTCCTCGTGTTCTCTCCAGCTCAACCGAAGTATTAGTATGCTTAGCAGCATGCAAGATAAAATCTTTCCCGGTATCTCCCTACTAAATCGTTACCTGCCTTGCAGTGTGACAGCAGCACACTGTTACCCCTTTTGTACCTGAAGTATTACAGCGTAGGTATCTACCCCTTTCTCTCCTCGGCTTCCCCTACAAGCCCACGTACTGCAAGCTTGCTAGCTCGTTTGAAAGGTTTCCTTAAGCAGATAAAACAGCTCGCTGACTTCCTCTGAAAATAAGACTGTAGGGCTGAAGCTCTACCATTTGGCCAACTGAGATTTCAGCTTTTTCTCCCCTGCCTCTGCTACCCCACAGAGTAAGATCAGAATTAAAAGACTCAGGCTCTGTTACACATTTTCTGTATGACTTGTATTACACCCAAGGGTAGTAGAAATGCAGATTTGCAACTTGATTTAGCCACAAGTTGCAGCTTTTGCTCCCTGCTGCAGATGACGTTAAAAAACCAAGAAATGTTAACCTGTAACAGATGTCACGGTTCTTTCTCGGTGCCTTAAACCCTTTCAGTTTCAGTGTTCTCCCCGCGTGAAGATGTACTTGCACTGACCAAAGCAAAAAGCACTTTTAAGCCCAATCCGTCCCGCAGTTTGGTATGCACTTACCGAAAACCTTCATCAGAATGAATTTCAGCTAGAGTTGGTGGAAACGCTTACAGTCGCTGAGACTTAACCACTTCTGCAGGCAGCGCTCTGCCAGCTCCTGCCAGCTTTACGTTACCACTTCAGGATAATCGCAAATACCACCCCTCCCCTTACAACTCATGACTTATTTTCACACTTAGGGAAGACAATGAACTGATCAACATCCTGTAAGTCTGGGCCTTGGACTAGATAGCTTTTGCCCAGTGCTGCGCAGGGGTTTGCCAGGCGACCAGGCTGGACTGATGAATGCAACTCTGAAGGCTTTCGCCTCTCAACACCACTTCCGACGACCGTCAAGTAACGTGCGCGTTTTCTAGCCAGATCACCCTACAGATTTGGCTACTCTGTACGAGTAAGAAAACGCAGACAGCTGGCTGCTCATAAACTAAGACAAACATGAGGCAGCCAAACAGAATGGTATTTTAGACGATTACACAAGATGGAAAAATATGTATAAAATTATTAACTGACCGAGGCTGACACGGTGGGAAGGCTTTCTTCCAAAACAAAGAGCAACAACAGGTACTTAAAAGCTCTTACTTCCAAGGTTCAGCAAAATTAGAGGACATGGAAAAAACCATCGGTTTTGCATACCAGCTTTTCAGAACTGCATCAAGCCACAGGAAAAGTACTCAAGCATATAAGCGAGTGGCCTGACTATTAAAAAACATTTCAACAGAACAGAAGCTTGGAAACAATGCCTGATCTTTGCAACAACTCATCACCAGCTTGGACTCCAAATCATATTCCCCCATTTCTGGTCGAAGGCAGTAGGAACAAACAGTTCATTATCAGCCAAATACAATACAGGTACAGACAAGACCCGTCAAGGAGACACCTCTCATTAACTACTCCCAAGCAGACACGTAAGCCGATCCACGTTACCTGGTCGAGGTCCTCGGGGTGGAAAACCCGGTCTTTCCCTGGGACGTTGTTCACGTACACGAGGAGGTTGAGACTGAGCTTCAGGTTTAGTTTCAACTCTTGGCTAAAACAGGAGAAGAACATGCATCATTATACACCGACCCAGTAAAAAAAAACCCAAAACCCAGAACTCACCAAAACAAAAAAACCCCACAACACAACACGTAGATAAGTGGCATGCACAAAACGAACTCCAGAAGATATACGTCCATGTCAATGTTTTTGGGAATACATTTTTTTTTCACCTCTATAAATTCCTCTGTACCAATCCAGGACTGCAGTGTTCAGTTATCTCTGCTAAAAGGTGCAAAGCAAACATCTCTCAATCAGAGCATCTGCCCAAAACATGGCTAAGGTCAATTTTCCATGTTTGACCGGGCATTGAGACCCCAACGCTCTGTTATTCAAGAATCCCTCAACCTGACTAAAAACCCCACATAGATCAAATAAAGCTTCCTCATGCCAAGCTCAAACTTCACGGATTAGCAGGTAGTCCGAGATGAACACAAAGAGATGGGCAAATCACATTTTCTGTCTGAGTCCCTGAGGGATTCTTTTCCTCGAATACAGAAAAACTATAAGAAAACTAGCAAAAAGAAAGAGGAAAACAAAACAAAAGCCCTCAGAAGCCTAAGAAGTATTTCTGATAGAATAAAGCCACCTGAAATGACAATTTCTACAGACTACCTGCTGAGGATATTCTTCAACTTTCCTGATGTCAAGACCACGATGCTCAAAGTACACCGTTCATATTCTCAGGAACTTGAACACCTATTCCATTTTTTGCAAGCAAAAAATGCTTTTAAAGATAATTTGAGAAAAAGAGACAGAAAACCAAAAAATATTTCTGTGCAGCTTGTTGGTTACTGAAGGAATTTCCAACATCTTGAAAACTCCGCTTTCTGTACAACAGTCCGGCAGCTGCTGCTGTGCTGGGTTCTTATCTTAGAAAAACACAATCATCCTTAGGAGCATAAAGAAGAACACTAGCTTCCAAGGAAGAGTAAACACAAGGCCAACGGCTATAGGCCCAGACTGCTGTGGAGAAGTAGTTTATGTTAAACATCTCCCTTATTTCCCTTTGAGGACTCAAGACAACTGACGGTTCCAGCCAGACAGTACCCCACAGGGGTAAAAAGACTGTATTTTACATGAAACATGCAGGTATTACGCACCAAATAAATGTTTCAGCCCTCCTATCACTCGTGCTCTACCCAGTTAGGCATTAGCTCGTCCTTCCAACATTTCCAGGATCATTTTTTCAGTTCCAAGAACAAGCTAGAAAAATCAGCCTTCCTGTTAAATCTCTTTTCATTATACCTCCTCGTGGGTCACTGGAGCTCCCCTGCCATCTTTTGCTCACACATCTTTACGGCATTATAAATTATACCTCAAAGCGAAACTCAATACATTCAGACCCCCATTTCTTAGACGCTTACGGCTATCAGGCTTAAACACTCCGTCCTTCCATCAGCCACAGCAAAGACTTGCTAAGTCCCTGATGTCCTCCTATTAAATCCCGAATGACAGTTAACTTTTACCCGCTTGCTTTGCATTTCACTGAACATCTCATCTATCACACAAATACTCTCTGTCTACCCAAACAACAAACAGCTAATCTCATTAGTTGCTTTCTAATCAGTACCATCCCTTTTTACAGAGGAAGACTGCCTCAGTGCTCTCTGGCGCTGCCTGAAGAGGAAAGCACTTGCGCAAAACTGTGCTCCCCCCAAAACACTGCAATTATTAGCAGCGACACAAGATGCTTATCAAGGGCTGCCATTTACAGCCCAAGCGGCAGCTAACTGCAACTCTCATTTCACAGAGAGCACACAAAGGCACAGAATAAGGATTTCAGCGGACAACGACTAAAGGAGCGCTCAACCCGGGAGCCACGTATGCCACAAACCTCAGCCTAACGGACCTTTGAGAACAATTAAGGAAAAGGTGACATTGTCTCTTCTCTTCAGGAGCTCACATGGGGAGGGAAAGGGACCTCTTTCTGCTACGGCAACGATACTGGCAACGACAGCAAAACCAGCCACAAGTCAGCCTTTACTCACCAACTCTGGAACTGAATACCCCCCTGAAACAGAGGAGGATGGGACAGAAAGAGCAAGGGAAGAGGTGGCTCCAAAGGCTGGTACAATTCTATTTTTGAAATCTTACAAGGCTTAAAAGTTTCTCTAGAGTGAGATGCCTGCCACAATCAAAATGCATGCATGCAAAGAACCAACTAGCCAAGCAAACAAACAAGAAACCACACTTCACATGAAACAAAAGGAAAAATCCCGCATCATCTCACCTGAATTCCAGTAGCTAGGTTAGATGCATACCTCAGATAGCTACCACACTGTCTCTGAGGTAAATGTGGACCACGCAACTTCACTAAAGGCACTCATCAATCGCTTGCACAAAGGCGCTATAGATTATAGAAGAGTCTATCCAGAGTCCGCACAGATTAAAGGTGGTGAGAGAATGCAGCGCCTATAAACAGATCTTTCCCTGAACTCACCACTTCCAAGCCAGAAGACAAGAGTCAGGGAGCATGCCTCCGTCCTTCCGGCACCCCTACGACAGCTGATGTGTTAATGCAAGTGGGAGGCCAGAATATCTGAAAATGCTATAAAGAGAAGGCCCGATTTGTCAGTGTCGGTAGGTTCATTTCTCATCTCCCACAAGAAGAAAAAGAGCAAGAAACGCCGACCTGTTTAACTCCACAGCGGTAAATAAACAGGAACTGAACTGGTTTATATCCAAAACAGTACGTGTGCAGTCCTTTGAGGGGTTATGAGTTAATACTACAGAGGCTATATTTTCAACTTGATAAAAGATGGGGGAAAAACTGGAGTGATGCAGAGAAAGGAATGAGAAGGACAGTTATCAGCTGCTTTGTAACATCACTGATGCTGGCTGTAACAGCATCCCAAAGAAGCCACGCACCCACTAGTGCAATCTACTGTCCTCGTTTACATGCACAGTATCTGGCATTAATGGGTCCAAGAGAACAGGAAAAAGCTGCTACTGATATGCAACCCCTTGTAGAAATTGTTCAGGTGCCTTTTCTACCAGTTTTCTGTATACCATGTCTGAAAAGCGTGCAAGGAAAGGAGCTAGGAACTGACTAATTCTGTCTCCAGAAGAGTTGAAATTCTTGCCGCTTCGGTATTGTTCAGAAACTTCCACACAGAATTACGTAAACGTGAAGTCACAGCAAAAGTAATCTAAAAGGCAGAAAGCATGACAAGCTGCAGAGGCAACACAGAAGAGTTTAAGGGGACATGTATAAGCTACATTCTATTCTCTTGTACAGATAGTTTTAAATTCTTTTTGCAGTCACATTACAAAAATCCACACTCTCTACTGCAAGTAAGTAAAAACCAATTTTCGTTTTGCATAAGGAAAATCTATTCTGTACTAGAAAAAACAGTTTTTACGGCTCAGATAACACCTAAATGCTCAAAGCCCTGTTGAAGCTGATGAAGACAGACAGGTTTCCCAACTCATTACATAGCCATTATCTGATTTCCATGACAGCCCTGTCAGACCAGAAGCAACACCATACAAGTTGTTGGTTTTTAGTTAGGGGTTTTTTTTTCTGTTTTCTTTTTTAACATGCATTTGGCTGAAGGGCAATCCTAGCCACGTTCCTCTCTGTCAGTAAAAAACGGAGAAGAAACCAGTGCAAAAACAACAGCTGCAATAGCCCAGCCGCTCCACTGAAAAATGCAGTCCTTTAAAAAGGTTGGACGTGAGCTACCACGACATACAGTGCTTTGGTACACAGCATCAGCAGAAGAGGTTAAAGCACACATTTTCTATTTTGAGGATTTTTATACACATGGAGGCAGCTGAATTGAGAGTCTCGGACCGTCTCGCACCAGCTTGGCATGTGCAGGACATGAGCTACCACCCGGTCAAACTTTCTTTCCTCTTTCCCCTCCTCACCCAGTCAACCTAGGAATGGGAAGATAGCATTGTCCTGGCAAGGAAATGTGAATCCTTCCATTCCTCACACAGTCATAAGTTGGTACAGGGTTCTGCGACAAGTTAATATAAATGGATAATGAAATCCAGCGTGCTTCTGTAGATGTTAGCCTTACAAGGCGATCTCGCACCTTCTCAGAAACGGTGCTATCCCTTTTTACTGCTGGGGCAGTTCCGCCAATGAAATACCCCTTTCAAACACACTTTAGAAAACTATCATTTTGTGGGGAGTTGGTTTTTTTTTTGGTTTGGTTTTTTCCCTTGTAAACCAAACCATATCCCATTAAGACAGGTCAAAAAAAATTCTGTAGTGATTTCCTGTTTCCACATGAACAGATTTTAACGTCACCATCACCCAAAGTTACACCTGTTACGTGTACGTGGCTTCGCTTGCGACAAGAAGGTGAGTGCATTAACATTTAAGACACAATTAATTTGTGCAATTTAAGTCAAACAAATTGATCTGTTAATTTAAAAAACTGAAGCAGTTTGCAGAAGTAATGAGACAATCCAAGGTGTTCACAGATGGGTTACCTGTGAGACTGGTGCTTTAACATGGGGTGGAATTCCAGAGGAAGAAACAGTACCACTAGGAGGCAGGTTTTTACTGGTCACTGAAGCCCAAGAGAAAGCCTGCAGGAAATGCAACAAACCTAGGCTACTAATCATGGCAAACCACTGACATTCCTACAGGGAAACTCGTCTGCTGAAAATACACTTTCGGTTCATATCTGACTATTAAATAATTGTTGTGCAAGCATTACAACGAAGATACAGAAGGATTTGCAGTTCTAGCCATCTGTGGACTCCAACAGCGTGGAGCAAGTGTGTACCGTGCCCACTATCGCTACTTGAGCGAGCCCAGTTCCCTCAGCGTCCCCAGATCACTGCTTTCCGTGATGTAACACAAACCTAGGACTGAAAACCCTGTAGTGTCAAGTGTCTTCTGCACAAAGAAAGAAAGTGGATGCCAGAAGTTAGAAGTAAAAACAGAAAAGAGAAAAAGGACTGGGGGGGGAAAAAAGGCAAACCAAAACCGGGAGACACGCTGGAGCTAGAAAATGACCTCTCTCCAGCTTTCACCGGTTCCTCCCATCTCTTTCAAACTACCTAAGGGTGACCATACCAGATGACGCACGGTGTGCACGGTGCTTTTTAAGATTAGGCATCCTGCCTCTAAGGGAAACAGTCAATGCCCCCATATTGATTTTGAACCTATACTGCCAGCAGTTTTGCAAGTGTCAATGTATTATGTTTTTTTTCAAGGAAGAGCAGTGGTTCCTATTGTATGAGATTTTTGTTGGTGGTAGCTTCAGGTGTTTTCTTAACATATGCTAACTCCACATGTAAAAAGGTTTACACGTGCATAAAACCACACACACACATACTTTACAAGCAGAGCATTAAATTTACAATAGGTGACTCGAGCAGCACTTAAAAATAACATCCTTCCCTTTTTTAGCGAAACTTCGCATTTTTACAAGTTCAAGGTTCAAGTCTAGCTGTTCATACAGCGTGACACTGAAAAGAGGTACCAGTTTGGCCTCTCAAAAAGGCTAAGTTCAAAACCAATTATTCTAGTTTACCGTCTGCACCTAGAAGCACAGATACGACTTTTAACTAACCTTTGGTGGTTCTTGCGGTAGCGAAACAGGTTCTACAGGAGGTGGAGATGGAGACTTCTCTTCTAGCTCCTCAAGGGTCTTTTCTTCTACTTCAGCTTTCAGCGCCTCGGTTTTTGTTTCAGATTCCAATTCCGGCTCAGGTTCATGAGACGATTCTTCTAGCGCCTCCTCTATACCATTGCTACAATAATCAAATGCAGTTTATGCAGCTTATAAACTGCTTTGTATTTTATGACTTTTTATAAGCTATGCTATGGTAATGGCTGGTATTAAAAAGATCATTCTGTTTCCAGTTGCTACCATATGGTACCTACATATACAATACTGTAAGAAGTTACGCTGTGCAACCCCTGTAGTTGCACACAAAGCCAGATTTTAC
>NW_008824905.1:840162-848637 GCF_000699105.1 Pygoscelis adeliae | reverse complement strand
GTTTAAGGAATAGGTGCTAAACTCAAGAACTGCTGCTCCTAAAAGAATAGAAGCACAGTGAGAGACCAATGGAAGATTAAGCTATACACATAAACGAAGCCAATTTTGGAACGAAACCCGCAGATTATTTACAAAAATGCCATGCAAGTTCCTTATCAAAGGAGTGTGAGTCTTGTTTACTGAAAACCACACGCAACTTCTTCTCTGCTCTGTGTGTTCAAAATGTAAAGGGATCTGACGTTCTTCACTTCTCTCTTCAGCCACCCCAAAAGCTTACCAAATTCCAAATACTCCTGCCTATGCAGCTCCTCCCACAGGTTAGCATATGCCTAAGTGACTATCTGATGAACGATGCCTTTACAGCTTCTTTCCAATCGGCACAGTAACCCAAAACTGAGACCTGACTCGATGCTTTTAGGCATCAAAAACTTCCTGCATTATCTTGATTAAGCAAGTCACTGCCAGAATTCCAGCAGACTCCCCTCTTCTATAAGATTTCTCATGAAAAGCATTATGTGACCAGCGTTTACCGTTATCACTGGTGCACTTAACAGACATCATCTAGTGATGTCGTAAATGTTTTTTTAACAAGGAAACCGGGAAGTCAGTTCTGGCCCTTTAAAAGGCATTCCTACATTTCAAAAAAAGCACAGGGTTTTGTTGTGTGTTTCTTTGTGTTTGGGGGGTTTTCTTTGTTTGTTTAATAAAATGTGGTTTTCTTACAAAAATATAAAGAAACTTTTTTTTTTAATCTTGTTTAGATTTTAAGAGACTTGGGACAGAGACCTATTCTTCCAATACAGCTGTACAGCAACTTCTCAAAAAGTAGACCTTCCTCTCAGTTTCAAGTGCTACCCAGATTTGAGGAGTAACATATCATTAACCACCCCTTTGTTAACCCATCTGTTCATATAAATTACGTCATACCAACTCACTGTTGTAATAACAAAGACTCCATTAAGTGTGCACATAAACGCGGTTGCTACCTTTTCACCTCACATTTGAAACCAGAAGTGAAAATAACTAACAAGCATAAGAACATCCCCCATTTCCTCTCTCCATTCAAGAAGCAATGTTTCAAAATAATATAACGTTAACATTACACGGATCCGTATCAAGTTAAGTGTACTTTCCTAAACTACCTGTTAAACCACATCCAGAATCCAAAGCCAAAGCAATTCTGTCATTTTTATTAAAAAAGCAACTTCATATAATAAAACGGACTTCTTACGTTACAGGATGGTTTTCATAGTAAGTACCGCTTGCATTCTCTTGCACAGGTTCAGGCGATGGTTGTCTTTCCTCCTGCTCCTCTTCCACCTCTTCCTCAGACTCTGACACAAAAAGAAAAACTTCCTTAAAAATCTCTGCAAGCGTACACAAGCCGCACTTAAAATAAAAGCATATTAAACTAGTAGTAATCAAAATAAAGCTTCATCAACTAAATAAGGCAAAATTAGCTGCAAAAAAAAATAGAAGACCCTTCCGCTTCTTCAAGAGGCTTTGTTTCTTACTATTTCCACAAAAAGGCGAAACTAGAGACATATTGCTGCTAGGAAGTTCTGGGAGGAGGGTCTGAGGAGGGTCTTTTAAAGCAGCAGATGCTTTTCATATCACGGAAGTAAAAGAGAATGACTGCACTATTAGCTCATAAATCTCAGTACCTAAAACTAAGAAGATTAACCTCAAATAGAAGGATGATTGCCTAAGATGCTTTGTTCCACAGAACCGAGATGAAAAAATTCCAGAAATTATCCAGTGAACACATGTACATACATTCTGGCTGCACTCTGATTTGCTTTGCCTCAGTGAACAGAGGGGAAAAAAACCACCCAGGTCAAGTTCAGCCTCTGAATAGAAATGAATTACTGAATGTGATAATGATGCGAAAGTGAACTACGTGTCATCTTTGAAAAGGCAATTAGATTTTTTTCTTCAAATCTCTTCACCTAAAAATTCGACTGATCAGAGAAATCAAGTCTACCTGATGAAACTTGTGGCAGCAAAAGTACTACTGTTCATTATTTCCATTCTCTGCCAAGCCTCACCCATCCTGAGCCAGTTCAGCCCTTTGAGGAATAAGGAATTAAGGAATATATAACCTTAATTTTACAGAATGTTTTGGACCAGCAGATAGTTCCAGCAACATAACCTACGCTCCCTGCCTCAGCCCCCTCCCAAATTACTATGCTCCATGAGAATGCAATACAGTTTGCGTCCTTCCATCTCCTCCTCTAGACGCTTCTGAAAGCTCTGCATACGTGCTAGAGGAACATGGGCAAGACAAACTACATGTGCAGTTCTTCTCACCTTCATCAAGTTCTCCTTCTGAATCCCCAAATACTTCATCTTCATATCTGAAGATATCGTTATGAACATAGAACTTGTTTGGAACAGAACCCTGCAAAAGAGCAACATGCATTTTTTCACATACACGGTATATTAGCAGTCCACAACAAGGATGGACTAGAGATACAAGCTTTGGGGTACCCACCAACATTTTGGAATAGGATTATTTCACTAAAGCCATTTTCCAAGTGGTACCTCTACTCTAATCAAACAATTGAACGGTAACTTCCACCCAACTGAAAAAGGAAGCTTCAAGCAGGAAAAAAAAAACATTTTTGCTAACTCACAGCAATCATAGGTTCTAGCTAAACGTAAAGTCCCTCAGTTTCATCAAGGAACTTGAATTTTCCCTATTAAATTTTAGCAGTAACTTGTGCAGCATCAACGCATACTCGATTTGCCAGCAGACTTGAAGAAAGCACAGAACTACACTAGAGACTTGATCTGCAGAGCCGAACGTTATTTTCTTTATTTATTTGCGCCAATGGCAGCTCCCAAATGCAAGCTCCAATTTGCTTGGTATTACTGCTCCAATATTTCAAGTCTAAGACAATAAAACGGCTCAGGACGGGTCCAATACAGTTGTTTCTCTGCACTCACATAATGTGGCACATTTAATGATAGCCTCTGGGCCAAGCTCTAAAAGCCAGATCGTATTTTTTGCCCCAATATGACAAATTGTAGCTACAGGTCAGGTTTCCATCATCATCATTATTTGAAGTTAAACACAATCTTACATATACTTACTTCTGGAGCAAGCACAAAAGTCTGCATGAACTTCCTCATCGGCTGCCCATTGTTTGACAGCTCTCCCATTACTTGCACAACCACCCCATCACTCAGAGTAGCATGAGCATCTACGTGACGAATCTTGGTGTGGCATTCGCTGAACTGTAATGACATCACTTTCTTGTGTATCTCCTAGAAATAAAGAATTACATTTTAGCTACACTGAGTTTTGTAGAGAGCCTTCACCTTTTAAATACCCGAGTCTGAACGAACACAAAAAAGCACCCCACTGAAGCTCAAACAGTAAATACGAAACCAGGAAGGGTCTTTCACTGAGAACGGTCTACCTGAGCTCATCCAACTTTCATTCTGAAGTTTTCCTCCAGGATTCAAGTACTTCTCAGAGTAGTCAAATAGCGTACAACTTGCCGTCCAATTTTTCCAACTGTATTACAACATATGACCTATTTTAAGGCTTTCATTTTTTAAAGGGCCTGTGAGAGGGACAGGATTTACCTTGTGTTTAAAGAAAAAAAAACCCCACCACCCCCCAAACAAAAAAACCCAACCCTCTACGCACCCACAAAGTGCCCAAACGTCACAGGAGGGGGTAACATCTGCACTGCCAAGTTTTTTGTGCTGCCAAATCAGGTTCTGCTGATTAAAGGAGAAGAAACCAAACCTGCCCTGGGCTAAAAGCCACATTGCTCAAAGATGCGGCTACCGCACGAACAGATGCCCCTAGGTGACAGACATTATTCTGATAAAGAGCTACAACCAAAGCGAAAACTTGTGTTTCCTGGACTTACTTCACTTCTTCAAAAGTTATCTTCCACTTTAAGAAAACTCCACTCACAGAAGAATTTGGTAACATACAGAATTCCATGTAACTCGCAAAGATCAAAGTCCCCTTCTCAAGGAACCACTTCTAACTGCAATAAGATACATCAATAGCGCAAGTCTAACAGGTCCTCTTGCTTTTGTTTCCCATCCTAAATAAATTTTCTGCAGCCCAGATGCAAAGCTGATGAATCAAACACAACCCACAGTAAAAGCAGCAACAATCAAACAAGAAATTCAAGCCAACAAATTCCTATCTGCCTCTGAACAGCAGGCAGTATCACGATACGTTATTTACCAGATAAGAAAGTCAAAGTAATCCGTAAAGAAAAAGACTGGTTTATACAAGTAAGTTCCGAACATCAATGAGGATTACAGGACCGATTTTGATACGCACAGCTTGACCGTACACTGCTTCTTGTGGTTTTCCACTGGCATCCAGTCCTCCATGGACATAAGAAGAATTCCTGCCATAAAACCTGCAAGTGAAGAGATGTAAAGGTCATAGCAGTGAAAAAATAAAACCACATCCAATGAGTATTTTAGCCGAAAGTTGTGGAGCTCAATGCATCAGGAATTTCAGCACAAACAGCAATTCAAGATATATTTTCCACTTCCGAGGCTCAAAGAATACAGGAACAAACAAGCATAATATTCAGTATTCCAGTTTGCCCAAGATATGTAGCAAGCTCCCAAATCAACCTCAACCTTTCGCTTGCTTCCTTTAAGCAAGGTGGCCATTTTGGCTTGAAGGTTCCCCAACGTCAAAATCACCTCCCTGTGTTAAAGCCGCGCTACCCAGCCAAGGCGTTAGCCTAGGGAGGAACAACCCGCCTGCCTCTCCTCCGAACACCCCTTCTCTTCAAAGCTTCGGGCAGCAGCGAGGGATTCTGCCTTGGATTCAGACTGCACAGACAATTTGCCTCACCACCCAACCCACCTCCCCATCTATCCTGTCTCTGTGCTATATGTGGCTGTTATTTCACACTTCAGCTTTCTCGAAAGCGAGGGCCAAAGAGCTCATTACAAACCTCCAAAGTATTAGAAAAGACCAGATTTCTCTTAGGCACCACAGCTGAACACAAAGCCCCCAGAAGAAATGCTGTCTGAAATCAAGTGTGAAAAAACAGCAAACGAAAGAAGACCAAACAAAACTGCATCTTACTGCTGCCGCACCAAGGGATAAATTCAGTACTAGATGTAGCCCAAAAGCAGCGTTGTCTCTATGCTTCTTACAGTTAGGCAGTGAATAGTATTTCATTTGCATTAATTGCATCATTGTGTACAATAACTGAATCGCCACTTACAGCAGCGTCCACCGTATAACTTTTGACACAAAACTAATATTCCATATTTATGCCACCCAACAAGTAGCAGTTGTGGTTTTGGTCTTGTAAATAGCACAAACCCCTGGACCACTCCAAGAAAAACAAACCCTAAGACCCTTTCTTGACCCAGCTACTGGATTGGATTTCAAAAGCTTGTATTTTTTACATGTAATACACGTACACTGGCTTCCAATATTTTTCTTACATTTCAGAGATCTTTTTGCACTTTCATTCCACTTCCAAATTTCGAGCCTAGAATAGTCTAGGTTTTGGTTTGGATTTTTACTGCCAGCTTATAAAGCATGTGACAAATGCTTAATATTTTCTGTACGTTTAAATTAATAGATCAGACAAAACCATCATATCACACCTTTTTTTATTTAGAAGCATGCTTTGCCTTGGGAGTGATTGCCATGAGGTCTGAATGGTAACGCTTGCCCTACTTCTACAAGATACCATTATCATCCACCCTCGTACTGTATGTATGAAATAAAATTTTCATTAAGTACTTCTATAAACTCACTGTCACACAGATTAGCAAGGACACAGAACATTTCTCTCTAGTTAAACAAGCCAATGCGGAGGGTCAGTGTTAAGATACAGAATTAAACACTAGAACTTCCACATTTGCCATTTCTTGGTTTATCCTGATAAACCTAGAAACTCTCTCCGGTTCTACTTTCCTGAAAACACCAACCCAAGATTTTAACTCGCATGACTATGTCCAGAAAAAATTCTGGGAAATATTACATTGTTTTCTTTGGTACCAACTGCATAACCATGTTTTTGAGCACGGTCCAGCACTTCCTAACAGCAAGGAAAAACAGAATTTCAGCTGAAACAGTGCGCGAGCAGACAGGAAAACATCTTTTCACTCTCTGAATTCCAGAGTAAGCGCTCTGACAGTCAGCATATCTTACTAAGTGCTTTCACAGGGGGACCAAGAGTTTTAACTCGCTTTTAACGAACTGTTCAAACTCTTTGGTAGGCAGAAAACCTAACAAGTGGGAACTGCAGATCAGGAAAGGAGTAAACGTTAAAGTCCCCAGTTATACAGAATTACAGATTCTCACTTAAGGGGCCGGTAAAGCCATATAAATTCACCTGAAGTGCACCAGGCATGCAAACTACACAGAGTAACACCCATTTAGAGGGCAAACTGATCTCTGCTTACCCATAACCCCTGGATAAGCTTTGGATAATGACTAGCGACAGGATACTCGGTGCTCTTCTCAAGCTTTTCGTTGGGTAAACCAATAGCTTCAACACTTGCTGTCTACACTCCCTTGCTGCTGCAAGAAGGAGCACATCAAGCATCAGGATGCCACGAAAACCAAAATCTTTCTGTGGCAGTGAGCAAGTTGTTGTTCAGACTAACAGCAAAGGAAAGAGGGAAGATAAGATGCCCTCTCAGAAGAGCATCACTCATAAACAAGGTGGGGCCAACGAACAGAAAGGCAAATGCCCTCCATATCTGAGGCTGACTAGAAAAAGGGAGCCACCTCCGCAGCCCAAAAAAAGGGACAGCAGTGGCAGAGACTAAAACTGGCTAGAAGACATTTCACACAAGCAGCTCAAGAATCAGCTACGATTCAACCAAACCAGATCAAAACCTCTAGGACGCTCCTGTGCAGAGGTATCTAAGAGAAATTTCACAGATGCTATTGTTAGTGACACTTGCGCCACCTTTCAAGTGGACGGAGAATATTCGTGAGCACAGAGTATCACCTGCATGAGGGGAGCTTGCCTTGTGAGTGTCTATCCAGCTCCGCCGACCTCAGCAGGGCCATTCCAGGAGACAGTTAACTGACCAGTCATCAACAGCCCCTCCACTTTATAAAAGAAGAAAAATTCTGTAACGTTTTTGGGCTAGAGCCCTTGATGAAAACACAGTTCCTGCAAGAAGGTAAACTCTATGGACAATTCCCTGTTCCCACTCAATGTACCACGCACACAGCATAATTTGGAAAGCTGCATTTCGGAGTTGTTTGAGTAAAGCTTGAGATTTAGAGGGGTGGGAGTAATATCTAGTACCTCCTATAAAGCACCAAAGTTGTCTTCAACAAGCTAAATGTCTCCGCAGACAGCATTTTTCCTCACACGTACGCTTCTGCCAATTTCAAATAACCCCAACCTGGAAACGTCAGTCTACATCCCAAACGTTCCAGGAACACCAGCTCCATAATGCTCCCATAGCATGTCTTAATATTGATGCAACAGAAGTAATGTTGCCGTACTAAAGGAAAGCAGGAGGGAAGGCAAACCTGGAACAGCTGGCTGCTCTTCATTGTCTGAAGCAGTTATGGAGGAAAAACATACCGATAGCGTTTTGCTTCTTAAATCAAAACCCTCCCCCCCGCCTCCAAATCCTACCAAGGTTACAGTCACTATCATTACAGGTAAACGCTCTTACCTGCAAAATCAAAGACTACTTTCAACCCCAAGTTTGAGGCATGGGTGATTTACCCCAATATACAGTTTAACTGCCATTGAAAAAAAGCGTTACAAAAGGAAAGGCAATCTCATTGTAGAACCAATGTAATTCTCCCTCTGCCTTTGGTATCAAGCTGTGAAGCATGGCCTAATCATCCCTTATAAACTCTTCTCTGTCTCTTCGTTTACGCAAAGGATTTCTGGGTTTCAGAGCAAAACGACAGCACACTTCACAAGAAACTTGTCTTACTAATTTGGGCTTTTCTATCACTCACAAATGACCCTGCTGTTCCGATATCAGGATTTCCATTGCATCATTTGCTCACAACATAATTGTTGCCTTGAAAAACTGGTATAGTCACACCCTTTCTAAGTCTCTTAGAAGAATTTCAACTGCCTGACCTTTACAGGCGATGGATAGCTACGGGTATCGACAAGATGCTAACTGCTGACAGACCTGCCTAAGAGGTGCCTCCGAAGCTAACTCCAAGGCAAGGGGTCCTTTCCCAGGTCACCTGGGGAAAACACCCAGGCATGATACGCACCTAAGGAACGCAGTTCTTGGGTCAGAGAGAGCTGTCAGTTTGTAGATCAGGTATCGATGTGTTACATGGACATACTTGCCCAGTTGTTGATCTGATCTGACTCATTTGTTGAAGTATTGAGGGCGAGGAAAAATTCTGCAATTGCTAAAAATCCTGCTTTTAACTTCTCTTAGATTACTAAACATAGACTAGGAAAGCCTGGAATACCCTACTCAGACACCTTAAAAACAGATTTAAACTCAGAAAACAAC
>NW_008824905.1:830406-840133 GCF_000699105.1 Pygoscelis adeliae | reverse complement strand
GGTTCAGTGATTTAAGTAAAAATGATACCATTCATTTTCCCTACCTCAAAGCTACAGATGAAAAGAGGCATTATTCAAAAGACTGAATTCTTAAGCAAGCCACCTGAGAGTTCTAACTGGCGCTGAACCAAACGGTCCAATTTTTCACCATCAACCTTACGTCAAGTTCTGAGACAAGCCCAACCCAAGCAGTGACTGCTTTTTTTCTTTTTACGCACCGGCAAAGCTACTTTCGCCTTCATTTATTACAAGTCCATGCTGCTCTAAGCCCAAATGTGGAAATGCAAAATCTTAAGTGACAAGCTGTCTGTAGCCAATCAAAACCAGAAAAAGAAGGGCGGGGGGGGAAGAAGGAAGAAACACATTCAGAGTACCACTTAAATAGTGGACATGGGTAAAAAAAGACTCCTGTATTTTCCACCTACCTTGTCCAGGCCATGACATTTATACTTAAATCTGCAATCATCATCTGAACAAAAATTTCTCAGAGGCAATGCAAAATATGGCATCCTGTAATAATTAGCACGCTTGTCTTTGGTACTAAATGCAAGTGCTTCCTCTTCTTTCCTTTTCTTTTCTGTCTTTTTAGAAAAGTATTTCTGGAATACATCCACATTACCATTTTATCAGCTCACTTTTCCACACAGGACATATGTCGGTAACATGCCATACATCCATACGATCAGACTTGGTTCTAGAGCCTAAGGAGTTTTCAATAAGACGAAACAGTTTTCCAAGAGCCCCAAAGTCAGCCAGGTCCATTTCCTCCCGTACTCAGAAATTAACGTTGATCTGATTTATAATGAACAGTACACACTTTGGTTCAAAAACATTAGTCACTTTGTGTGTGAAAGCATTACCTGTGCAAGAAGTCAGGAGCTTTATTTAGCAGAGTGTAGTACTGTCTCACGAACTCCCGCCCTACGAGCAGGGGACTTGGCTTCTCCATCACCATTTCTTTGGTACACAGTGTCAAATGCTGTAATTAAAAATATTCACGTTAGTTTGAAGACAGCCCTATATCTCACAACTTCCCCATAAAAGGATGAGCATAATGATATTAGAATTGAAACCATTATGTGAACAGGAACTTAATTCACACAGAACTACTCCACCAATTCAGGTCACCCTCCCGCACCTCCTTTGAGTAAATAAAAGGATTTCAGTCAATTCCTGTGTTACTGTGACAAAGAGGGAACAGTGGAAACAAAGTCCCTTACAGAACAGGTGCTTTTAAAAAAAACAAACCCACCCGACCAAGCAAACAAAAACCCAGTTAAAAATGTCTAGCATTGTTTATTTAACCCTTTGGCAATAAACCGATGAACAATTAAAAATCCAAGTTCAACAGCACTGCAAAACTAACAGGAATATACTTTCTTAAGTCAGCCGGTAACATTCCTTTATTTCAAAGCACATCTGCTTCAAAATGCTACTGTCACATCTGTAACACGAAGACGGTAGCACCAGTATTCTGAAATAATTATGTGGGCTGGGTTCACATTCCCTGAAGACTGGGAAGGGAAACCTTTATGCCTCAGAGATGACCAAAGCCTTAGGTACTACTTGTCCGAGCTAACTGCATTTCACATCTGTCATAGAATAATTTAGGTTGGAAAGGACTTCTGGGGGTCACCTGGTTCAACCCCGGGCGCAAAGCATGACCAGTTTCTAACATGTTGCTCATTAAAACAAGTTCTGAATAAGGTTATTTGCTAACATGTAAACAGAACTTCCATTTGCAATGTGTGCCTGTCGGCTGTCATTTTAACACGGCGCACCTTGGAGAAGTATAGATCCGTACCCTCCCACCAGGTAGCTGAAGGCAGCAATAACATATCATCCCCCCACTCCGGTCCTCTGTTCTCCAGGCTGAACAAGCCCAGCCCTCTCCAAGTCTCCTCTCTCTGGATGCTCTAATCCTCTAACAATCCTGGTGATCCTACACCAGACTCATTCCAGCATGTTCGTTTCTTTCGTGTACTGAGGAGTTACAGCTGGGAGCAATACTCCGGGTGTCACAAGAGTCCAAATGGAAAGGAAGAATCACATCTGCTCACTATACTCCTGCTTAGGCAGCCCAGAACGCAACCGCCCTTCATCACTGCAAAGGTACGCTGCTGACTCAAGTTCAACTTTTCTGCCAGGACACCAAGGTCCATTTGTGCAAAGCTGCTTCGTATCCAGTCGTTTCCCAGCCTTTACTTTCGCATGCAGTTTTTCCATGCGCACGCAGAGCTTGGTAATTTGCCTTTGCTGAACTTTGTGATGTTCCCGTCAGCCCATTTCTCCAGCCTATCCCTCCGGAAACTTGCTGCAGATCACTTCAGCCCATCATCCAGGTCATGAGAAAGGTGTTAAACAACATTAAACAGCTTCAGCCCCAGCATTGCCCCCAGAGAAACTTCGCAAACGGCCAGCTACCGGTTGGACTTGGTACCGCTCACCACAACCTTTTGATGCTGGCTGTCCAGACAGTTTCCCACCCACCTCATAGGCTATCTGTTCAGTTTGGCTCCCAGGATAGTACAGAAAACCAAGGCCTTACTGAAATCAAGGTAAACCACATCTATTGCACTTTCCTCATCCACTGAGCCATCGGTGCCATCGCAGAAGGCAAGCTAGTCGGTCAGTTATAACTTGCCCTTGCTAAATCCACGCTGGCTGTTCCAGACACCTTCTTGTCCTTCATGGATCTGAGCACAACTCCCAGCGGGACTTGCTTTACAAGCCTTCCCAGGGATCAAGGAGAAGCCGGCCAACCTATAATTCCCCCAACTCCCCCTGCCTCGAACGGTTCTTAGTTTTACTTGCTACGCTCCTACCCATCCATACTGTCTTGCAGATCATCCACGTCATAAAATGGTCTTCAGCACTCTGGAAGTCTTTCTGATGGCTTGCCATCACCCGACATGTTGCTTTTTCCAGCTCACGTCAGGAATGCTGAACTCACTCATGAATACCAGTGTCTGCAATCATGAGATTCCCTCCAGGTCTCTAAAGAAAACTTAATCTACTTTCTCTCAAAAAACACGTGTGTAGGCAAGGCAGCAGGCAAACAAGACCGAGTCAAAAACCCAAGTTTCCAACTTGGGAGATAATCCCAGAATAAGATTTTTGTTTTCTTACCAAAATAACCTCGACCCGTCAATCCAAGCTAAGGGCCAATACGAAGGACTGTTTGCAAACAGCTGGACAGGACATAAGGCATTTGAGGTGAAATTGAGAGAGTAACCTCAGCTCAAGAAGGACCTGTAATAAAGGTAAAATGTTCCTGAACGGTGCCACAAACATGTCAGATCCTGCATCAGAATGGAATTCTGAAGAAAAAAGCCCAAGTACTTAACTGAAATAGTTTGTACTTAATGGATCGTCAAAATACTCTCAACCCAGCAATCCAAGCCAGAAGACAAGACCAAGAACCGCTCCCAAATACAGTTAGCCAAGAATCACACTCAAAGCAACCGTCTCAAAAACTTGTAGGCAAGGCAGCAGGCGAAGTCCGAAATACAATTTTTGAACTCGGAGATAAGAAATCAGAAAACTTATTTTAGGATTATCCAAATTTTTTATTATAATATTCCAAGACTCTGAAACACAGTATTAGTTGTGACTCACGGGAAGCCCTGGGGAAGTCATTTTGATAATCAGATGCAAAACCAAATGTCAAAAATACTGAGGGACGTCAAAGGCTTGAGCCCTGTGCATGTTCAAAGTGGGAATTTCCAAAGAAACAAAATCTGAGCAATTTGGGGATCTTCCTAACATGACTCATACTACAGCAATGGCACGCACGTGGGAAATTTACTTAGAAACTAACCTTAAAAGAACAAGGACCTCAGTTTCTATAGGTGAGACTATTCTTTTTTTTGCTCCCCTGCCCCACAAGCAGATGATGAACACAAAATTGGTGATACCATCTTCACCACAAGCACTTGTGAGAATACATAAGGACAGAGCTTCATCACAATTTTTTTTTTTAAAAAACCTATTAAAAAGCAGATCATAGCCAGCACACATTCTTATGAATATAGCAATAAGCAAAGTACATATGTTAACAAATTGCTGGCATACCACAAGGAACACTGAAAATGCCTCTGGGTACAAAACATAATAATCTGTGACAAGTCATTACACTACATCAGATCTGTATCACACTAGATCTTGTCTTCACTAGAAGCTGTGCTATTTCAGGAAAGGCCGGCGAAACCCTTCAGAAAATCTGAGAAAGGCAAGTACGCAGTGATCACACACAGCCAATTCTTCCCTAACAACTTGAGACAGAAGTTGGCTTACATGCTCAAAGGGATGAGTACCATCCACCTCTGTCCATATTTCAGGTGACAGCACTATTGATTTACATCACAGAATCACAGTATTTTACTGGATGTCTCAGTACAATTCTTCACCCGTCTCAGTACTATTTCCTTTCATTTTCTCTTTAGAGATCGCAATAGGGGTAGCAGAGGCTTAATGAACTGTTCAGGTCTCCAAGTCATTAAAAGGCAGTAAAATAAAAATGCAGGTACTCCTTGCTATCAACATGGGTGCCATGAAACCAGGTTTTAAAAAGATTAAAGTCTCCATGTGTGTCAATTAGTATAGCACCTCCTTAAAGTCAAGGACCCGAGCCTTAGCAGGCCCGAGGGGTTTGGAGGTAAAGGCACCAGTGAAATTTAAGCCAAAACCCAAGGCATTGGCATCAACAATTTAAATAGTCCAAACTTACAAAGAACGGTAACCCCATGTTTTACCAGGCACTAACGGAAGCCCCATAGATACACATAATCTATAAAAGCTATTTTTCCAGTTTTCATCGGTATGTACTCAAGAGTTGAGGAGTAGCAGCTAAGAAAGAAGGATCTGAGCGCTCTTCTCACTTGAATAAAATGAGCCACATTCTTAGATCAGCATGAGCAGCCATTGGGAAAGTGTCTTAATGAGAACTTACTGCTCGAGGCACTCGTGAGCATAATAGCTAGAAACAAAATACTGAACCTGAGGTGGCAAACACCAGAAATCCAATAAATTTCTCTGCTACTTTCTTTACGGTGCAACTGTATTGTTAAAGAACCCCCCTCCATCATGCACACTGATAAAAGCCATAAGCTACACAGACAGGGTAACACGAACTCCCATGCAATTGCTGTCATCCACAGGTAATCCTGTCTACATCAAGCTGACGTAACGATTAATCGACGAGATTTAACTTCCACCCTACTCAGTACCTCCGATTCCTGTGCTACCAGGAAGGCACACTGGATTTGCAGTGCATTCTTGAACCAAGGAGAACCGGCAGCCACGCGATGTATTTCGTAATAGACCCGCAAGCTGGAGGACTAAACAAAAAGTGGAATCTCTTTCTTCTCCAGACAAGGCTCAGAGGTAAGGGACCCAGAGGCACCCACCCGAGGGACGGGACTCCAAAACTGAAGGAACACGCACACGCACCAGTGCAATGCTTCTCGCAACTTCAATTGGCTTGACTCAAGTTCGTAACAACTTAACAACGACTTAAGCCTACAGGCGGGACTGGATAAGCTTGTCACCATTACCTCAAACAACCAAGTTCCTATCTTGAGTTATTTCCACGGTCACATCTTTCAAGAAAACAAAAACAATGGGAGAGTTAGCACAGAAAGGAATTATTTGTTATTTGCATGCAAAGATAAGCAAATGAACAAAACCAGAAAGGATATTTTCCTAAGAAGAGCAACACCAAGTGCAACTGCAGGGTAGTGCTGAAAGAAATAGTAACATTAATTTAACTTTGTGACAACATCCCAGCTATATTCTGTCAGATTCTGGTACAAGATTACTACCGACTTTCCTCAGCTCTGCAAAAAACACCTTTTAATGGCCAGGGACAACAAATGCCAGCCGTGACAAATAAAGCAAGAAGTTAGCCTTTGCAACGAGATGCAACCGGTGAGGGCTAAAAGGATGAGCTACAGCTCACGTTAGGACAATTGTGCTGAAACACTTGGGAACCAACTGCTACAATAATTTCTCACGTCCACGCTGAATTAATAGCGTGCAAATTCATTCAGCCTGTAATCATCTTTATACATAAAACTTTATTTATTAAACTGTGTTTGTCACTTCTTCAACTAAATAAAAAACCCCCAAAACTATCACCCATCAGTTTGCACAGGAGGGCAGCAGCAATTTTTTTCTGAAGAAGTACTGAAGGCCACTACACGTTGAGTACTCAAAATGTTCACTGGCATGCCTCTAGCTCAATAAGCGGCTCTCACATTAGAGAAGCCTGTTTTTCCTAAAATATTTGTAAGCTTTCTCATTATTATTTCCCTTATCCTGTAGGAAAAAGAAGTGTGACTAGCCATCTGTGGCAAGGCATTATGTTACCTGAGGTGATGACTGAGCTCCACAATGGTGGCGTACGTGCTCAAATTTAGGTATCTAGAGAGTAAACTTTGGCACTCCGTCTTTGGTTGTGCCAAAACAGGTAGTTCAAGGCACCTCCGTCCTGTTTCAAGACAGACCAACAACAGTGACACTGCCTGGATGCTTCCCCAATTCTACTTCAGAAAAAAAAAAAAAAAAAGAAAAAAGCTGTCCCGAGTTCTGACAGGAGCTCAAGAAAGTGTCACCCGAACTTGAAGGTAACCTCCATCAAGACAAACTTTTAAGATTTGGGAGAGAGATGCAGGCCTCACTATTTGTGTTATTAAAAAAGTATGAGCAAATAAAATATTTTGTTTTCTTGATAAGCAAATTTCATCCTCTGAACAATTCTTCCACAGAACAATTCTTCCACGACTAAAGGCACACGGATATCAAGCTACAGTTTTACATAAATCTGCAACAGCGTGGCTTGCCCTTAAATCCACAAGTCTGCAACTCGCATCCAAGTCGCTGATCAGATTTGAATATACCACTTAAACTGAAAATAAAATCGGGCAAAATGCTCTCGCAAATCAGAAAGATGCTCTACACACAGCAAGCACACAAAGCAAAGCCACCAGGGACACCGTGCCGCTTCCCACCCCACAGGAGCCTAGGGAAGGGGAGGGCAGCTTTCACAGTCTTGGACAGGTTTCTCCTAAATCCAGATTATCACTTTTAAACTGCATTTCCTACTGTAGACAAACAAATAAGGCCTTAAAGAGCGCGCCTGCTACCGCGATCCCTAAGCGTGACTCCGAGATCCCACTACTGTAACACATTGTGTGAGCAGCCACACCTTGAATAAAGCTAAAAAAATGAACGGCAACTGACAGTCCAGCTGGCACAAGCCAGGGCATCTGTAATACACCCCTGCAAAGTCTGGCGGGTACTCCGTGGGAAAGTAAAATAAGCATCGGCTGAAATGAAAAAATACTGAAAGAGCAATCGAAAGTCCCAAACAACCCAGTTCAGTACTGAAACCACCTTCTCTCTTTCACGCTCTGCGAGGTAAGCACTGGGATCATCCTCCATCTGCAGTAAGGGCCAGCAAACCTGTATAATCTACCAGAATCCCTTTGCTTTATGATCTCCTTTACCTAATCTGCTACAATCTGCATTGGCTGAGCCCCAAGGCACAGCATGCCGTTCTTTCAAATCAAGCTGTCCTGCGGGGCTGGGTTTTTGTTTTGGTTTTTTTTTTTTTTTTGAGATGCTTAATAGCACCCTGTGTTTTACCCGCATGCCTACTATAGGGGACCATCTTCTGGGCAGTTAAGCTGCACCATCCGAAAGAGATAACACCCACCCAAATAGCAATAACAATAGCAAGCGTAACCAATGGCACCACCCATTCCGGGGAATCCACTGCACCTCTCCGTCATCATCCAATGCCAGGTTCAGTGCCTTTCTTCTGGTATCTCATCAGATATACCTATTAGCCTGACATATTAATCTTTTCACATGTTCCTTGAGTTGCAACGCAGTTCTTCATTTGTCAAATACTCTCAAAAGAAATGACATCCAGTGTCACAACTGCTACAGTAAGAAGGAAGACTCAGATTCAACACTGTGCATTAAGATACTGTGTTTCCTCAGTGTACTTTCAGCACTGCAAAATAATCTTTAAGCGTGATAGTAGATGTATAATTTGAAACCTCAGTTCCATAAAGGAAAACCGTTTTATTTGTAAGGACACCGGCGGATGAGTAGACGGGACGGTCAGCTCATTCCGGTTTCTCTTCCGTTTAAACTAGGTATCACAGAAAAGATTTTATTCTGCTAATGAAAAAATCATATGATGCAGACCATAATTCCACACGGCAGGCCCACATCTGCCAGTTAGAACACTACAAGAACATTTCAAATGGTAAACCAAGATTATGTCTCTTACAGCCAAGCCACCAGAGTCCACAACAAGAAGGAATCCGTAAGAATGAAAAGGCTTTCCTAGGGCAGGTATGGCCCTGTAGGCATACTCGCAATCACAATGAACACAGAAACCAGGACAGTCGTTAATGATAAGTTAACTCCAGAAGCTAAAGCAATACCGGTTTGTCAGTAACAACACCTTCTCGGCTCAGAACGCAAGTTGACAAACCCTATACCCACTCGCACTGCTATGATAATACAGCTATACTACCCTCAGGAACTTGGGTATGCATAGCAGTGCTTGCTCCATATTGCTTCACGTGAAGTCTGCCACACGGCACTGAGTGGGACAGCACGGCCTACGCTGCAGAGTAACCATTTCTTGTAAGTTGGTCACTGATCTTCATTCCGCTACTACTCCCTAACCAAAAGTGTCTGTAAGAGAAATTAAAAAAAAAACCCTGAGATGTCTGAGACAGCAGAGAGTGCTTTATACAGAAAATAAACGCTTACTAAGAGAGGATATCTCTCCCCTCATACTCCTCCATCCCATTACAGACCAAAGAATACTGTGCTGTCTTTAAACATACAGGTTGCATATAAGCACTCTACCTGCACAAGAGCTGAGCAAGGAACAAAATAACTCACCCTATTTCTCAGCAGTTAAAAAAAAAAATACCTTGGGTATCTTTGTACTTCTTTCTGTAGCAAAGCAGAACGCTTGCACGCTGAGCTCGAAATGTCTAGAACATATAGAGGGTTCGGGCATTGCCAGACCCACACGGAACACCACAATAACAAAACCTACGACTAAGTCTTTCTGGCTGAAATCACACAATAACCTCATATTCTCTCGTTCTCTGCTGCGCTGGTTCTTTCATATAGCGGTGCTCGGCACGAAGCTCAAGATCCAGGGTCACCCAACTAACCAAGGGATTTAACGCCTTTGTCGTGGGGATGCTCCTGTGCACCCACACTGGAACTGCAACGACCTCTACTTTAGCCCTCCGAGGTTAAGGGGAGCAAGAGCCTGAGAACCCACCGAGCTCAGCTCAGAAGACAAATGAGAGAAGCTCAGAGAAGATCTCCTCAAGGCATCCAGATCTGCAGAATAAAAGGTGCTCGCAACAACTTCAGCCATATTACGTGTGAAAACAGAGAAGCTCAGGTTGCGATTGCGGAAAGAGGAAGCGGAGAAAGGCGAGGTCTGCAGAGCGAGGAGAGATCTAACAGCCAGTGATGCCATCGCAGTACCAGTTCGTACGAGAAAAGGAGGGCTCACTGCGCTGAGGATGGGAAGCTAAGGTTGCCTCCACGCTACAAACTAGGCTGAGGAAGCGGCATCCTGCACGAGTCCCGACACCTCTAGAGGCCCCTGGAAGGCAATGCGTGAGGCAAGCCGGGGGAAAGGCGAGCGCAGGGCCGAACGCCGCCGGAAGGACCAAGT
>NW_008824905.1:826567-829204 GCF_000699105.1 Pygoscelis adeliae | reverse complement strand
TCCTTCCGAAGGGAAGCGGCGCTTTGCTTCTGAGGGGGGGTCTCCAGCGACCCGAGGAGCGAGGGGTGCGATCAGCGTTGGCTTAAAGCGGGTATCGCCGCGCAGAGCCGTTCCCCCGCACCGAACTCCGTTAGAAGTTCAGAGCCCCCCGCTGGAGCAGGGGGAGTTTTTTGAGTGGTGCCGAGATGTGAAAAAATGATTGCGGGTCAGGTATCGCGATTCCTTCCCGCTGAGACACAAGCAGGACCTGGGGGGTCTACTATGCCTCCGAACCCCACGTTTGAGAGGGCTCTGGCTTGCCCCATTGACTCGTAAAAAAAATCTGGCTGTGGACGTGTGGGTGCCTGTAGCAGTCGGGTCATATCAAACGTCCTTCTCCGAAGCAAATGGCTTCCCCTGAGGCTGTGTATGTAAGGATGGAAAGCTTTGAAATAAAGAACTCCATCTTTTGCAGCACAACCTGTTTTCGGGTGGTGGTGGTGGGTTTTTTTTTTCTTGGTGGGGGCCAGTATCTCCTTATGCCCAGCTTGAGCGTTCCTGACGAGCTCTGGTGTGTGTCTGCCACTGGCCCGGGAAGGTGAGTACCTTGAACCATCCCCGTGGGGAAGGCGGGGATCCTTTCTTAACCTTTACTGGTATCCAAAGCCTTTTTACTTAGGAGAAGTATCTTCCCCTGCCCCCCTTAAAAAAAAATTAAAAAATCCTGTTTCTCTGCTGCTGAGGGACGAAGTGTAAGAAAGCATCCCAGGCATTTACAGGCGGGGACAGTTGTCAGTGAGCTGGCTCCAGCTCACTTTTGTTGAGCCCGCTTGCTGCTGGGAAGGGGAGGTGGGTGAACAGCGTCAGGGATGCAGAGCCTCTCCAGGTCGGCCCCTCGCGCCCGGGTACAACCTGCTGCGCTGCCTTGAGGGGAGGACGGAGCGAAGCCAGCGTCAGGTGTGTGCTGTGACTGCAGGCCAGCGTTGTCCTGCTGTCACTCACGAAACTGCTGCGGTGGCTGCGTTTGCTGTAAAGCACTTGGTTATTTGGCGAGTAAACCTCACTGAAGTTTTTCTTGCTGCTTACCAAGGTAGAAACCCTCTGCTCCCCGTGCCAGGTGGTGTTTGTGCAGGGGAAAAACAGGGTCAGTGGAAAAAGGAAAACCATGGCCAGCCATGAGGTTTCGGTAGGTTCCTCGTGGCGCAGCAGAGCGCTCAGCGTGTTGAGTTTCAGAGGAAGTTTGGGTTTTCTGGCCCATCATGGAAGATGGTGGTGGGGAAAAGGCAGTTGCTTAGAAAAGGTGTTTCCCCTCAAAGAGGGGGAATGCCGGGCAGGTGAGAGATGAATTGCAGGTGTGTGTGTGAAGTATTGCAGAGATGAGATGTGATGGCTCTGCATCTTCTTTTCATTAGGTGGAGGGGTTTGCTGTATCTTCCGAAGGACTGGAGGTGCGTTTTTGATGTTCCAAGAAATGCAGTTAGAAAGGAAGAAAACTGCTTGACAAGAGCCTGTTTTGTAACGACTGCTGTGATAGCTCACCTTTTTAGACAAATACAGTGCTTTTTGGTGTCTGCCTTCAGATGGGTGAGGAAGCTATTAGTTTTAGAATGTGGAAAGAGTAAATGTTTCATTTCAATTACATGTTTTAATTCAGAATGTTGATTTCATTCTTTAGTTGATGGGGAAAATAAAATCCCCAAAGCTCCTAATTCAATTTGTGATGTGGGAAGGGTTTTCTCCCTGAAATGAGTTTTAGTCCCAAGTAAGATTGTCACTTCGTCTCTGTGTTAATTTGCTATTGTTGCTATAAAATTTCCTGTAATTCGATATGCAGAAAAAACAAAACACTGCCAAACAGAAAATCCTACGGGTAACCGTCGGGAGGGCTGCGTCAGGGTGGGAGCTGATGTTCGGCTGCAGTGCCTGGAGTGTTTGGCGTGTGGAGCGCTGGTTCTTGGCTGTTGTTCCTCTTAATACAGAAAGTGCTGCAGTAGCACCCAGTGAGGGGAAATTCAGCATCTGAAAGAAATTTAACTACTTCGTGTTCTTCTCTTAGACTGAACTGTCATTGGTATCTGGCCAAGCTCCTGTTTCTCACCGAGTCCGTTCCGTTCCAGAAATGTAACACAGCAGTTTTGTTCTTCTAGTTAGGAGTTCGTATCACGTTTTCCTTCCCCGTTAAAAGCGAACACAATTCCTGAATTCCAAGCCTTGGGGCTTGTCTTGGGGTTGCTCCGGACACGCAGACCCCTGAGATGCCAGTGGCCAACTGGGTTACAGGGGTGCGCTGGGTTCGGCTTTTAGGCAGGTTAATGCCCCCAGCCCCTGCAGATCTGTTGTTCGTTCTGAGCAAATACGTAACAAAACCTTCTGTTAACCGATGGGGTATTCAGTATTTCTTTTTTCCTAGAGAAGAAGGCATGCAGAAAGGTGAGTGGCAAGCGGCGCTAGCAGCTGGGGTTACCCTGGGAGCGAAGGTTGAGCTTCCTCCGGGTGTTCTACCGGAGTTAAGAAGCTTAACGAGGCTGATAGCGATGGGAGGGAGGGCTTTTTGGCTCCGTTAATTCTGGGTGGGATGAAAGGCAGCAGCCGACCTGCAGGCGGGGCGGGGTGACCGCGGTGTGCGCCGCTGCGGGGGGACGCGGGGCCCGCGCCGAC
>NW_008824905.1:807367-825907 GCF_000699105.1 Pygoscelis adeliae | reverse complement strand
GGGCTGGCCCGGTGCCTTGCGGGGCCCGTGGGGGGGGCAGGCAGCGTCCTTCCCTCTCGGTTCCGGGTGAGAACCCGCGGCCGGCCCGGGCGGCTCCCGGCTGGGGCCAGTCCGGGAAGGGAAGCCTGGCTAAGTTTCTTGCGCCTTGCCCGAGCGTGCCTGGGTGGCTCGAACAGATTGGGGTTTGTTCAGGTAGTCCGAACGCACAGCGCCTTATTCTGCCCGGAGCAACGAAGTGGTCGTTGGAGTGTGGGGAATTAGGAGCTCTCCCGTGCGATTAATGAAACTGGGCTGTATGTTGTGGAGCGTTTTGGAATCTGTTAGGTAGTCGTGGCACGCTTTTATCGCATGTCTCTTGTACGTTTCCAGATTCAGAAGCTGTGTGACCGAGTAGCTTCTTCCACGTTACTGGATGACCGGAGGGATGCTGTACGTGCTCTTAAATCGTTATCCAAGGTAAGTACTGAAGTTCCTGAAGAGCCGCTTGGGTTTTTAGTAGTTTTGTGATGTAGAGCTTAAAAAGCTCTGTTTGGACTTTGGGCTGGACCGTTAACCATTCCACTTTTCCCCAACAGAAATACCGATTGGAGGTAGGCATACAGGCTATGGAACACCTCATCCATGTTCTTCAGACAGACCGGTAAGCACGTGGCTGGCGTCTGGCAGCCACCTCCAGCTGATAACCCGACCCTTCTCTGCTACTGACAGGGACAAATGCAGGCTTGGTTTTGTGTACCAGTAAAGCTAGGAGGGGAGCTGGGTTTCTAACAACTCTGCTGTCACGGTGGCTTTTTATGATGACAAACTTAATCAGAGCATATTCAGAGGCGGAAAGAACAGAATGCCAGGAACTTGGATGAGGGACAGAAAGACCAGTTTTAGAGTAAAGACGGTACCGAAGTACATCTTGATGCTTCTCAGTGGTCAATTTCCACTAGTGTGGAAAGGTACATCCGAAATGACTATGTTAACTAAATACAGTATTTGAAATAACCCAAATCAACCTGTTCCGGGGGAAAAGATGAACTAGAGAGAATTAAGAGGAAATGAATGAAGTCGGCAAATGTGTGTGTTCTCAGATGGGTGTCATCAGATGAATTGGTAGAATAATTCTGTCATGGGGAGTAATGCAGGCATTTATATTGAAGGGTTCAAGTAAATAGGAGAGCTGGACTCCCTGGCTGCTGTTAAGACAGATGACACTAGTCTAAATAATTTATGTGCGCTAGGAAGTAATATTTATGCAATCCAACACTTAAAATATCTTTGCTATCCATCTCTTTCTGCAACTGATCGCACTGCTGTACTTGATGGTACCCACGTGTTATAGCTTGGAACCTGTTTGCAGTGCTCTGATTTAAGCTTCAAATAGTGCAGTCTTGGTGCTTAGGTAGGCAAGTGTACTGTGATAGTCCTTCAGTCTGGATTTGAACATAAAGCCAGTGAACATATATATATTAAAAAACCCCACTCGTAAGGGCATATGTGCATTACTTGCATGCGTGTACGTGGGAAGCATGTTCTAATGTCAGGACAAACGAGAACCAGGAAAGCAGCAGTTCAGCGTCTGGAAGGAGGCATTATTTCCATTCCGTTGGCTGGGTAGTTAAAAATGTATAAACTGGTACGATGCAAACAGTAAAAGGGAAGGTTATAGGAGTAACTGTTACTGACGGGAAGGGGAAGCCCTTTAAAAAATTAGGTCAAGGAGCCTGCTTTCATCCACTTATCTGCTCTTGAGGCCAGATTTGAACTTTGAGAAGGGAGGCGGGGCTCTACTCATCTCCTTTCCTTTGAGATGCTAACCTGAACCCTTCAGGGAAGGAACTTGAGAGCTTTTTTTGTGCTTTTTGGGCTCCAATTGTCCCTTTGGAATTTGTGTGTGCTGGGACTCTGTGCAGATGTCTTGTGTGACTCAGGCTGCAGTTCAAAAAACAGTAAATACGTTTTTGTGGTTTTTGGGTTTTCAGCTGAAAAACAAGCCGTCTTCCACAAAATGTTGATAGGCAGATTTCCTATTGTATGTTTTATGGTGGACCAGCACATCAGCTGGGCGGCATGTTGTATGTTGTGGTTCATTTGAGAGGTCTAGTTGTAGCCCCCGTGTCTGATAAGTTCAGGTATGTGTTACAGGTGGTGTGAGTGCACTGTTTGGTGTCGGTGATTGTAGAGGTGAGGCTTTGGGGACTCTTTCAGTTGTAGGAATACAAATCAAAGCCAGCCCGTCTGAATGACTGGTTGTTAAATGAGTTGCAGGCTCAGCTGTCCCTGATGCCCGATGTGACTGGCATATTGAACGGAGAGGATGGTGGTCTGACAGAGGACGGTGCTGTCGTGCTGTCATCGCTGTTTCAGTGTGTGCCTGTAGGTGTGATCTTTGGACCTTTCCAGTGTCCACCTGAAGCTTTCTGCAGAAGTGGAAAACGCTCACTTCCTCCTCCTGCCCTCCTCTTTTTTTTTTTTTTTTTTTTTCTGCATTGCAGCTACTTAAGATTATTTTCAAGAAGCAGCAGTGCAACTTCAGAGAAAACAGAAGTCAATGATTGACTGAAGTTTTCTTCTTGCGTGTCACCGTATTCATGTGACTCACACGTGCTGGTCCTGTACATTGACTGTGTTGCTGTGAAGATGAAGATTACAGACGGTCTAATTTAATTAGAAGTATGAAAGGACTAGGAAAACAGTATGCTGAAGTCAAAATAGTGACTTCTGTTTTCCTCTGTAGCTTAGCTTTAGGCAAGTATGCTTTTTCAGTGATTATTAGGTTGCCCTGAAGATGGGCGACTGTGCTCCTGAGGTGAAGCTTTTTGGCCATGAAGCTGCTGATGGTTGTTATCTTACTGACTGGAGCTGTTACGCACCTATCTGTCTTTTGTCTCGGATGTACGCCTGTAGTCACTGGGTTTTGTGTGCAACAGAATATGAACATAATCTGTGGGATTCCCCTCTTAGTTCCCAGTTGAGTAGAAGCAGGGCTTGGTTGGGCTGTATATCAGGCGAAGCTTCATCTGCTGTCCAGCCTTTTTTGCAGGGATGGAGTGTCTGGGTGGAAAGAATTACGGGGGAGGAGCAGCAGCAGGCATGGGTCTCTGAATTCACACAGCCCGAGTGTGTGTGTGTGGAATGGATAGCTGGTGTACAGAGTACTGTAACGTGAGAACAGTGACAAGTGCAAACACGCTTTCCTATTATGTATTTACCAAAAATTAATGGAATAGTTCAAGATGCAGAACTGCGTGATCTTCAGCAGCATTTGTCTTGCTGAAATATGTAATAGCACTGTGAAAAATTGAAGCAACTTTGCTGGTAAGAGGTGATTATTTCCTAATGCAAATAAGCTTGTTGTGAACTCAGTATCTAATCGACAAGTCATTTGGTTCTAAGACCTTCTCAGCCAAGTACAATAGCACAGCTCTTATCTTTTCTGAGAAATATGTTAACTATTATTCGTGTAGCAGTTGAGTAAAAAAGTAGCTGTCGTTCATCTCTGGTGTATCTCCTGATGTTGGTGAATCAATTGTTCCTTCTCTTGGAATTTGAAGTGATAAGCACAAGTACGCTATCATCTCTGTAGTAGTAGTTCTTTCCTTCCTTCCATTTGCAGGCTCGCTGCTGTGCCAAGCATTTACTTCCCTTGTAGTGAATCGCACTTTTCTTTAGCTCTTTCTGTTATAAGGCATGCTGATATTTTCTTATTTCTGAAGTTGTTAGTACGAGGTGAGAGGCATTTATAGCTTCATCTCCTAACTTGAGTAGGGAAAAGGCCTGGTTTGCATGGCTGTGCTGAAATGGTGAGTGCTTCTTGTGTCCTGTTCTCATTTCTGTCCTCAGATCTTAGACAGTTGCTTCAAATTATTTTCAGCCTCTATCCTGCAACAGAAATACACCACTTCTCTCTCTTAAATGAAGACGTCATTCCACTCGTTATACGGTTTATACCTTAAGCTCTACCTCCTGCCGGCATACTTAAAATGTGTTCTATGGAAAACAGACTTCTTTCACTAGTTTTTCAGCTATGTGCATCAGCCATCCTGGAGCCTGATAACGCTTCTAAGTCAGCCTTTAAATGTTCCAGACTCTTATAGACACCAGTGTTCTTACGCCATATGTTTATTTTGTAATATGAAGTAGGAACCGTGATCTACCAGAGGACTTTTCCTGACTTGCTGTCTAGATGTTGCCACATCCCACCAGGGATTATTTTGAAAAAAAATTGGCATGGACTGTAGAACAGGCCAGTACCGCTTAACTCTTGGTGCGGGAGAAGGCACCAGAGCAAGAAGTCAACTTGAACTTTAAACGCTTTGGTTCTACTTATATAACAATGTTTGTAAATTTCAGCGTGACAATTCTAATATTTTGAAACCTAATATGAACCTAAGAGAAAGAATTCTTTTTTTTCTTAAGGCACAAACCTTAGTTATCTATGTGCTATTAGTTCCAGATTTTCGAATTGTAATATTCCTCTGTGAGAGGTAATACAAATGTCATTACCCCTTTGATAGCTTTTCCATGACTTGAATTTTTAGGGGTAACAAAATGCCCTCCTTTCTACGCATGCCGTGATTGATGACATGATAGAAACTCTGCTTTTCTTGACGGTATAGATGATGCTTGTCTCTATTCTGACAGTGAAATGCCCTATTCTTAGAATAATAGCTAAAAGCATTTTTGAGGCACCGCACCTGGGCAGGACAACACATGGGTGCCTTCACTGCCATATGATTCTTCTCTGCTATTGTTTGTGAACTCATGGAGCGCTGCACTGACATCTTGGTCGCGTGCCACATAAAAGCACAACTAGCAGAGGGAAGATGCCTGAGGTGGCTTACGCTGGATTGTTGCATTGAATAAAGGCTGTGTCTTTTATGGATGCATGAGAGACTGGAAGTCTGTTTCTTGACTGATTTTTCACTACAGAGCAAAAGCTGCACAGCTTCAGTCTGAACAGAATAATCAATAAAATGTTCTTTGTGGTGAACAGCTGATGGTAGCAAGGCGGTGAACAGCGAAGATAGGATGTTGCTGTCCTCATTTTCTTTCGACGAGAGAAACAAGGCCTGCTTTTACCACATATACACAAAATTTGCTTACTCTTTTGTAGCTGCTGTGATTTCCCTAATGAGGGAAAGGAAAAGCAAGGCTGCAGCTTGTTTGTTTTTTTTAAGTCTCCAGGAAATAATTTCTATGTGTTTTTCAGATGTGGAATTGTTTCAGTTAGATGAAAAGGAAACCATAGGCTTTGTAGTATTGTGTTGAAGAACTAAAATTACAGTAAAGTGAAAACATAAGTAGGCTGGAAATCTGAGCATACCTGCTGAATGAGACCGTTTACATGGACTAAAAGCTTCCTTTACTTGCTTTCACTAACAGTTTGGCAGAGGAGAAGATAATTTTTTTCCCCTTTGGTTTCCATTACAGCCCAGCTTAAAAGCAGGTGGTATGAGTTGAGTGACACACTGAGGAAAAATGCTTGTGTCCTGGGAGGACATCAGCAGGACAAGAATTCAATTCAAAACCCAACACGAAAGAACAAACTACATTGACACCTGATTATTTCTAGCTTTTGATTTAGTGTGAGTTGTAGAAAGGGAGGTGAGGTGTCACATAGCTCGCTAAAGCCCTTGCTGTAGCGATACAAGAAATGTAGGTATGGATTGCTCCATTCCGTCTTCTCAAAGCTGGTGGATCGCCTCGAGGCATCTCTAGTTTTCTTGATTGCAACAACTGCTATAGGTCTGTCATATTTAATTAGTGGTCTAGCAGAGATAGCTGGTCTCAATTAAGGCTTGACTTCTAAGACGGCTTGTTAGGTTGTTTTTTAGGCCTCTGTTCTAAACTGGCCTAGTAGCTTCTTAAAATGCAAATTTATCTTTGTTGTGGAGGCTTTATTTTGTATGCCTTAGAGATCAGTGAAAGCAAATACTTAAAATTTTGAATGAGAGGTCTTGTTTCGACAGCGTGCTCTTCTGATGCTTGGGCAAGACATGAAAATAGCTGTGAGGTGTGTCCTTCTGCACTTTGAGGTGCCTTCCTTTGTGATGTTATGTTTTATTTTCCTCTGTTTTTTGACCAGCTGTGCTTTCCTACTTTTAGTTCTTACGAGCAACAAAGCAGGCAGCAAAAAAAGTTACATCTTGCCCCCCAAACTCTTGCACTTTGTAGCGTAGGGTTTACAGATGGTTCAGTCTTCGTAATGCAAAAGAAACAGGTCTCACTTAACGCAGGGCTTATTAAGAGAAGAGTCTTTGTGTAAGCAGGTGAACTAATGCTTTGGGGTTAGACTGGCTGCCTATCAGCTTCCTGGGGGTGCTTGGAGTTCAAAAACCCTTAATAACTGGGTGTAGTCTGAGTTGGTGACGTGGAGGCTGGCCTGTTTGGGAGAATCCGCAGCGGTTGTCACTGCTTTCATGTGGAGCGCAAGCTTTTGGCCCTTAGTTCTCGCTGACGGGGTAGCACGGAGGGTCTTTCCTGGGATGGTGCTGAAGCTTGCCTGCAGCTTCCTTGGGTGATTTTCTGGGAAGGGGTCCGAATCCCTCCCGGAGATTTGTCCTGGTATACTTGAGCCGCGGGTTGGAAGGAGTGACTCAGGAAATGGAAGACACGCTTACAGTGAAGCGTCCTGTGGTCGTCTTGTGTCACCAGACTTTCTGGATGTGGCCACCTGAGGGAATGGAACTGGGAAAAGGAGTTTGACTCCATTCAGGGACTCGACAGCTCATGGTTACATGGTATTACAAAATGTCTGTCAACATCAGTCTTTCTCACTTGATCTAATGCTGCCAAGGGAACTGCCTGTACAGAAAAACAATGTTGTAAGAGTAGTTGGAAATAAGTCATTAAAGAAAAGTGGTTCTTTCATTTACAGTTCAGATTCTGAAATAATTGGCTATGCCTTGGACACTCTCTACAATGTAATATCGAATGACCTAGAAGAGGAGGAGCAAGGTAAGCGCTCGGTAGTAATACTTGTATTAACTGTGGGGGTGCTTTCCTTGGAGGTTTTGTTCAAATTATAAACTGTAATACTCTGTGATTTACTAATGCTGAGACTTGCTTTGTTATTGTGTAGCTGTTACGACAGTGCTAAAAATCTTGTTGGATGCAGCTTGCATTAAAGTAATACTGGGTCTCTTGTGCATTAATTTTAAAAACTATGTTCTGTGAACAGCAGCCAGGTTGGAATGGGATAATTCATTGTTTTTTCTAGTTTGTAAATAAAGAATCGAGTCATTCTTTGCTTTTGGGAAAGGACAGTCCTGGCTGTTACTGTCAAATGGGACACTACTATCTGATGATTTAACAAGGATATTGAGAGATAAAATCTCAGGTACCTATGATAAGGTGGCTATATCTAAGTGTGAAAACCTTTTTTTCCAGCCCTGCTGTGGCATTTTAGAAAGAGATTCTGCCTGTCCTTCCCGAGATAGTTAGATGTAGAGGTGGACACTATACAGCTAGGCTGTGAAACTCCCTGCCGCTCCTGCCTTTATTTTATTTTGGAAGGCCTTTCTTGATAGGCCATCAAAACTGGTCTCAAAGGCCAATGAAATGGTTGCGGCTCTTAAAAATAACCCCATATTTCACAGAAACATCAGTACCCTGAAGAAAATGACAGCAGTAACCCAAATTAGGCTTGGGCAAGAAGAATGTTCTTAAAACTAAATACATGAACAGGAGCTGCGAGTGCCCAGGCTGAAGAAGAGCCAGATGCTTCTGACAAGTAAAACAGCTGTGGATTATATCTGTTTCAGGCTCTTGAAGGGTGAATGGTGCGGAGGGCAGGACAGTCCAAGTTTCCCTGTTTTTAGCATCAAGGACATGGCTAAAGAACGGGGATGGGATCTGGCTGAGGGCTGTGCAAGTGCTAGCTAGCTTGGGAGGAGGCCTCAATCAGGGAGCGGTATCTGTTAGATGCTGAGCCTGTATGCAGTTGCTCTCATCGCCGTTGCTGGGGAGAATGGAGACCACGTACTAGTTACGGTCACGCAGGCAACTGCCAAGTAGGTGACTCGGCTAGAAAGCTGTTAAACTCAAGCGGGCTGTGTAGTGGAGCCAGCTGTGGGATTCGGTTGTCCTTTCTGACATTTCACTTGTGCATTGTTGCAGGTGTTATTTGGAAAACCGCTTCTGTTCGTATTTGCAAATCAGGTCTTGGCTCGATCAGTTTAGACTAGTAATCTAAGCCAAATGGCTGTAGACTTGCTTTCCAAGGTTTTAAGAGGAAAACATCACCAACAAATAAAAAGGCTTGTAGGATATCTGTTCTGCTTTTGGGTGAATGAAGATGAAAATCCATCATACCAGCTTGTCAAAAAAAAAAAAATCAGACTTCTTGGGCAAGCATGAATACAGTGTGAGCATAAGGCTACATTTAAGGTGACTGAATATCTGTGTGTTCATAACATCCTGCGTTTGCCATGGACCTCAGGAGTCTTTCTAGTCCTTGACAGCACTTGTATTTCATTTTTTAGTTTCCATTACATGTAGTGGAGCGCGAATGCTCCTGTGAATGGGCAAAATGTGAGGTGATATTGCTGTTTGAGTTGAAGTCTCTTGTCTGCAGTATCTACCCCGAGATATTTCTTCAAAGGCTCCTTAAGTGGTAAATAACCTTATGGAAAGTAGGTGAGGGTTCTCCAATATGAATAAATTTCTGCCAGTATGTTGGCATTACTTTGTGCATATGTCATTTCACGGTGCCTTCTACAATGAACTGTCTCGTCTTACATAGCTGCAAGAGACTTGCAAGCTGAAATCCTTCTGTGATGCGTTATTCTTAACCATCTCCCAATTCGTCGCTTTCCTTATTTGCCCTTCTTTTCCTTGTTCATCCGGTTGCCTGATCTTGGTGAAAAAGGTTTTGAACAAGATCAGGGTTTTACAATGCTGGTGAATCCATGTTCATGGTAGTGGCCTTGATTATGGACTTGACAAGAATGTTATTAGCAGTCTCTTACGAAGAGCAAAGAATTGACAAACTTCAGTTATGTATGTGCGATCACCAGTGTTGTAAGAGTACAGGGTTGTTCAGTTGGGCCACTTCGACAAGAACTACCTGAAGGAGTAATTGCTGCCGTAGAAAGCCAGGAATGCTGCTTTGAAAATCTGAGCTTATGCTGCTGTTGGTTGTGCTGTTTGGAAAGCTATTCAACTTGTAAAACTTTCTCTTGTTTCTTTTTCTTTTGTCTGCATTGACAGATGATTCTGAAGGTAAAAGAACCTTTCCTTATATAAATATGGCACTTTGTTTTAGGCCTAGTTGCTACTCACACCCATAACACTCGCTGCCATTTAAAAAGGACACTGTAAAGACTTGCATTGGAGCTCAGTGAAAGCTTTCTGCGTTCTGCTCTATGCAGTTTCTTTGGAGCTGAACTGTCTTCCCAATTTTATTTCTCATGTGATTTGGGCATGTGGAATACCAGCAGATCTCCAGAGATTGTAATCGTGATAAATTCTTGTTTAGGATGTCATGGAAGTGTGCAGCTTCAGAACTGATAGGATTTTAATGGGCAAAAGTTTGTGAACAGGGTTTCTGTTTTCAAGAAGCCCTGAAGTTCGACATGAATGCACGTGCTGCACTAAGCATCCTTCACAGTGTCTTTTTTAAGCAATGCATGTTAAAATACAGTGTTCACTTCTACTGTAAATTACCACTAACACATATTTTATGCTCTCTTTTAAACTGGTTTTATCAAAATGCACTTGATTTGTTTATTTTAAGATTAAGTTCCAGTTTGCAGTGCTGCTTGTTAGTGAATCACTTAGAGCTAATCTTAATAGATGGAAGTCATTCTCTTTATTTGAACCCTGTGAATGTGTAGATTTGAAGAGCGATTATGGGTAGAAGTCTGGTTGCAAGATCTGTGGTCTGTCCACATAAGTAGAAGATGCAGTTTCACTTTGCCTGTTTCTTTCTGTCTGGCTTCTCTCTCTCTTTATTTTTTTTTTTTAAATTTAGTAGAAGAAATACTGATAGAAAAAAGCAAGAGTTGATAGGAAAAAAAAAAGAAGGCTTTAATTTCGCCCTTTTATAAAAGAATCCTAAACATCCTGAACTAGAGTCAAGCTTTTGTAATAAAAAAAAAATTACAGCAAACTTGTAAGAGGCTGTGTAATTTGTGTATACTGCTCAGGTTTTGCCTTAGCACCCGGGACTTACGCAAGGACAGGAGTTGGGATTAGGAGGAGTCCATAGTTCAAACACTTGCTATTTGTAGCTGAGTTTGGGTAAAGGACAAGATGTTCAGTCACAGCTCATGGAAAATTCAAAGTGAAATGTTTTGACTTAAGCATCTATTTAAAAGAGAAAAGTTTAGGTCTATGGACTTTCCTTGGTTTGCAGCAAGCTACAGCACGTGCAATCCGTGTATGATGCTCAGCTGAGTTGCCTCTTATTCTACGGTATTCTGCTAGATGCTACGTGCCTGGGCTAGAGTTACTTTTGCACACAGTCTGTCCTCCCTTTTGTCATCTTTGGTTAGTATTTCATAGTTTCTGCAGCTAAAAATTTAGAGCAGGCTGGTGCTGCTTCTCTCTCCCTCTTGTAAGCTACCTACTGATAAGCCTGCTTCAAGGGAGAAATAGAGCTGTACTACTTTAGAGGAATGATCAGCTACTCTCTGATGTCTGAAAGGCCAAACAGAAACCTCTTTCCTGTGTTGGAAATCCGTACAAATTAGATCTTATAAACTGATACCTTGCAGTGAATCACCGTAGCCAACAGTTTGAATTGGGTTGGTTGGATTAAAATTGTTTTCTTGGCACCAAATTTTTATGGTAGAGTCCTTTGTCTCTTTTTAGCCATACCCCTAACAAGATAGAGAGTTTGAAGATTGTGTGGTCTTTGACCCTTTTTATAGCTGCTCAGTTGTTTATGGTTTGTTCGTGACTCCTTGATAAGGCTGTAAATCCTGCAGTTTAAGCAGGAAGAGAAATCCTTCTTTTGCCTTCACTTAACCAAATCAGACCTTCGGATTCGGTCAGAAATTCAGTGCCTTTACCACATATTTTCTGTGCTTTATGCTTCAAGCTGTTCCTGTGCCTGTGGTTTCATCAGCTAGCATGGGACGGTGTCGCAGTGCTGCATGTACATCTGCATGATTTGTAGGGCAACCTGATTTAGAAGACAAGCAGCAGTGCCTTTGCTGCGGCTCTTCCGTGAAGCGTTGGGCTGTCTGAACTGCCTAAAACACAGAATAGAGCCTGGGCAGGTGGCAGCATGCTCTGTGGACGGGGGGGCTTGGAGGTTATGGAGAGAGAAGGCAGCAAAGCAGCAAGTTGTTTAGGGGATGTGCGGGGAGAGGAAGTGTTGTAGGGAGAAGGGTGCTTGCTGGAGTTGGATACGAGTGGATGTGTCCTGTGTATTGCCCCCCTAGCAGTTAATTTGTGTTTATTGGCTTTCTGTGCTGTTGTGAGAAGCACAACTGTTGTGAGAAGTGTAAACACAACCAAGCAAAGAACCAAGCTATTTTTTAAACTCAACGAGAGACTCATTTCATACGGGGTGGCCACTGGTGTCATGTACAACTGAATTCCCGCCCTATTGCGTGGGACTGGATTTGAACTACTGTGAAGCAGTTGAAAAGCTGAGGTCTTAGACACTGTACTGGACTTGAATGAAAGGAGGTCTCTTCCTGTCCAAAATGAAAGTATAATAAAAACCCCCCTTTGGTGAAATAGCTTTGTAAATTGTCACTCAGCCTAGGAAAACAGCAGCGGTGCAGAGATGCTGTTTGCGTGTTTTCTGGCGCTACCCCAATTCTACACAACTGCAGAGTAAATAACAGAATGGCACTTCATTTCCCTTGTGAAATTAATTCAGATTCCGAGACTGAGAGGTCTTGATGCTCATTTGTTTCTAACTTATTCTCCTTTCCTGATGTTTAGGTCTTTTCTATTGCTAAACCAAAATAAATAAATGAGGTGTTTCAGCTATTTAGCTTTAGATGGTTTACTTTCTCCACCGCTTGCTTCAAGCCTCTTGGTATGAAATGTACTTTGCTTTTGCACATTAGTGAACGGTCCTTATGAGGAACTTCTCTACTGGATCAGTTCAGCTGCATGTGAATGTAGCCACTTTGACGCTTTCTGCTCCTCCTCTGCTGGGAGGGTTCTCTTTTTCTCTCCGAATTCTCTGCTCGCTGAAGAGCGTGCTTGGTTATATCTGTAACGGGCAACTGCGCGGATGAGAACTGTGAATCTGGTTGGATATGATCAATGGAAGTAGGATTTTTCTTCTTCTAATGCTGAAATGAGTTTGTTTAGTAGATTCTTAGTTCCTTTCTTTTTTGAAAACAAAATACCTCTCAATAAAAGTTATGTTTAGAATAATGTAGGTTTTTCTTTTGTGCAAAGCTTGTGTCGGTGTTCTGTTGTTTGTTTTGAAAAGAATTCTATTAACATTATAGCAGTGACTCTAAACCTTGTTGTCACCTGTGGTCCTATTTCAGTGAGAATAAAAATCACAACTACCTGAAGGTCTTCCAATCATGTGTTGTAATACATTATTTTTCACTATTACAGAAGAAAACTTACCAAAACAAGTTGATGATTTGGGAAGTCAGTTCACAGAGATTTTCATTAAACAGCAAGAAAATGTCACTCTCTTGTTGACTCTTGTGGAGGTGAGTAACAGTATCATATTTGGAATACTGAGAGATAGGTGGTGCTGTACTGGGAGGTTATCTTAATAGATAAGGCTATGTTTTTGTCTTTTAAGTGAAGCCTATGCCAAATGAGAGGTATTCTTAGACATAGTGAATGTGGGGTTGGAGGTGAGTGAAGACTATGACCTGGATGAACGCTATTAGTGCAGCTTTTAAAGCAGGGTAACATTGAAAGGGTTTTAGGTATTCGATTAGAAGCAGTAAACGTTATTGCTCCACCAACAGCAACTGTTGACACGTGTGCAAGATAATTATCATTAAATGATAATGAGATAGTAATGTCTGTTGAGATGCAGTTCAAGTAGAAAGGGTGACTGCTTTCCATCAGCATGGTATGTTTAACTCATTTTTCCAGTGGTTTTATCCTCAAGGACTGCCTCTTGATTCTTAATTGTTAAAAATTTCGTTTCCAAACTAAGAATATGATTGTGCTTGAGACAAAAAGAGCAACATGAAACTCTTACTCCCCCCCCCCACTTCGTAGTCTATCTTCAGTAAAAAGATGATGTTCTACTCTTCCCATATGGAACTTAAGTCAAGCTTTCAGTAGCATTAAACATTTGTCAGTATATGTGAGGCTTAATCCCCGAGTGCTGAATTTCGGCCTCAGTAGATGGAAATGCGAATCAGGAGCACAGTTTTGTAGACCATGGTTAGCGAGTTTGTAAAATTATCTTTCCGAAACTTCTGTTTGTGGCGGACGGTCCTAGTGAGAGTAAAACTACTAGTGAGTGTGAAAGGCTGGCTTATAAATATACTCCTGAGGTGCATAAATGCAATACGTATTTTAGGAAAATTCAGGGTATACTTGATTGATGTATCCGTTAGAAGTTAGACTAGGGCCTTACTCCGCAGCAGGGTTCTGTTGATTTTTATTGATACAAATCTGAGACCTGCAAGTTCAAAACAGCAAGCATCTGTCCTAAAGATAGGTGAAACCTATAGGTGGAGCTGCGTGACTGTTGAAACGAGCTTGGTGTGCAACTGCACACAGAAGTGTCATTTTATTAAAAACGTGTATAGCGTTGTGCAGAGCTGGAAGTTTGTGATGTGTTTTCTAAGCTACCTGTTCTTTTTCTCTGCAGATGCCTTAGTTCAGCGTCCTCTTTGCTAGCAATATCATGCCATTCAGGGTTTGTCTGGTACAAGAGTCGGTTTTAGAAAAAGCTTTATAAAGCATCTAGCCTGTTTGGTGAGACGGTTAGAAAATTGAGTAGCTAGCACCTCTCTTGGGCAGCAAGTAGAGTGGAGACGTTTATCTTGGCCAGTGCCTGAGGCAGGTAGGGGTGCTGAGGAAAGGATGACACACACTCAGTTTTCACTTCTAACTAGGAACAGGGATAAAATAAGACTGCTTGTCCGAATTAGTGATCTACTGGCTTAATTCAAGATGATGCTTTAAAACCAGTAGGATTAGAAGTACAGAAAGCTCTGTGAGGTGACTCGGTTGAGATGTGGGTCTAGTTACCAGCTGTCGAATGAGTTTGAGCTGACCTGGGGGGCCCAAAAGTTTGCTGTGGTTGGTCAAGTCTGTCCACGGACTCGTTAGTTCTTGAGCTTCCTCTTGCTGACAAGACCCAATTTTAATAGAGGAGCTGCTGTTACTGTTTGGGAATAGGAAGAAGATACAAAAGGGCTTGCTTTTCTTTCCCTCTTAGATTTCTGGGTAATATGGGCTGACGCCTGGAGGATCGGACTGACTGGTTTTAGAAAGAAGAAATAGCTAGGAAAGCTATCCCAGAGAAGAGGGAGGAAAGGAAACTGCTGGGAGTTCACGTTGCTGATAATAAAATAGAACCACAAATAGGATAGTGTTTTGACTTGCTGGCCATGTGCTGTAATAGGATGGATGAAAAAAGAAATTGACAGGAGATGAAATTTCTTATCCATTTGTGTCTATTCGTAGCTGTGTCTAGAAGAGAAAGTTGAATACTGAGGAATTTATTACTTAATGTAGTCCTCTCCATCTTTGCAGGAATTTGATTTCCACGTTCGTTGGCCTGGAGTGAAGCTACTTACATCTCTCTTAAAGCAGCAAGGACCTCAAGTGCAGCAGATAATTCTCGTCAGCCCTATGGGTAAGTGGTTGAGTTTATTGCTGACGAAGTTGAAGCTGAAAGCTCAGCTGACATTGTGGCAGAGGGCTAGAGGAGTCTCGAGCAAGATGTCTTAAAGACATGCATGTTTTCTGTGCTCTTTTTTTAAATGTGTTTCTTGCAGGTGTTTCCAGACTCATGGATTTACTAGCAGACTCTAGGGAGGTTATACGAAATGATGTAAGTACAGAACAAAGGCAGTTTACCTTCTTAAATAAATAGTAACCGTCAATCGAGTTGCTTAGCGCTGGTGCAGAATTTGGTTTAAGTTAAACGAAAGCGCGTGACGTAGTCATTGTGGTTGCTAATTGGGAATATTTCATTCCTCAGTTGAGCTGGGTGGCTTTTGGATGTCTTGCCACAATTCACATAACAAAGGGAAACTGTTACTGTGTATTTCATGCAAACGTTGACCCTTGTGTAGGGTTTTCCTAGTATGTTAGCTGACCTTTGTCTTGGCCTTTCGTCAGGTTCACTTCAATTCCTCTGCTTTACTCCTCAGATGCCAAAATGCTCTAATTACTTAATACGGAGGCGATGAGGTGCTTTACAAGTTCCCTCCCTCTTCCCCCACGTAGCATCTTTTTTTAACAGTACTGTGCTTCTATTTTGAAGTGCGGTGAGGCGTGAGGTGGGTTTTGTTAGATGTGCCGACTGGCAGGGCATGCAGTTCTGTCCTCCGATTCTGGCTGAGGATTATGCTGCTGATTTAGCATCCTTCTAAGAGCTGTGACTTGTGAAAAGCAATGTAGTTCTAGTAAAACTAAGTTTAATTTCTTCTCTCCCCCACCTGTCAAGGGAGTCTTGTTGTTACAGCAGTTGACAAAAAGTAACGCGGCCATACAGAAGATTGTTGCCTTTGAAAATGCCTTTGAGAGACTTCTGGATATCGTAACAGAAGAAGGAAACAGCGACGGAGGTACAGAAAAGTCTAAGACTTATTCATAGTCTTGTGCTTCTGCACAAAGTATTAGGTGACAACATTTACAGCTGACATTAGTATGTAATTGGAGCTAGGTTAGTGGGTAGAAGGATCAAAACATACAGCCTGGTTGTAACAAAACAAGCAAAAACAGATTGAGCGAGTAGGCAGGGTTGCAGCATCTTTTGAAAACTAGTCTTGAGATATTTAGATAAAACAGCAGTTAATTTCTCTGAGCATGTGTGCATGAGATTGTGTGTTCCTGTTTGGCTTAGGTCTGTGAATGTATACACTTTGAATGGCAGTGTCAGATACGCGTATGCTGCATTTGTCACTTACAGAGTTAAGCATCTGCATTCCTCCTGCAAGATCCTCGGATGCTTGGAGTGGCTGGAAGTAACAGCTTGCTGAGTTTCTTCAGCCTCACTAGTAACTTCAGTTTTCTGGTCAGCTCCTTGCCAAATCATTTACCTGTTGCGGGGGGGAGGGAAAAGGATGATAAAAGAATTAGCAAAAATAATGCAGCACTTTGGTGCTCTTTTTTTTTTTTTTTATTAGCAACACATTATGAGTTTACGACCAATAGTAGTTTGCTATAGGAATCTATTTCAGTAACAAGCCAGGTTCCTGTTCCATGACTTTTCTGTGGGCTGCAGGAGCAGTTAATGCTTCTCTCCTAGCTGATTTATTCCAGGTATGTTGGCATGGAAGGATTAAGCAAACCTTTGATTCAAAGTTGCTATTTTTAGGCAGTTAATAATTTTAGGAGTCTTGGTATGTAAATTCCTAAGTGCTAAGAGTTCTCTGCTTCCCTCCTCCTATGTGTCCATTCCTCCTGTCTGCAGCCCTGCCGAGGGCTGGATTGCAAGCTGTGGCTCTGCAGCGGGAGTGGGGAGGGGGGAATGTGACAGCTGGTCTCTCTTTGTTCTCCCACTCCCAAGTCTGGCACTGCCTGTCTGTTTTCAGAAGTGTGAGGAGTAAGTCTTTATCCTTTCTGTCGAGTCCAGGTTTGGACGCATCCCAGCATTACCAGAAGCACGCTGCCTTTATTCGTGTTGTCTTCCGGACAGAGTTGTCTGAGGATTTTCTCTTCACAGAGCACATAGTTGATTAGCATCTATAGTGCTTTTTCAGTACAGATAAAACCTGGGGGTAAAAAAAAAAAAAAGCCGTTGCAACTCCAAGGAGTTGAGTTTGAATTGGCTCATTTTAAGGGCTATTTCTAAGAATCGCTTCTCCACCACAATAACCCAAAAAGTAGCTTTGAAATGAATTGAAGATGTAGCCGGTGATTCAAGGGAATGAATGTGTAATCCAGTAAGAACTGCTGCATTTGAATCACGATGCAGTTGAAGAGGAACGTCATTTTAGTGCTTACAATACAAAGAGACAGTAGCGTAGCCTGACTCTGAAGTAGGAATACTTCAAGACACAAGGTGATTGTGAGGCTTTGTTTGAAGTTCTTCCTATTCCTACCCAATTAACTCGTACAAACTGTATATTCTTTGGAAATAATGTTTTTGCTTCAGACTTGTGGAAGAAACACAATTATGGTTTCCTTGGAAATAGGCTGGATCAACATCGGTGTATGTAATTGAGAGTGACTTTTGATTATTTTTTCATGCATGAGGTTCACAGTTCTTGATCCAAATGTAACGTTTGCTAAGAATGAAGTGTGTGCTCTGTTCCATCTAGAACATACTTAGTGCATGGCGAAGCTAGTTAGTTTTCCACGTGTCATCTTTTGATTAATCTTTCGGTTTTTTATTTCACCAGGAATAGTAGTGGAAGACTGTCTCCTCCTATTACAAAACTTGTTGAAGAACAACAATTCCAATCAGAATTTCTTCAAAGAAGGTTCATACATTCAGCGTATGAAGCCTTGGTTTGAAGTTGGAGATGACAACTGTGGGTGGTCTGCACAGAAAGTAACTAATCTTCACCTAATGCTGCAGGTAAAACACTTCATCTAACTCCTAAGTACCGATGTCAACACTTGTTCGGCTCTCTTGCAATGAAGAATAAATGTAACGTAACAGTTAACTGCGGAATCCACGTGTTGTCTTCAGCTCAGAGTTAGCGACCGACATCCATGAGATGTACTGCTTTCAGCACAAATACTATTGCCTAATTGTGAATTTGTCATGGCTGGCATATCACATGAAATGAAGTTATATAACTTAAGATGTAACAGTGATTTGAGTTAAATACATCATTAGGGGTGTTCTATATAAAGAATCCTCCTGTATGAATTCATGTATGGCTATGGTGCATTAACTGAGTTCCAGTAGCTGCCTTCACTATGGGTTCATAATTATTGATTGTTGGGCGGCGTCTTCGCTTCTGCTCACCCCTCCAAAAAAATGAAATCAGGTTTTCCTGTTCTGTGGCACTTTGTGTGGAAGCCGAACATTAGTGATGAAGGTAGCGTCTCGCTTTCGGAAATGTAGTTCTGACAAACGGTGAGCCAACTAATAGAATAGTTAGAGCTTGATTTCTCATCGCTTGGTTACAACGTTTGCAATGGAGTCAGATACTTGAAGATTTTAGAGGGTTTCACCGAACTCAAAATCAAATGGCCATAGGTAGTAGTAACAAGGTGAACGTGCTGTTTAATTGTTGTCTTCTATCCCCGTTTTTAGGAGCGATTCTATTTCATGGCTAAACTTCAAATGGGTAAATACATTTTGTTTTGCGTTTCAGAAGGTCTTGGGCCCTCTTCACATACGAACGTTTCTTTTTTTTTTTAGCTTGTGCGGGTACTGGTCTCTCCCACAAATCCTCCTGGTGCTACCAGCAGTTGTCAGAAGGCAATGTTTCACTGTGGATTGTTACAGCAGCTCTGCACAAT